>NW_026263002.1:0-354000 GCF_947179515.1 Apodemus sylvaticus
AAAAACTTTATCCAACATCCCACTGAGATAGCACAGGCAAATTCTTCAGTGGAATTCTATCTGGAAAAAGAGTTTTATAACTGCCATAAATTTCAAGGACATAGAATCTGAAATAATATAAGGCTTGTTGTCAGTAACTTTTAGTATAGCCCCAATGGGTGGAGAAGACAGATTAAAATACATCTGCTGGAATGCCATTCTGGATATGTTTGGAATATATGAGGTGGAGTTGAAAGTGCCTTTTAAGATGGCAACTCGGGACTTTTTAAAACATTAGCACCCGTAAAATCTGGTAGATACTTTGTTTACTCCATACAGTAAATCACCTAGTCTTTGTGAATTAACATAGACATAGTAATTACTACTAATGAAGACATTAGAAACTAGATTAAAAGAGTACTATGTCCCAAAACACATTTTAGCCTCTTAGTACCTGTTAATAGCTTTACACTGCCCATGCGTTACTCACTTGGAATCTTCTGTATAGTGGTTGTTTGCTTTGGTAAATCTTAGCAGATGGATAAATTGAACTACCTTTCTCTAGTAGTGCCATCTTCTGTATACTATATTTTAAAATCAGTATTTCACAAACTAAACTGTCTTTAGTAGACCATGGGGACTAAGCCTATCTATTCTCTGCAACATAGCTAAATATTCAAAGTCTTTAAAATATTTTATCAGCCATACCAAAGAACCAATTTCAGGATTGCCAAACCAGTAACTACACATAATATAGCCTGCCCAATAATTGTAGAAGATGAATGGGGTGATAGGCATATACTGTGTTTCACTGGTATAGTATTTCCCTAGTATGAGCAATTCCTCAGAAACAAATTCAGATCTAGGGCCATTCAGGGAAGTAAAATAAGCTCAATTACAAATGACTCATAGATTACAACAAAAGTAATATCCCTATAAGTAAATTTAAGTCACACTATGTTCCAGCCACCTCATCACATCCTCCATGCTTTCCAATTTCCTTGTGTATTATTATTAGGAGAAACCATCAATCTTGGGTGGAATAATGAGTAAAATAAAGCACACACACATATATTATATGCATATATATATATAATTTATTATAAATTATATTATCATTTCATGCATATTTAGAGATATACATATGCAGAAATATACAATCAGAGAGAGATAAAGAAGTCAACAAAGACAAAAACAGTGAGAATAATGCAAATTTAAATACAGATAATTTTTGAAAATCATAAAAACATATAACTTATGAAACTCCTTGAGAAAATTATTCAAATAATGTGATTTTCAATATGTATTGATACTTGCCGCCTGGTCCAAAATCAGAGCTACTTCTCAGACCCACAATTAGAAGTACAGAAAATTCCTATAGACAAAGGACTTTATGTGTGTTTCTGTGTGTGTGCCTCTGAGTGTGTGTTTGTGTATCAATGTGTATGTTTATGTGCAAGTTCTTTCATAAAAGTACCATATGTATTTACAATAGAATCATTCCTGCATCCCTGGGATTAAGACAGTTTGATCACGTTGAATGACCATTTTGATGTGTTCTTGGATTTAGTTGGCAAGAATTAAATTTAGTATTTTTGCATCAACATTTATAAGGGAAATTGGTGTGAAACTGCATCTCTTAATAGGTGGGATGATATACTCAGAGATTTGACTGAATGCTTATTTTGTGACTCATGTGTATAGCATGGATCATATGACATTACAAGTGGGTAGAAGATTGCTATAAATAGCAACAAATTCAGAATATTTGATTAGTCTATGATCTTAAGTCACCTAATGTTTACTACTGTCTCAAACTCTGAAACAGAAAGGGACATCTAAATTTACCTTACACAGTAGATGAGATGTGATTATAGAACACATCCAGGGTAATATCTTATAAAGTTTGTTGCCATTTCCATCATTGTACTGGTAAGACTCCAATTCTGGATAGGACTTATTCTACTGTGTTTCAACAACATAGTGTCTGATGAATTAGTACATACCACCAGATTGTTAGCCTTTGTCTACTGGCATATGTTCAGTCTGTCAAAAGTATCATATATTGCCTTACAAAACATATAATACTACTGAGTGTGACATAAATGTCTCTCCATTTTACTTTTAGAAAGCTAAAAATTTCCCATCTTGTAAGGATTCTCTACTTCACACTCAAGAAGCATTCCTTGGGTTGCCAAATCTCTGTGCCTCCCCTCCATTATATGGCATAATTTCCAGAAGAAGGAGGACATAAAGAGTTAGATATGGAAAAAAGGAGAGAGAGAGAGAGAAAGAGAGAGAGAGAGAGAGAGAGAGAGAGAGAGAGAGAGAGAGAGAGAGAGAGAGAGAGAGAGTAGGTTTCAAAATTGCAAATGTTCCGTGTCTGTGATATTATATCAAAAAAGGAAAATGTTCTTTTGCAATTTCAGGTGTCTACTGGAGAAGAAAGGAAAACAGGATATGTCCTGCTTACTCTCTGGATCCTAGTGGAGATATCCTTTGTTCTTGTTAGGATATCTTTGTCTCTTTGAGACATCAAGTTCTCTTCTCTCTCTGTCTATTGTCTGTCCTTTGTGCACCATATGTCTGTCCATATATCTGTCATTTTATGTTAGTTCTTAGTGTGTAAATGATTAATTGTTATGTGTTTCATGTTAAAAAATGATCAAAACTTTATATGCTGGCTATCCGCGGTGTGATTTAGTTATCTTGTTTAAAAGGCATAATTAGCATAAGAGAAACTGTTAAGTTACCCTACAACTAGAGAAATCCTGCTAGGGGCTAGCTATCTACACAAGCAGCTCTTAAAGTGAACAAAAGCTTTGTGGGTTCATTTCTGCATCTTCCATCCTCTTACAATTATCTGCCTGCCTGTCATTGTACCAATAACATGCAGTTTTTAACACTCTTGCTCAGTAATATTGCTAGAGGTCAGGGATACTGATTCCCCCAGAATTTCTTTTGTTGTTGAGAATAGTTTTAGCTATCCTGGGTTCTTTTTATTCCAGATGAATTTGAGAAGTGCTCTTTCTAACTCTATGAAGAATTGAGTTGTGTCTTTGATGGGTATTGCATTGAATCTGTATATTGCTTTTGGCACAATAGACATTTTAACACTATTAATTCTGCTGATCCATGAGCATTGAAGGTTTTTACATTTTTTGAGGTCTTCCTCTATTTCCTTCTTCAGAGTCTTGAAGTTCTTGTCAACAGATATTTCACATGTTTTGTAAGAATCTCCCAAAGGTACTTTATACTGTTTTTGGATATTGTGAACGGTGTCAGTTCCGTAATTTCTTTTTCAGCTTGCTTATCTCATGCAGACTCTAAGAGAACACACATGTCAGCCAAGCATACTATACCCAGCAAAACTCTCAATCACAATAGATGGAGAAACCAAGATATTCCATGACAAAACCAAATTACACAATATCTTTCTACAAACCGAGCCTTACAAAGAATAATAGGAGGAAAACTCCAATACAAGGAGGGAAATGACACCCTGGAAAAAGCAAGATGGTTACCTTCTTTGCTCAAACCCAAGAGAAGAAAACCACTCAAATATAAAAATAACATCAAAAATGATAGGAAGAAATAATCACTACTCCTTAATATCTCTTAACGTCAATGGACTCAACTCTGCCCAAAAAAGATATAGACTAACAGATTGGATAAGGAAACAGGACCCTACATTTTGCTGCATACAGGAAACACACCTCATTGTCAAAGACAAAAACTTCCTTAGAGTAAAGGGCAGGAGGACAATTTTACAAGCCAATGGTCTCAGGAAACAAACCGGAGTAGCCATTCTCATATCAGATAAAATTGACTTTCAACCTAAAGTCATCAAAAGAGATAGAGAAGGACACTTTTTGCGGGTCACAGAAAAAATCCACCAAGAAGAACTTTCAATTCTTAACATCTATGCACCAAATGCAAGGGCACCCTGATCCATAAAAGAAACTTTACCAAAGCTCAAAGCACACATTTCTCCTAACACAATAATTGTGGGTGACTTCAACACTCCACTCTCCTCAATAGACCGATCAGGAAAACATAAACTAAACAGGGACACAATGAAACTAATTGAAGATTTGGACCAATTGGACTTGACTGATATTTATAGGACATTTCACCCTAAAACAACAGAATATACCTTTTACTCAGCACCTTATGGTACATTCTCTAAAATTGACCATATAGTTGGTCACAAGACAGTCCTCAACAAATATAAAAACATCGAACTAATCCCATGTCTCCTATCGGATCACTATGGAGTAAGAGTCGTCTTAAATGGCAACAAAAACGACAGAAAACCCACGTACACATGGAGGGTGAACAATATTCTACTCACTGACACCTTGTCCAAAAAAGAAATGAAGAAAGAAATCAGAGACTTATTAGAATTTAATGAAAATGACAACACAACATACCCAAATCTTTGGGACACATTGAAAGCAGCTAAGAGGAAAACTCATACCCTGAGTGCCTACAAAAAGAAAATGGAGAGTGCATACACTAGCAGCTTAATGACACACCTGAAAGCCCTGGAATAAAAAGAAGCCAATTCACTCAGGAGGAGTAGAAAAGAGGAAATCATCAAACTCAGGGCTGAAATCAGTCAAGTAGAAACAAAGAGAACCATATACAAGCAACTTTTATAGAGGCCAAACGCTTTTTGACAGCTTTTGTAAGAGAGCTGATAACTGTTTTTTCCTAGAAAAACCTCTGTGATTGTGACTATTGGTTTCAACAAGGTGCATTTTCACTTGAAATTACAGTTAAACAATGTAAGAAACTTTTGTCTGGTGTAAGTACTTATATGTTTATAGCACTTCACTTTTGTTCCTGACTAGTTTTAAGATATAAATATGTTCTACATGTCTGAGTTATAGAGTATTGATTTATAAGTTATTGATATGATTAAAAATATATAGCATTGGTCACAGAAATTTAGCTTAAAATTGGTAACTCCGCGTTGGAGTTATTCTAAAAAACAGGTGACATGAACCAACCCAGAAAAACAGGTCTCTGAAGATAAATCTAAATTGAGATAATATTTTATGTTACTCTTATCCTAGAAATGGGACTTATTAAAGATAGAAATTAAAACAATGTCTCTTTACTGATGCATTAAAAGCTGCACTGTCATGCATTTATAAGTAAGAACTTGCAGTCAAACTTTATATGTAAAAGTATTGCTCTTGATATTAATTTTAAAGAGAATAGATTGTTTAAAAACAGATTTATTCTTCAAAATAATGTGCATGCTCTAATATTAGAAAAAGACATTAAAAATATTTAAATTGCCAATGTTTTATTAGCTACAGTTTACAATTCTATCACAAGCTCAAGATTTTACCTCATCCATATTTGTTATTTAAAAATATCAGACAAGTGGATCCCTTATATCCTAAACAAACTGTGGCCCAGGAAACTCAAATAAAAAAAGATAGTTTATTAAATTTAAATTATTTTAAAAGCTTTGAGAAAATATTAATTTGTTAAGACCTCACCTCAAGCTTGCCAAAAGAGAACATAAACCTCTGTTTGGTAGTCTCAAGAGGAATGCAAATCATAATCCCTTACACAATTAACTGATGTGGGATAATTTACAAAAAAGTCAATTGTTGGCAGTTTCACAACAGTCCTTTGGTAAAGGGACAGTAATGTAAATCCATATTACTTTACTTCCAAGTAAAGTTTGAGCACCCTATTATTGCTCTGTTGCTATGTTAATACAAAATTATGATATAAAATCAGAAAAATGTTTAATAAAAAAGCGATATTTATTCCTTAGTCCAAAGAGCCATTACATTTTTTTTTTAAGAATACTAATACTTGGTCTTTTTAGGCAAATTTGATAATCATATCAAACACAAATTTTTAAAATTTGCCTCTCTATATATTTTTGTTAATGTATGCATATACTCAATAAGTAATGCATTTACTATATTTATAAACAGCTCCTCTATGATACAGAAATATAAACATTTAGATTGCTTGTTTATTATCTTAAATATTTCTCCTGATTCACAAATAATTAAATGATGTGCTATAGCCACTGTTTATTAAAATGTTAATAATCAAGTATTTAATTTGTAGACTTATAATTAAAATAAATATCTCATGACTTACAATTGCTTAAAATTATATTTTTAAATATATTGCTAATTTTCAAATTTTATATGAATATGAATTATAGTTTAATTTTAGAAAAATATACTCTCTCTTGCTTCTAAGACATTGAAAACTCATCCTACGTTGTCCAACAATGCCACAGCAGATTTACATATCAGTCAGATTACAAACTTTACATAAAGGTTTCATTCTTTATATCATCAAAATAATAATAATAGCTTAAGACAATAATTTAATGTTTCTAGAAATGCACAAGTCAAATTACAAAGATCAGTCCTCAGTGTCCACAAGTTCTTCATATACCACACAATAGTGTTAATACTGGAGGATTTGTACCTAATCAAAAGAAACAGATGTAGCTCATATTTGTGATTTAAAAAAATAATTAAAAATGTACCTATGACTATTAACAGGTTTACAAGCTTTCTAATTATAATTGTGGTAACAAGAGAATCACTTAAAATTGAACTAAAATTAAAATTGAATTAGTCATTGCATATGTTGTTTTTCTATACTAGATGTTTCAATAATTTTACTACAAATATTATAACTGACATTTACACTAAATCATTTTAGATGTTTTGTTTACAATATACTATTAGGCATATTACTGAGATTCCTTATAATCCTCAAGGACAGGATATTTTGGAACAGGGCCATAGAACTTTAAAATAATATTTTTATAAACAAAACAAAGGAGAATCATACCTCCATACAAAACATTTTTTTTTTTTAGAATTTCAAATCCAAGGAACTCTGAGTATGAGAAGAGGACAGGTTTGTGTTTTTTCTACAGTATGCTGAAGGAGCATGCTAGCAGTCATGGTGGTTAACGAGATATGAAGATCATTGAAAATGGTCTCTGTACTTGACACTTTTAGGCAACTGCTCCTGATGCTGACAGAACAGACATATTTAGACTCAACATCCCCATGCAGAATTTTTATGTCTTCTGAACATTTCAGAAGAAACATGCATTCCCTTGGTAATCAAAACATTTTTTTTTTAGAATTTCAAATCCAAGGAACTCTGAGTATGAGAAGAGGACAGGTTTGTGTTTTTTCTACAGTATGCTGAAGGAGCATGCTAGCAGTCATGGTGGTTAACGAGATATGAAGATCATTGAAAATGGTCTCTGTACTTGACACTTTTAGACAACTGCTCCTGATGCTGACAGAACAGACATATTTAGACTCAACATCCCCATGTAGAATTTTTATGTCTTCTGAACATTTCAGAAGAAACATGCATTCCCTTGGTAATCGGCCTTTCCTTGACTACCACTGTGGTGGCTCCTTGAGTGGCAGGTGGATTAGGACATTCCATTGTAATCATCCTTAAATTAGATAAACAATTTCAATTAGCTATAGAGGCTTCTACTGAATCTCGGACTTCCCTCCAAAGGCAAATAACTCCACTTTCCCAAGTTACAGAAACTAATATAACATAAATGAAAACCCGCACTGCTGTCTCCAGCAAACCTTTAAATTACTAGATGGATATACCAAGTAATTCCATCACGCACACACTCATACACACACACACAAACTCTCTTTCTTCTCTCTCTCTCTCTCTCTCTCTCTCTCTCTCTCTCTCTCTCTCTCTCTCTCTCTCTCTCTCTCTCTCTCTCTGTTTCTCTCTCCCATGCACACATGCAAACATACACACACACATGCAGGTGCACTCACACACAAAATAAGAAAACAAAAACAAAAATAATAACAAAAAACAAATATACACAGCATCTTTGAAGAAATCCAGCATTTCAAAGGATACTGAATAGAAAACCAAAATAATAATAATAAAAATAATAAAGGAAGGAAACTATGCATTAGAAAAGCAAGAAACTACTGAATAGTAATTTTCAACACATCCACAGCGAGATAACCACAGACTCAAAGAAAATTACAACAGAAATAACAGGAAGTAAAAATCACTATTCCTTAATATTCTTTAATATTCCTTAAAAATCAATGCACACAATTCCCCCAATGGAAAGACATATATTAATAGGCTGGATATGTGAACAGGACCCAATATTTTGCTGTATACAGGAAACTCATCTCAGTGTCAAAGACAAACACTACTTCAGAGTAAAAGGCTGGAAATTTTTTCCAAGCAAATATTCTCAGGAAATAAGTTGTATTTGCCATTCAAATAAAAGTGACTTTCAACCTAAAGTTGTCAAAAAAGACACAGAAGGACACTTCATGCTCATAAAAGGAAATATCCACCAAGAAGAACTCTCAGTTCTGAATATTTATTGTCCAAATACAAGGTCACCTGCATTCATAAGGGAAATTTTACTAAAGCTTAAACACACTTCACATCCCACAATTATTGAGGATGACTCCAACACCCCATGCTCTTCAATGAACAGATTAGGAAAACACAAAATAAACAGACACAGAGTAAAAATAACAAGTTTTGGACCAAATGGATCTAATAGATCAAAGAAATATATCTTTTCAGCACCTTATGTTACTGTCTCCAAAAGATGACCATATCATTATTCACAAAACAGACCTCAACAGATATTAGAAAATCCAAATAATCCCATGCCTCCGGTGAGATCACTATGGAGAAAAGGTTGTATTCAATAGAAACAATAACAACAGAAAGCCTACATACACATGCAAGATGAACAATGCTCTACACAATGATATATTGGTCAAGTTAGAAATATAGAAATAAAACAAATAATTTGTTAATAAAGAAATAAATTAAATTTTTAGAATTTAATGAAAATGATGGCACAGCATTTCCAAATTATGGAATACTATGAAAGCTCTCCTAAGTGGAATATCCATAGGTCTGTGTGCCTCCAAAAGAAGCTGGAGGAAACACATACTAGCAACTTAACCGCACACCTGGAAGCTTTAAAACAGAAAGAAGCTAATACACCAAAATAGGAATTGAATGCAGGAAATCATTGACTCACTGCTGAAATCAAATAAGAAAAACCAAATAAATAAATAAATAAATAAATAAATAAACAAACAAATAAATAAATAAAAACTAAAACTCTACAAAGAATCAAGATATCATTGCAGTTATCAGCTCTGTTATTCTGCTTAGTGTAAGAGCCACATTTGTTTTTTTTAATCCTTCTATTCAGGGATATCTAGATTAATACCAGCCTAATGTCAGTGACATAAGATGAAGCCCCCATCACTGTTTTGAGTGAAAGTTAAATAAATTCAAATGTTCTGAAGATGTACATGAACCAACCACAATTGTTAAATATAAGTGACTAAGATGATGTGTAAAGACATTCTCTTACACTCCTAGAGTGGCATCTACAAAAACTGTTATTATAGATGACTTCACAAGAAAGCAATCGACTCATATGTAAAGACCAACAACCCAATATAAGTCAGAAGATAATCATTCCTTATTGAAGAGTAGAATGAAGGATTTTAACAGCCAGAGATGTCAAGGATATAAAATTCAAAGCTAAAGAATCAACCTTACTCTGCTAATAGTGGTTCACTTTGACTGTTACAAAAATCAATGCATCTCTATGAAAACCCTGCATATTTATGTTATAGTTTCTGTTTATATGGGTCTCAGATCAGAGGGAATAGGTACTATTCCTTACCCTTTTGCTTTCTTAATACCCATGTCTACCTCCTAATAGGTTTTCTACCCTACCATCCTTAGGAAGAAATCTGAATAGATTCATTGCAACTTTATCACTAGTAGGCATATATATAGTATAATATAGACAAATATATATTATATATATACAAATATATGTATATATATTATAGACAAATATATGTATATATATTATAGACAAATGACTGGGGTTGTGTAAGGTTTATACTGTAGAAGAGATAAGGTTATAGAAAGTGATATGAAAGAATATATTAAATGAAAAAAAGACAGAAAGTCAGAATGTAGGGATATAAAAATAAACTGTGTCACTGTTAGTCTCTATGGTAAAAATGAGAAAATTTTTCACAAGTTAGGATGAACAAGTAGTGAAACTATGAGGTAACCCCAGGTCTTTCGGGTACTAAGCCAATTACCTTTTAGTACACAAGGATGGTTCCTTGGTTCCAGCTGCATATAAAATAGAGAATGGATTTCTTGGACAACAAAGGAAAAAAGAAACATTGGTCCTGTGAAGGCTCAGTGACCACTTATAGGGGAATGTTGCGATAGGTAAGTAGGATTTGCTCCTTTGGTGATCATTTGGGAAGCAGTGAAGGGATCAGGTGTTATCAGAGAGATATCCAGGAAATGGGATAATATTTGAAATATAAATAAAGACTATATCTAATTATAAATATAAGGTAAGCAATAATCTAAAAATAATATATGCATAAAAAGACCCATATTGTTTCTCTTTTCTCATTTGCATAACATATTGACTTGTCTCAAAATAAAATTGAATCCATTCATCTTCTCTAGAAAAATGTTTTCTGTTACCTTCAAGAATACAAGAAAAATATTATTTGTTGCATGGATTGAATTAGCAAAAATTGTGTATAAAAAGTGCCTCAAATTTTTGTTTTAAACTGATTTTTTTCTGATTTCTAAACTAGTGGTAAATTATTAATTAACAATGTCCTCAAAAGGCAAAATTGAAATAGAATATTGCAGCAGAAGTATATAAGAATAATAGAATTTTATAATGGCTGATAATTGACTTTATACACCTGAGGACTGATATAAATTCTCCTCCCATTGTTCTTTTATTTTAGTTTTGTTTGAATTACAATGCACTCATTACCATTTCTTCTGTTTATCCCTATAACACACACTCCCTCACTAAACAAAATAATCGAAATATAAGTTTTCATATGTGATTTTGAGATAAAAAATTTATGAGAATGAACACAAGACATTGTTTCATATCCCTAAATCTATAAAATATTAGCTTGGAAGTTTTAAAGAAAAGAAAGTCATAAAGAAAGTCTCTTAATGACACAGTTAAAAGCAAGGTAAATTCTAAAATGTATCTTAAATAGGATTGAAATTTGGACAGTGTACACAACTAATATAGACATGACAAACATAAAACTAGTATTACAAAGGAAAAATCTAATGATCTGTAAAGTGTTAGGGATTTAATGTATGTATTCATTCACCTTTACATTCAAATTGTTAAGAGAATATATTTTAGTGAAAAAAATACATTTTAATTTTGATTAAACTATCCAGCTAAACTTTGATCCTTATTATTTCCTGTCAACCAACTCAACAGTCATTCTTTTTCTAATTAAATGTACACATTTCTTTATGCATCCGGAAGTAATCAAGAAAACCTAAAGAATGTTCTATGAATCAGAAAATTCAGTTGGGTTTCTTTAATTACACTTAGTTCTTCTGCATGATGCCTTTAAAATAAAGAAAGATCCATGTGCGAAGCAGTTTAAAAGTCACTTTAAGATTATTTTCAAATTAATAATTACCATTTTTATAATTTTAATAATATTGAAAGTAAAATACCTTCATAATTTTACCTCTTCCCTGATTCTGTATTTTCTGATATTCCTTCTGTACAACATTCACTATATTAACATATTTTCCTTTTTTTGATTATAACACATAATAATGGATATTATAATTAATTCTGAATTCAATGAAACAGATTTTTATAATGAATTATTTGCTCACACAAAACTGGATTTGGCCATATTCCATGTTCTCCATTTAATTTCAGAATGATAAATAATTACAGTTCCTTATTTTTGTTGAATACAAGGCCATAGGAAAAGAGTAGCCTGAATATCCATATCATGAATTGTTTTGGGAACTACTATGATGTGAAATAACTTAAATTATTGATAGTTGACAAATATTATTAAATTTTTTGAGCCTTCTAGGAAGTGTAAAAAAATATTAAATGATGGTGTGAATGTTATTAAATATATATTTTTATCAAAAATGTTTTCCTCTATTCCCAGTATTTCTTACCACCTCCCTTCTTCATTGTCTTGTGAGAGGCTGATGCCAAGCAAATCTACCTCGCATTCCCGTTCCCTAAATCACAGAGTTTCTACTAGTTTGACTGTACAACTACAGGAGACCAAGACAGTGCACTTCACCCGAATTTAACTGGGGTGTTAGATCAGCAACTGTAAGAATTTTTTTGGTTTATACTTTGTGTAATCCAGGGATCAAGGATACTTGAAGCTTAACCTCTTTCCCTCATTCTTACATAGTATTTCATGACCTAAGTCGAATGTCTGGTAATAAATATGTATGTTTTTCTGTTTTCTACTGGTACAACCATTCAGACGAAAGTCCTATGAGTCTCCAAACTGCAATCACAAAATAGTAATCATAATTGTGCCAGGGTTCACTTCCTCCACATGTGATTGAACCCATGTTAGGTCAGATATTATTTTACTTTTCTATAAATCTCAGATTAATTTTTTCTCCTGCAATTCTTTAAGAGATGAGGAAATCTGGGTCAAAAATTTTGAAGCCGGGAATATTTTCCGATCCATCTACTGGAGCTGGGGTGTTTAAAAATATATTTGAGGTGTAATCTCCAGGTTCCATCTCACCATGGATGATATTTAAATGTAGGATTTTTGTTTGTTGTTTTGCATAAAATATCACTAAGTTCTTCTCAAAATAAGCATGCTAATAATCATAAGTATGTCACATAAATAACCCAGATTTACCTATAAGGAAAAATCAACATTCACACCTAATATGTCTTAGAAATGTTTTACATCTCACAGCTCTATGTATTTCTGGATGCCTCCCAGCCATTACACCTTCACTGAAGTTTAAATTATTCATGTGCACATTCCATTCATTTTCCAGAACCAGTAATCTTCTATTTTTAAACATCCCTAATCTAGCATCTGCCATTTCACCTAACTCTACAGAATCCTACAAAGGTTTCCCCATTTCTCTCCCTCATGTGATTGTTGTGTTCCTGTTTTAAAATGGGAATAAAGCCTCCTCATTTGTACCATACTTCTTGATACACTAATTACCGTCTTTGGGTTGTCACTACTAATCTGTACTTTTTATATCCATTTATTTGATAACACATGCCCTGCCAATATTTTTGGGTCTGGGATTTCTCCCTCAGTATGATATTTTCTTGTTTGGCCTATAAAATGCATGATGTCAACAACTTGTTTTTGTAGCTGAATAGAATTCTATATTTCACATGAACCACAATTTCAGTATTCATTTTTCAGCTAATACAAAACTGGGTTACCTCCAAACTCTGGCTATTACAAATATGATTCCTAAAACATGCGTGAAGCAAATGTTATTGTTGTATTGTAAAGTATCTTTTGGATATAGTTTGAGGACCTATATAGTTGTGTCTTCACTTAGCACTAATTTCAATTATTTGTTGTAACATTACATAGAGGTCTGGAAAGGTTGTACCAGTTTTTTTTTTTTTTTTTAATTTAAAAAAGATTCTTTATCTCAATATTCTCTCCACTATATTTAATATAACCCATTGTGACAAATGTTAGGTGGAATCTCAGGGTGATTCCTTTTTTAATTTCTCTAACGAATAATGATGATGTAAATTTTTGTACATTTTTCTGCCCATTCGATGATGTATATTTATGTACATGTTTCCTGGCCATTTCCTCACCCTCTATGTCTCTTTACATTTTTTATCCAAGTTTTTATTTGGATAAATTTGTTTCTGAGAGTTTAATTCCTTCCAATTTGCAAAGATTTTTGATATTAGCCCACTAGTAGGTGTAGGTATAGTGAACATATTTTCAAAATCTATATATGGTTTCTGTGTACTATGGACATGATAACTGGCCTTATAAAAGCATTTCAGGTTCTTTTACTCCCATTTATATGATGCTCATCCTACCTGAGGCAAAACTGCTCTATAAAAGAAAGTTTCCCCTTTGCCTAATTGTTTAAGACTCTCCATTTTCTTTTTAATTCAATTTTAGGTATCATGTTTTCATCATATATAATCTCAATTCATTTTGCTGTAGAGAATGTCAAATTTCTTGCCGTAACTCAACAGTGGTGTATTTGTCAGTTTCTTATTTAAAAACTTTTACAATGAACTTGCCTCCTCATACATATCACATTCCAATTTTCTATCTACGATACTAATATATTAAATAATTATAAATCCTTCTAATTTCTTATGTACCAAAGGCAAACATGCAATAATTATGATGAGTTCTCACTGCAAAAGTTTTAAAGTGATTCATTAGCCATGTGCTGGGTAAGGATTTTCTTTTGTTATTATTATTTATTTAACTATCAATAAGCTCTTCCATTCATTTTTCTTTATTTTTAATCCTTTTAACAATCTTCACAAAAAATAATAGAGAAATATTTAGGACATACTTCCATCAATATTTGTTTTGTTTTATTATATTATAGGAATTTGCCAGTTTTTTTCTGGAAAGACCCAATTTCTCTGGTGTCACTTCGAGATATGAGTTTTTGGGGTTTTTTTTTTGTTTGTTTGTTTGTTTGTTTGTATGTCATTTTAACTATCTTCCTCTAAAGTCATAGAGAAATATTTAAGACAGTCTTCCCTCAATATTTGTTTTGTTTTAATTATATCCAATATATAAGCAATTTCTTTCTGGAAAGATCAAATTTCTCTAGTGCAATTTAGGTGTTAGAGATTTTGTATGTTTATTTCTTTGTATGTTATTTCAACAATCTTCACCTAAAATCAAAAATAAATATTTAGGACAGACTTTCCTCAATATTTGCTGTTTCATTATATCCAATATATAAACAAGTTCTTTCTGGAAAGACAAAATTTTACGTGGTTCCAATTTTCTGTTTTCTCTCTTTTTTTTTTTTTTTTGTTTGTTTGTTTGTTTGTTTTCTTGTCAGTTTGTATGCTTGTTTCTCTTTGGGAGACGGGTTTTCTCTGTGTAGCCGTTGTTGTACTGGAACACATTGTGTAGCCCTTACTTGCCTTGAACTCAGAAATCCTCCTGCATCTGCCTCCCAATTGCTGGGAAAAAGGCGTGTGCCACCACTATCCTGCCTGTCATTTGTATTAAATCTAGTATTGTGCATGGTAAAATGGTACTGATTTACATACTCTTATCATATGTATCTGAAAAGCTAAAAAGAAAATTATTTTTCTACATGAGTCTTATAAATTTCTATTTTAGTAAAATTGAGATGTTTATTCTGAACATTGATTTTCAAAATCCATAATATATGCTACATGACATGACTTTAATCTCAGAATTCGAGTGATATGGTATTAATTTGTATAGTCATATACACTCCTTACTGTGACAACTTATAATTCTTGGAAATTGAAAAGAAGACATTCAATTCAAATAATTATTCAGTTTTGCTTTATGTATTTTATATCACGGTGAATGAAAAGAGGCCAAACTATTCTTTATCTGTTGTAATAGCGTTATAATTTAACATTTTTTGAAATTACCATTCAAATTCTACGCAGAAACTTTTATGATTTAGCCTGTAATCATTTATTTTCAGGTTGTACTATTAGAGTAGATTCAATACTAGGATTTCAATAGATATGTTTATATCATTGAATAGTTTAAGTGTTACATGGACATATGCAAGTGCAGTCATGAGAAACAGGAGATATTTTCAACGTAAATTCCAAACATACTTCTTTGTTCAGGGATGTATGGAGTTTCCCAAAGAATAAATAAATATTTACTTCTCGAATATACCTAACCAATAAAAGCATGCTCAACAGAAGAGTGGAAGCAAAAAATGTGGAATATATATATACACACACACAAGGGAGTACTATTTAGACATTAAAAACAATGAATTCATGAAATTCTTAGGCAAATGGATGGAGATGGAGATTCCAAGATGGTGCAACCACTTTGGAAATCAGTCTGACAATTCCTCAGAAAACTGGGCATGGCACTTCTTGAGGACCCTGTTATACCACTCCTGGGTATATATCCAGAGGATTCTTCAGCATGCAATAAGGACACATGCTCCACTATGTTCCTAGCAGCCCTATTTGTAGTATCCCAAAGCTGGAAAGAACCTAGGTGTCCTTCAATGGAGGAATGGATACAAAAAAATGTGTTATATTTACACAATGGAGTACTATTCAGCCTTTAGAAACAATTAATTCATGAAATTCTTAGACAAATGTATGGAGCTGGAGAACATCATACTAAGTGAGGTAACCCAGTCTCAATAGATCAATCATGGTATGCACTCACTGATAAGTGGATATTAGCCTAGAAACTTTGAATACCCAGGACATAATACACATATTAAATGATGTCCAAAAAGAATGGAGGAGTGGGCCCTGGTTCTGGAAAGACTCATGCAAGAGTATAGGGGAATTCCAGAGCAGGGAAGCGGGAAGGATTAGATGGAGGAACAGGGGGAGGTAATAGAACTTATGGGAATTGCGAGGAGTGGGAACCCAGAAAAGCGGAAATCATTTGAAATGTAAATAAAAAAATATATCAATAAAAAATGAATTCATGAAATTCTTAGGCATATGGATGGAACTGGAGAACATCATACTAAGTGAGGTAACCCAGACTCAAAAGATGAATCATGGTATGCTCTCACTAATAATTGGATATTAACCTAGAAAACTGGAATTCACAAAACATAATCCACACATCAAATGACGTACAAGAAGAATGGAGGAGTGGCCCCTTGTTCTGGAAAGACTCAGTGAAGCAGTAGAGGGCAAAACCAGAACAGGGAAATGGGAAGGGTTGTGTGGGAAAACACGGAGAAGGAAAGGGGCTGATGGGACTTTTGGGGAGTGGGGGGTCTAGAAAACGGGAAATCATTTGAAATATAAACTAAAAAATATATCGAAAAAAAAGAAAGACCAAGAAAAAAAAAAAAAACTACATAGTTTCTGTAAAAAAAAAAAAAAAAAAAAAAAAAAAAACATATTGCATAGGAAACAAGTCCTTAGAAAGGAGAAAAGACTTGTGTAATTTCATTCCATTTTAAAATTTAAAATAAGACTATTTTTGCATATGAATGGCTCTAAAGAAATTTTACCTTCCAATATCATTCATAAATACTAATCACAACTCGTTTTTCTCTTCTTAATAGACAACAGGCAATTAAAGTAAAATGCTAAAAGAAAATTAAAACAAACATAATAAAAACAATTTAACACAAAACTTCCTTAAAATATTGGGAACCATTATATTGAAAATACAATTGGAGCAATAAGACCAATGGCATTAATTTAATAAGAGAAAATTAGAAAAAGGACCTTTTACATGGACAGAATTAAATGAACAACAGAATGATAATCTTAATGTAATCTTGAAACATTACCTTTGATTTGTTATACCGAATGAAATTTATGTTTGTGCCAGTTTTGTACACTAAAGTATCAGTATTATTTTTCAACATATATTAAGGAGTTGTTTTCTGCAATTCGAAAGGACACAATCTCTCATCTTCCATATAAATAAAAATACAAGTGTGTATCACATCTATCTCTTACACAGCATGAAATATGCAGAATGAAGCATAAAGAGGCATTTTGGAACACTTCAAAAGTTTTTATTTCCTCTTTAAAAAGTCACAAATCCTTCCTATGCTGACCTACTTGCTAAATAAAAAAAGGATACTTGTGCATCTAGGAAAAATAGGTAAACTAAGTAAACGGAAATTTTCATGGTTATATATGCTGTATCATTTCATGTAGCTAATGAAATAGAAAAAAAGTAGCATACTTACAATCCACTCTCATATCTCCTTCACTACACACACACACACACACACACACACACACACATATATATATATGTATATATATATAAATTTTGAATTAGGAGATAGCAATAACCAAAAAATTAGCATGTTTCTGCTTCTATTAGAAATTGCCAGAAACTGGAAAGAACCCAGATGTCCCTCAATAGAAGAATGTATAAAGAAAATGTGGTGTATTTACACAATGGAGTACGTCTCAGCAATTAAAAACAATTAATTCATGAATTATTTTTAGCAAAGGGTTGGAACTGGAAATACCATCCTAATTGAGTAATCCAATCACAAAAGAATACACATGGAATGTAATCACAATAAGTGGCTATTAATCCAGAAGCTATGAATACTAAAGACACAGTTAACATATCAAATGATTCCCAAAAAGAAGGAAAGAGATGGTACTGGTCCTGGAAATGTTGATGCAGCATTGTAGGGGAATACCAGGACACAGGAAAGAAAAATGGAAGTGGGTGATTAGGGAAAGTATGGAGGAAATGGGGATTATGGGACTTATCAGTAGGAGGAAACTGGGAAAGGGGATTTATTTAAAATATCAACAAAGAATATAGAAAATTAAAAAAAGGAAAATGGATATAAAAACTAGTTTACAATGCTGAGTTATAATATATTTATATTGGTACCTTATGTCATGAGTTTCATCATATTAATCCTCATTTGCTACCGGTATGTTTTATCATAATGTACAAGTTGACAAACATATTACATCACTGACTTTGTGAAAGATTAAATTGAAACAATCAAACATATAGGATGGCAAATCATCACTGTCAATGATTAATGGTCAAATAAAGAGAGAATTCCTAAAAAGTATCCTAATTGCAGAGTATATACATCCATACAGTGATCCATGACCAGAATGGGATTGGAAAGGACCAACACAACTCTATTACCAGCTATAGCCTATTTAGCTTCTGCTTCTCAAAAGCACTTAGAGACAGCCCCTATATGCTACCCCAGGATTAGGTTGTAGAGCTATGGATATGGGTCAGGTTTGTTTATGATTGATTTATAAGTAAATGTAAGTGCATGAGAACCTTGAATCACTTTTTTCAGCAGTTTCTTAATGTTCTGTTTTTACAATTTGCAATATTTATTAAATTACATTTTCATTGTGATATGGGAATCAAATATTAACTTTATCAAAGTATATTTTACTCAATAGCATTGTTAATTTCATTTAAATAATTTAACCTGCAAATATGTCTAGAAAACAGTTCAGTATTTTGGAAGATTCAGGTGCAACTTTTGTTAAGGTACAAAATATGAATGGATTGTACACTTCAATTTTTCTTAATTCTATAAAAGTTTGGATAAAATATATTATGTACTGCAATTTCAAAAATGTTGTCATATAATCTCATTCAATGTTTTCAATACATGTATAATTTTGATTATTTTCAAATTTTTAAATTTTTCAATAATTCTGTAGGTCTGATCATGTGTTCAGTCCTAGCGTATATTTTGATGCTAGTCTTGTCTTTCAATTAGAAATCTGTGAAGAAGTAAAATAGGATGATTAATAGGAACACACAAACTTGTACTATTTTATAATCGTGCAGTAGAATATTAAAGGTTCCTTAGAAAATCAGTTGGACTGGAAGGTGTTTTGCTGGAACAAACACATGAAGATACAGAGAAGTGATGTTAGCACATGATGATAGGGAGGAGAAGTGATATTAGGTTAAAGGACGAAGGTAAGGGAGGATTCTTGGCTTATAATTTTTCCACTTTACATTGAACAGTTTGCATGCATTTGTATGAATACCATAACCAGAAATACATTAAGAATATTTCTGGAGATGTGTCAATTTGTTTCTGTTTCAGCATATGATGGGTGCTTGGCAGCAATGTCATATTGGTCACGTTCACATGCTGAGGTAAGACCTGTGTTGATGAAAACCTGTGGAGTACATTTAATATTTGGAGGGAGAATCAAAACACTTCAAAGTTTACTCACTAAACCTTAGATAGCATTGCTTATAGAGAAAGCTGAGCAAACCTTACAGTTCTCTTATTTTCACTAATTTTCACTTTGCAGAGAGAAGCTCTGCTGAAATTATCTATAGGTGCTCTTGATAATTCCTCATGCTAACCTGTACTGAATCCTGGCAGTATCTTGTAGGTTGTGCTACCACAGATGATTCTTGTGTGTCGTTCTGACTCTACTGATTTATACTGCTGATATATGAGTGAAGTGTTTGTGAGTGGAGCAGTGAACCATTTTATACATACATATATACATACATACATACATACATACATATATATACATTTTTAAACAGGTTCACTTTATTTACTTTAGTTATTACTAGATTTTGGGAGAATTGAAAGGAGTTTAACACATTAAAAACCATAAGTAATCTAGGTTTCAAATAGTTTAAGTTATAAAATTGAATATTGTTCAAACAAAAATAATTATGTTATATTCTACTTTTAAAAAAATTTTGAATATATCTTCTATGATTTTAATGTTTATAGATTAGAAATGAATTTTCACTCTAACCATTTTTTTTTATTTCATGTGAGGAAAGTCAGACATAGTGAAGACTGTATGTGTCGTGGAAGACAACGCAATGCTTGCCATACAGGTTTATTTTGAATTTTTATTTTCAAAATTTCTGAAATATTATTAAGACTTACTTAGTAGTTAATGAAGAAAAAGCATTAGGAGAGATTCTGCATATATGTAGGTTCAAATTTTTTATTATTTTTAGTGATTATGAGAAATTAGCCATAACCTTCGATAATAGTGAAGGAACTTTAGTAATTTTATGTTGTCAAACATAATTTTTTACAAATTACCAATTGGAAAATATAAAATCATTCACTCTCATACATATATTCAGTATATTCAAATCAGATTAATGTGACATTCTCCTTAACTCCTTTAAATGTTTTATATCTCTTCCTTATAACATCATTTAAACTTTTCAATTTATTTATTTAATTTTTCTTATATTTAGATATATTTAATTTATAGTTATGTCTTTAAATATATATTTACATTCATATATAATGTATATTCATTACATTCAAATATAATTTATATATGCATATATGTATAAATAGATATACATATATATAATGTATATTATATACATTTATATATTTACACTTATGCTCAAATGTTTTAAGAAGTTTCAGTGTAGTTTTAGATGTCCTGGACACCACTGATTTAAATTAATTCTGCCACTGTAAATACAAGAATGCTGTCATCCAGCAAACTATGTGATTTCCACAACTCAGTACACTCCTACAAATTATTCCCATTTGAAAATACATAAAAAAATTAAGAGCAGCTCTTATTGTCGATTGTGAATTCAGTAGTTATTCTACTATAAATATAGAAATTTGGAACTGATTTCAAAAGTTCAGGTGTGCATTAACAGTGATTAATACAAACAGCAAAATTTCACAGAAAAGTTTTCAATCTAATGCTCCCTACAATCTTGCCAGTCTTAATTTAGTTGTGGTTTCCCAGGCTGTTAACAATAGAATATAATTTACCTTCATGATAACTCAAGATAAATTAGGTAAAAGATCTTACTTTCTGTTTGTTTGCTTGTTTGTTTGTTTTCTTGGAGACAGGTTTTCCCTGTAATGCCCTGGTTGTGCTGGAACTCACTCTGTAGACCAGGCTGGCCTCAAATTCAGAAATTTCATGCCTGTGCCTCCTAGAGTGCTTGGTTTAAAGGCGTGCTCCACCATTGCCTGGCTTAAGATCTTATTTTCAATTCATGATATTGGAAGATCATTGGAAGTCTTGTGAATATATTTCAAGCAAATTAACAATTGGAAATGTTCAAGAAAGTCATAAACGTTTCTGTATCTTTGAGTGTGTGTGTGAGAGAGAGATGAAATAGAAACCCAGAGAATAAACTGTACATTTCAAAATCTCAAAAAGAAATTTCTTAGATTTTCTTCTTTTAATTGATGACTAGTGTTTAAAAATTTTCACACACACACAGATATATATATATATATATATATATATATATATATATATATATATATATATATATATCTGTGTGTGTGTGTGTGTATGTGTGTATGTGTCTGTGTGTGCGTGTGTGTCTGTGTGTGTGTATGTGTCTGTGTGTGTCTGTGTGTCTGTGTTTCTGTGTGTCTGTGCGTCTGTGTGTGTCTGTGTATGTTCTGGGGTGGATTGTATTGATATCCACTGAGTGATGGACACTTCATGATAACTCACTGTTTATTGGTCACAGTGTGGTTGTCCCTCTGTGGTGGTCATTTTCTGTGGTATAATGTGGTCTGAAAACTGATTTTTGTGATCAGTGTGGCATGTTCACTGAAACATTGTCACATTCCGATGTCCACAATGTGATTATGGTTGAGAGCTCATCTTTTGAATGATTGTCACTGTTTAGAAATTGTAATATAGCAATGATTATAATGGGAGCAATGTATGTCACTGTCAGGTGGCCAATGGCAATTGACCACTGAGTGTTGGCTACCATTTAATAGACAGTGCATAATAATCAATTATTGATAGTCACCCTGTGACCGCTGAGGTATAACAAACTGTTTTATTTCTATGGAGTGCTTCAATACGTGGTTGTATATGTTTATAGAGGTCACATTGGATTAACTAATGACTCCTAATTCTTGGCCACTGTTGTGATGTCCAAAATATGCTGGTAAATTTGTAATGATCTGAATTAGGAGGTTATGCAAATTATGAGATCTTATATGTTGGTTTGCAAGAATTAGATCTCTAATGTGATGTTGTGTCTTTATAAAAATTAGTTTGTGATCACTCAAATTTGGTGACATTCATATAGAGCTCATTCTGGGCTCTATAAAATGTATACCACAGAGCAGTTCTTCCAGATTTAATACAATCCTAAGATTGGAGAATACTTGTAAAAATAAAAAGAATTGAACAATCACCATGAATGGTATTGTAAATTGTTTTCAGCTTCAAGCAAAGAGTGCAGATGATCAGATAGTAGGTACAAAGATTAAACGATTCCAGACCAAACTTCCTGCCTTATCGTTGTTCTTTGGGTCTGATTGTTGCTGGTCTACCTCTGTTTGTCCATATACAGTAGAATGAAATTCCTTAAATGGTGTAGCTTCAGGACCTGACCCTTCCTCTTATTTCTCCACGTAAGTATCATCACTTTCATCTTCAGCTAATCTACTGAATCAGGAGTGGGCTGTGGATATGGGTAAAAATAGGTATTTCACAATAATGCTTTCCAAGCTCCCACTCTCTTTATTGATTCAAAATTTCATTAATCCCAACAAGCCACAGGAACTAATGAACACTGAGGTACTGTCCCAAAAGAGTCTTGACAGCTGACTATTCAAGAACATAAGTAGATAACACCAAACATAGGGAGAAATAAGAAATCAGAAATTACCTGTGCAATAAGGGATCAAATTGGAATACATTTCGAAAAAAAAAAAAAACAAGAGAAAAAGAGGAATCACCATTTTTTTTAAATTACTGCCCATGGTCATGGATAAACACTACAGTTCAAAGAACAGCAGAGTAGGACAGGGGATACAAAAATTGTGTACATTTTGTTCGATAACAATCTACATTTTACAAAGAAATAGAGACTCTCCTTAAATGAAAAAAAAATATATAGTGTTGTATATTGTATAGAAAGTTTACCTGTCTATAAAAGTATATACCTTTTTCCTATTGTACCAACATACTATAAAAATATACCAACGTAGTGTGATATTCACTTTCGTATTATTATATTAAGATCATTATTAAAAGTAATGTTATGGCTATAAAATATTAATTTTAAGAATACACTCCTTATTTGGCCAGTGGTGGGACATGCATTAATCTCAATATTTAGGAGGCAGAATATGTATTTCTAAGTTCGAGGTTAGACTTTACTATACAGTGAGTCCCAGGATATCCAATGTTATACTAAGAAACCCTATTTCAAAAAACAAAACAAAACAAATCAAAACAAAATTATTTTAAACATCTATTTCTATTTGTCTAAATGTTAAATATTACTGTATACTTCTTTTATTTTTTTTAACCACAAACTCATGAAGAAATAAGACAATAAATGTTGGAGGTACAGACCGGGAAAAATTGACAGGCCAACAATTAGAAGAGTAGATTAGATTTATGCCCCAAAATTGTTATGGACAAATAAAACAGCCAAATTCTGCATCTCTCTCCTTTGTTAATCAGTCAGGAGGGAAGTTTAAATTGTTTGTTATGCCGTTTGCTGAAGATCAGTAACAGAGAAAAACCTGTTTAGTGAGAAATTACTGAATTTCGATGTGCCAAGGAACAGTAGGAATTTACTATGAGACTATTCTCTTCTGAATTAAAGATCAATATCAACCTGCCTTTGATTGTTCAAGGCAATAGTGAAGTGTCAATACTAGGAGCCAAGAAACCTACACATAGGATGAGAGACCCCATGAAAGTACAATGTACCAGTACCCTAAAAATCAACATCCTGACATGCCTCTCATAGTGTATTGTGGTCCTTGATCCACTTGGAAATAAACCTTTCACAAGGCTACAATTGTCTTTCTATTTTCATTTTGATACATACTGGTTTCCACTTATGTCAGCACCATTTACGGATGATACATTTTATTCCATTGTATATTTTTGGCTTTTTTCTCAAGATCAAGTATCCCTGTGTGGTTTTATTTCTGGGTCATCAGTTCTACTCTATGAGTAATTCTCTCTGTCTCTATATCAGAACCATTCTTTTCACATCAGTATTATTCTGTAGTTTAACTTGAGTTTATGGATAATAATTCCTCCATAATGCTTTTTATGCTAAAGAATATTTGCTACTCTGAATTTTTTCAGATAAATTTCAGAATTGCTCTTTCTAAATTCACGAAGAATTGTGTCAGTGTTTTGATGGGGATTAGAATGAATGTGTGGAATCCTCTTGGTACAATTGCTATTTTTATTATCTTTTTTCTACCTTTCCATAAGAGTGGGGGGAACTCTCCCAATTAAGCTAGACAGTTGAGAACATGCAGAGACTGAGCTACCTACCAGGGAAAAACATGGTCAAAAGCCCTTGACACATATATACCCGAAGTCTGCATGGTCTTCCCTCAGTTGGAGAACATGTGTCTGATCGTTGAGGAACTCCCCTCCGAAGAGGTGGGAGGATGCCAGGTGTGAGAAGAATAGTGTGAGCACTCTCTTCAAGGCAAAAGGGAGGAAGAATATGATGACAATCTATGGGAGTCAGGAATAAGAGGGAGGTCAATGTCTAGAATATAAATAAATAAAATGATTTTTTAAAAATCCAAAAAGTATCAGAATGTCTAATATGAAAATTTCACCTAATAGCCCTTGCTGCCAATGATGTAGAGAAAGAGGAGCACTCACCCATTTCTGATAGGATTGCAACCTGAAATAATCACAAGGGAAATCAATCTGGAGATTCCTCATTAAATGGAATGGGTTCTACAAGAAGACAAATGTATACCATTCTTGGGCATGTTTGCCCAAGTTGGCCCACAATAAAACAGGATAACAAGAGGATTTATGGTCATAATGACCTCATTTGTGATTGTAGAACCTGGAAACAAGCCAGATGTTCCACAATGGAAGAATGGATACAGAAAATGTTCATTTACAACTTGGAATATCAGTAAGGTATAAAGATTGAAGATATCATGAGTGTTGCAGGTACATGGAGGTAACTAGAAAACAATATCTTCAGGGAAGTTACTGCAACCCAAAATGACATGCATGGAATATACTCAATAATATGTATTATTAGTCAAAAAAGTACAGAAAACCTACATAACCCACAGGATTCAAGAAGTTTAACAAGTCAAATACCCAAATGACAATGCCTAAATCAACCTGGGACTGAAAGAAAGACCCATGTGTGTGAAGTGGAATATGTAGGAGGGAAGGAATATAGTGAAAGAGGAGACAGAAAGAGGAAGGCAAAAACATGATAAGATAACAGAAAGGGAATTGGACTGATGTCCTGAGCAGCAACAGCAGACAGAATGGACACAGGCCACATTGGAAGTTAAAGTAGGGAGCCTCCAGAATGCACAAGAGATCTCAGATGTGAGAGATGCTCTGGACTCACATGGAGGGATATTGCTTGAAATGCTCATAATGGGGAGGGCGAACATATAGAGTAAACCACCAGTAAAATGAAAGGAGAACAAGTGTAGGAATGTGGTTGCAATTCTGCCTTCAAACTCTGACCCAGAAATGTTCCTGTTTGCAAGAACTGCAGGGATACAAATGCAAATAGTCATGAGATAAAGGAAGTCAAGTGACAGGCCCAAATTGGGTTCCAGTATCATTGGATTCTGGGGTCTGACACACTTTTCTGATGATGTTGTGTGCTAGTAGACCTATAATGTTTGCTCTCTGAGAGGTACAACAAACAGCAAAAATTAGATGAAGATACTAGCACACAGAAATGGAGACAATCTGGGCAACCCTATGATTGAATAAGGAAAATATGTCAGAAGATGAGGAGGAGGGACAGTCCCATGGGAAGGTCAGTAGTCTCATTTGACCTAAATCTCCAAGATGTTTCAGAAACTGAGCCACCAACCAATAAGCAGCAATGCCTACTCATGTCACAGTGTGAGAAAATGTGCCTAACCAGTGAAACCCATGAGGATAAAGACTGTTGGTTTGCCTGCAGGGTTGAGAGTAATCCATGAGGTCATTCGTCTGGAGACTGCAGAGACTGGATCTTTAAGAGAAGGGGAGTAATCAGGGGGCTGACTGGGAAGAAGGTAATATCTGAACTATAAAAAGTAATTTTAAAAATGTAGTTTAGAACAAGTTCTCTTACGCAAACTGATTCAAAACTACAGAATAAAATGCTCAAAAACTGAATTTAGAAACACATCAAAATCATAATCCAACATATTTATGTATCTTCATGTCAAGGATGTAGGGATGTTTAAATAAACAAAAAAATCCTTTGAATACAATGTACAAACAAAGTATAGGAAATCACATGATCAAATCTTGATACTGAAAACACTGTGACAAAATTTAATACCACTTAATGCCCAAAGTATTTTATAAATGAGGGATAGGAGTTTCAGAAATAAAGGTAATTAAGGCAATATAGAGCAAGCCAGTAGACAATTTTGAGCAAAGTTCAGAGAATATAAAAAAATTCCTCCAAAATGAGGCACAAGGCAAGACTGCCTATTCTATCACTTTCATAAACAGCTTGAAGTTGTGTCCCGAGCATGAAAATAACTAAATCCATGGAATACACATTAGAAAAGAAGAAATAAAAGAATCTTACTTGCAAATGATAACATCATATAGGTGATTAATGCGTTCATTTTAGGAGAGAATATCTGAATCTGATAAAACATTTATCAAAGTGCAATTTAGACACAATGGAGATGTAAAAGTAGACTATGTAACTGATTAAGAAATATGTTGTCATTCATAATAAAAATTAAATATGTTGTGATAAATAAATCAGAGAAACAACACACTTAACAATAGCCAAAAATTATTTCAATATATCTTGGACAGAGTTAAAACAAGAAAGTGTAAGATCTGTAGGAAAAGAAATATAACTTCCTGAAAAAAATACCAAATATGTAAATGAAAATTAGGATTAACATTCTGAAAACAGATATATTCCCAAAGTAATCCACAGATTTAAGTCGATTTCCATGAAAATTCAACACATTTTTTTTAGTTGATAATATTGAAATTTTATTTTCAAAGAACTCAGATAAATTAATAGGCATACAAATACTTTTAGGATATAATTGATAACTTAAGTGGCAATATTTTCTGATAAAAATGAAGATTTTCATATAACGCATGTCTTACAAAATTTAGGATTACATAGGATAATTTATATATGTTTGAAAAACACTCTGATACAAATCTAGGCATACAAATGCATTTAGAATATAAAGGAAAAATGAAGTGGATACATTTCCTGAAAAAACTGAAGATTTTCCTACAACATATGTATGATAAAATTGAGTCTTACATAGTGTTTTGGATAAAATTGAAGGTTTATTCAGAAAAACACTCAGAAAAATTCTAGGCATACAAATGCATTAAAATATAATTAAAAATATGTATAGATATTTTGGAATATCATGAAGATTCTCATCTATACTTTATGTGAAATTTGAGGATAACAAAGAATAGTTGATAATATTGAAGCTTATTTTGAAAAAACTCCTAAATAATATGTATTCATGATATAATTGATAAATGAAGTAGTAACTTTTTCTGATAAAACTGAAGATTTTCATACCACATTTGTAACACAAAATTGAGAATTGCATAGGATAATATAAGAAAGTTGCATAGGATTGCATAGCATAATTTTGGGGAAGGATAAAATAGGAAAGATTTGTATGCCTATTATTTTATCGGAGTTTTTTTTTTTTTTTAACTTTAATATTATCAATTATCCAATGTAATTCTCAATTTTCTCACACACAGGTTAGATGAAATCCTTCAGTATATTCCAAAATATCTACTCTTCATTTTTAAATATTTTCTAAATGCATTAGTATGCCTAGATCGTGTCTGAGTGTTTTTCTGAAACATTTCTTCATTTTTTTCAGAAACACTATGTAATCCTCAATTTTATCATACATATGTTGTATCAAAATCTTCAGTTTCTTCAGAAAATAACTCCACTTCATTTTTTATTTATATTCTAAATGCATTTGTTTGCTTAGTTTTGTATCAGAGTGTTTTTCCAGAAAAACTGTACTTCTTCTCCCCTATACTTCTTCTTCTCCCCTTTACTTCTTCTTCTGACCCCGAGAGAATCAGCCCAGCCTTTAAATACTAATAGCCAGGCAATCAGGCTTAGCCACGTGGGCATTGCTGATAGGTTGTATCCATGTAGAAGGTGCAAGACTCAACAGGCTCCTCCCAAATAAGGACTTGTTAACTGTTAACGACAGTTAACTGGCAAGCAGCTCCGTACAGTTCCTCCTTTTTCTTTTTAAACACGCATTCAGGCGAGAGTAGAGGCTTGACCTCTGCTATATCATTTGTCCATCGGGTGGACTCATGGACCTTGTTTTGACACCCTTCTGAGCCATCAGCCCACTGGATTTCATCAAACCCGTCTGGTACCTTTTACTCAGAGACAGGTTCTGGGGTACCAACCCGTGTGCAGTCAAACATGCTCCCCTCAAGGGCTCTTCAATCATGGGCCACTGAGTGCAGTGCTTAGTCTCACATCCTGAGCGTGGAAAGCATCTTATTAGGCCTTCATGGATGCCAGCCAGGCTAGGAGGACTGTCCAGCTTCAATGGCTGTGAATGCCTGTACCATCATTGCAACCTGTCTTTGTTGTATACACCTCATTCTGCAGATGCACCATAGGCAAACAATTGAAAGTACTATCAAAAGAATGGCAAGGGCATATTTTTCATTTACACTTACCTCCTCTTTATCTAAAGGTGAATAAGGTATATCAAGAGACTTGTTAGAACTAAAAAGACAAGGAAACAGCTTAGTATCATGGCGTATCGGCATGGGTCTTGGAAACACCGACCAGATCGCCCATCTTGGCTCCATCTACACCAGCATCAATTTCTCCCCAAGAGTCGGTAACAGCAGGAGGATCTTCATTTTTATTGCATCATCTGGTCCGCCACTCAGGCACCCACAGTGGATCTTGTTGAGTATGAAAAAACACACAAACAGAACCTCTCGCCCACGCCAACACTGGAGCAGGGCCATGCCATAATCCAGTAAGCACATCCTTCCATTTAACATAACCCTGCAAGGTATTATTAGGGCATTGGTTCCGATAAGCTGCAGCCAAACTATCATTATCCAGATTCAAAAAATTTAAAGTAAATAATGCCAATGAAAGTCGTTCTTTGGGTGTTCTACCACACCCAATTCCCTCTTTTGTTTTGTTAAACAAAGAGCCTCAACTTGAGCCACCATGATGGCAGTGGATGTTCCATAATTTCGAACTGATTCAGGCAGAGATTTGATAACTTTAAATTATAAAGGCTCATGACTCCTTTGCCGTTGTGGATCCTGAAACACTAGATAAGCTAAAGAGAGCTCAGTGCGAACCTGTGACCAAACTCGTGGACAAAAGGAACTCCCTGATACTGGGTAGTCTCTAGATTAGGTGTAGGAGTGGAAGGTGCTGGCAGGGTGGGAACAGCCACACCCAATGATGGCGCAGCCAACCCTGACTTATCTCTAAGTTTCTTCCTCTGTTTTAGGCTCGCTCCCTCCAAATGTTCAACCAGAGCATGTATCTCCTCCTCCTCAAGATCAGAATCTTCCAAACTGAAATCTCCTAGCCCTTCTGAGGCAGGGTAGAGAGACTTTGCCCCCTTTTCCTTAACACTCTGCCTTTTCTGATCTTTCCTCTTGTAAGATTTCTAAAGCAGTTTGTCCATCCTCTACGACCTTACAGCATTTTTTTTTATCTTCTAAACAGCCCCTAACAAGCTTCCAAATAGATCTTACTCCTCCTTTGAGTGTGCTCTGATCCCAGGCCAAGCCCAGATCCTTCCCTAACGTATCCCAGCAGGCGATGGTTAGGCTGCCATAAACAGCGAACCAGGGTGCCACGGTATCACATTCATTAAGAAATCTCTCTAAGGTCGATTTCTTGATCTTTAAATTCTTTGATAAAAGCAACTCCTGAAGGTCCAGAAAAATTGGATGACACTGTGAGGTACCCATTTTAAAAATTAAGGCTCTAAGTCTTTTCACTTTCTATCACTGGGGGTGCAAGTCGGTCAGCAAAACCAGAACACGACTCCCCAAAAAAGAACGCAGGAAAAAATGTAGGACACTGCTATCAGAGCTGGGTCTATAAATTGTGACTCTTTACTTTTCACTAGGTTGCTATAAAATGTAACTCTTTACTTTTCACTAGGTTGCTAATCTGCGAAATTAAACCTCCTTGGACTTTACTTTCACTTTTGGTTTGCCTTCTGCAACCTTTTCCGCTTGCTCTTTATCTACAGAGAGGAGCAGACTGCCCGTTTTTAACGGTTCCTAATGTCCCACCTTGCCTTGGGCACTTTATCGCTCCACACCAGAGTCTTTATAGCCTCTTGTACCGAGGACATTTCCCTTTGTCCCTCCTTACCTGGGAACTTTATTGTCTCTCACCGAGAACTTTACCTTGTCCCATTTAACCGGGAACTGATTTGCTTGAGTTGATTTTATAACCAGCCACTTTGCTGAAGTTGTTTATCAGCTGTAGGAATTCTGTGGTGGAGGTTTTCGGGTAACTTAAGTAGACTATCATGTCATCTGCAAATAGTGATAAATTGACTTATTCCTTTCCAATTTGTATCCACTTGACCTCCTTATGTTGTATAATTGCTCAAGCTAGAACTTCAAGTACTATATTTAAAAGATATGGAGAGAGAGAACAGCCTTGTCTAGTCCATGATTTTAGTGGGATTGCTTCAAGTTTCTCTCCATTTCGTTTGATGTTGGCTACCGGTTTGCTGTATATTGCTTTAACTATGTTTAGGTATGGTTCCTGAATTCCTGTTCTTTCTAATACTTTTAGCATGAAAGGTTGCTGGATTTTGTCAAGTGATTTTTCTGCATCTAATGAGATGATCATGTTTTTTTTTTTATTTGAGTTTGTTTATGTAGTGGATAGCATTGATGGATTTCCTTATATTGAACCATTCCTGCATCCCTGTGATGAAGCCTACTTGATCATGGTGGATGATCGTTTTGATGTGTTCTTGGATTCGGTTGGCAAGAATTTTATTAAGTATTTTTGCATCAATATTCATAAGAGAAATTGGCCTGAAGTTCTCTTTCTTTGTGGGATATTTGTGTGGTTTTGGTATCAGCGTAATTGTGGCTTTATAGAACAAGTTGGGTAGAGTTTCTTCTGTTTCTATTTTGAGGAATAGTTTGAAGAGTATTGGTGTTAGGTCTTCTATGATGGTCTGCTACATCTCTGCACTGAAGCCATCTGGTCCCATGCTTTTTTTGGTTGGGAGACTTTCTATAACCCTTTTTATTTCTTCAGATGTTATGGAACTGTTTAGTTGATCTATTTGATCCTGATTTAGTTTTGGTGTCAGATATCTATCTAGGAAACTGTCCATTTCCTCCAGATTCTCCAGTTGTGTTGAGTATAGGCCTTTGTAGTAGGATCTAATGATTTTTTGAATTTCCTCGGTTTCTGTTGTTATATCACCCTTTTCATTTCTAAGTTTGTTAATCTGGATACTGTCTCTGTTCCCTTTGGTTAGTATGGCTAAGGGTTTATCTTGTTGATTTTCTCAAAGAACCAGCTCCTGGTTTTGTTGATTCTTTTTATGGTTCTCTTTGTTTCTTCTTGATTGATTTCGGCCCTGAGTTTGATGATATTCTGCCTGCTACTCCTCCTGTGTGAAATAGCTTCTTTTTGTACCAGGGCTTTCAGGTGTGTCATTAAGCTGGTAGTGTATGCACTCTCCATTTTCTTTTTGGAGGCACTCAGTGCTATGAGTTTTCCACTCAGCACTGCTTTCATTGTGTCCCATAGATTTGGGTAAGTTGTGTCTTCATTTTCATTAAGTTCTAAAAAAGTCTTTAATTTATTTCTTTATTTCTTCCTTGACCAAGGTATCATTGAGTAGAATATTGTTCATTTTCCACGTGTATGTAGTTTTCTGGTTTTTTTTTTTTTTTTTTTTTGTTGTTGTTGCTATTGAAGACCACTTTTACTCCATAGTCATCTGATAAGAGGCATGGGATATGTTCGATCTTCTTATGTTTTTTGAGGTCTGATTTATGATCAATTATATTGTCGATTTTGGAGAAGGTCCTATGGGGTGCTGAGAAAAAGGTTTATTCTTTTGCTTTGGAGATAATGTTCTATATATATCTGTTAAATCTAATTAGTCCAAAGCTTCAATTAGTTTCATTGTGTCCCTGTTCAGTTTCTGTTTTCCTGATTGGTCTATTGAGGAAAGGGCAGTATTAAGTCATCCACAATTATTATGTTAGGTGCAGTGTGTGCTTTGTTCTTTAATAATGTTTCTTTTATGAATGAGGGTGCCCTTACATTTGGAGCATAGATGTTCAAGCTTGAGAGTTCTTCTTGTTGTATTTTTCCTTTGACCAGCAAGAGTGTCCCTCAGAGTCTCTTTTGATGACTTTGTGTTGAAAGTCATTTTTATCTGATATTAGAATGGCTACTCCGGCTTGTTTCCTGAGACCATTTGCTAGTAAAATTGTCTTCCAGCCTTTTAATCTCAGGTAGTCTTTGTCTTTGACCCTGAAGTGTGTTTCCTGTATGCAGCAAAAGATAGGGTCCTGTTTACGTATCCAGTCGGTTACTCTATGTCCTTTTATTGGGGCATTGAGTCCACTGATGTTAAGAGATATTAAGCAATAGTGATTCTTAATTCCTGTCATTTTTGATGTTATTTTTTAAATTTGATTGGTTAACATCTTTTGGGTTGGATGAGAGAAGGTTGCTATCTTGCTTTTACCAGGGTGACATTTCCCTCCTTGTATTGGTGTTTTCCTCCTATTATCCTTTGTAGGGCTGGGTTTGTGGATAGATATTGGGTAAACTTGGTTTTGTCATGGAATTTCTTAGTTTCTCCATCTATGGTTATTGAGAGTTTTGCTGCGTATAGTAGTTTTGGCTGACATTTGTTTTCTCTTAGAGTCTTAATGAGATCTGCCCAGGATCTTCTACCTTTCATAGTCTCAGGTGAAATGTCTGCTGTGATTCTGATATGTCTTCCTTTATATGTTACTTGGCCTTTTTCCCTTAATGCCTTTAATATTCTTTCTTTGTTTAGTACATTTGGTGTTTTGATTATTATGTGACGGGAGGTATTTCTGTTCTGGTCCAGTCTGTTTGGAGTTCTGAAGGCTTCTTGAATATTCATGGGCATTTCTCTCTTTAGGTAAAGGAAGTTTTCTTCCATAATTTTTTGAAGATATTTGCTGGTCCTTTAAGTTGTAAATCTTCTCTCCCATCTATGCCTATAATCCTTAGGTTTGGTCTTCTCATTGTATCCTGGATTTCCTGGATATTTTGGGTTACAAGCTTTTTGCAATTTGCATTTTCTTTAACTGTTGAGTCCATGGTTTCTATGTTATCTTCAGCATCTGAGATTCTTTCTTCGATCTCTTGTATTCTGTTGTTGATATTTGCATCTATGTCCCTGATTTCTTCCCAAGGTCTTCTATCTCCAAAGTTGTCTCTCTTTGAGTTTTCTTAGCTGTTTCTACTTCTGATTTTAGAAACTGAATGGTTTTGCTTAGCTCCTTCACTTGCTTGTTTGTGCTTTCCTGTAATTCTTTAAGAGATTGTTGTGTTTCCTCTTTCATGACCTCAACCTGTTGACCAAAGTTCTCATCTATTTCTATAAGTGATTCTTGTGTTTCCTCCTTATTGGCTATTGTATTCTCCAGAATTTCTTTCAATGATTTTTGTGTTTCCCTTGTAAGGGCTTCTAACTTTTGATCCATTTTCTCCTGAATTTCTTTAAGTATGTCCTTCATGTGTTCCTGTACCAGCAACATGATCAGTGATTTTTAAATCCAAATCTTGTTTTTCTGGTGTGTTGGGGCATCCAGGACTTGTTGTTAAAGGGGAATTGGGTTCAGATGCTGCCATATTGCCTTGATTTCTGTTAGTGACATTCCTGCATTGGCTTTTTGCCATCTAATTCTCACTTGGGTTAATTGGTCTTCTCAATGCTGGAATCACCATTGCAAGCTCCCTCTTCCTAGGTGGCCTCTGGTACACAGCTGACCTCCTGCACTGCCTGGACACAGAGTGCTCTTGCCCAGGCTGTTTAGATACATAAGCAGACACCTGAAGGATCCTGCAGGGGCCTGCTGGACACACTAGAGCACACTGACTCCTCCCACCCGGCATCCGGTTGCCCCTCTTGCCTCTTGCGGGACCTAGAGATGTAGTGTGGCAGCCCAGGCTGTTCTGGATCCCGAAGTGGAGATCTGAAGGCTCCTGTCAGAGGCCTCAGGACTGGTAACTAATCTCCATGCTGGAGCAAGCTGTGTACCCCCAGTCTGCTTCCAGGTGCACACCACCTCTTGCACTTCCTGAAGACTGAGAACTGTGGCCCAGGCTGTTCACATACTGAAACAGACAACTGATGGCTCCCGCAGGGGCCTGCTGGACTCACCAGAGCACACTGACTCTTCCCAACTGGCCTCCTGGGTGCCCTTCTGGCCTCTTGCATGACCTAGAGATGTGGCGTTGCAGCCCAGTTTGTCTTGGATACAGAAGCGATACCTGAAGGCTCCTGCCAGAGGCCTCAGGACTGGAACCTAAGCTCCCTTCCCCCAGAGCAAGCTGTGCCCTCCCTTAAGTTCTTTTTTATTTGTTGAATATTTGGTTGAATATTTGTTCAATATTTGGTTTTGGTATCAATGTAATTTTGTTTCATATAGCAAGTTGGGCAGGTTTCTGTCTCCTATTTAGTAGAATAGTTTGCTAAGTATTAGTATTGGGTCTATGTTGAAGTTCTGATAGAATTCTGTAAAAAAACCAAAACAAAACAAAACAAAACATCTGGTATTGTCTTTTTATTTGGTACATGGGCTTTCAATGAGCGCATCTGGTCCTTTAGAGGCTTTGGGACTGTTCAGAAGGTCTGTCTGATCATGATTTAAATCTGCTATTTAGTATCTGACTGAGAAATTGTTCATTTGATCCAGATTATCCACTTTTATTGATATATGCATTTGTAGTAGGATATGATGGATTTTTGTTTAATATTTTTAGAATTGCTCATTTTCTATTGTTCTTTCTCGCTTTTCATTTTTGCTGTATTAATTTGGATACTTACTTTGTGTTCTCGGGTTTGTATACACAAGGGTTTTCTATCTTGCTAATTTAATCAAAGAATCTGCTCATGGTTTTGTTGGTTCCTTGTCTAGATGTTTCTCCTTCTATTTGGTTGGCTTTAGCCCTGAGTTAAATTATTTCCTTCGTTCTACTTTTCTTGTGTGTATTAATGTCTCTTTTCTCTCTTTCTGGTTTATGGTTAAGCTGGTAGTATGTGCTCTCTCCAGCTTCTTCTTGAACATTCTCAGAGCTATGAATTTTGGTCTTAGCACTGTTTTCTTTCTATCACATAATTTTGGGTATGTTGAGCTTCTATTTTAATTATATTCACAAACGTCTTTGATTTCTATCCTTATTTGCTTCTTGAACAATGTCTCATTAAGTAGGACATTGTTTAGCTTACATGTGTATGTTTGTTTTCAATTGTTTTTTGTTGCTATTGAAGATCACCCTTATTCCACAGTGATCTGACAGAATGCATGGAATTATTTCAATCCACTTATATCTGTTGAGGTCTGATTTTGAACAGTTATTTTATTTATTTTTGAGAAGGCATCATGGTGTGCTGAGAAGATGTTATATTCTTTTGTTTTCGGATGAAATGTTCTATAGATAACTATTAAATCCTTTTGGCAAAAAATTGATGTTATTTTCACTGTACTTCTCTACAGTTTATGTTTCTGTGACCTGTCCATTAAGGAGAGTCAGTTTTGAAGTCATGCACAATTACTGCGTGAGGTGCAATGCATGCTTTGACCTCCAGCAAAGTTTCTTTCATGAATGATAGTGCCTTTGCATTTGGAGCACAGATGTTCAGAATTGAAAGTTCTTCTTGCTGTAATTTTTCTTTGATGTTTACAAAGTGGCCTTCTATGCCTCTTTTTTTTTTTATGACATTTGGTTGCCAGTCTATTTTACTGTTATTTGGAATGCATAATTCTTCATGATTCTGGGGACTACTTGGAAAATTGTTAACCAATCTTTAACTCTGTGGTAGAGGTTTTCTTTGACACTGAGATGCAATCCTTAAATGACCCAAAATGTTGTGTCCTGTTTACATATTCAGTCTGTTAGTCAATATCTATTATTGGAGAATAGAGTGCATTACGGCTTTGAGATTTGAAGGAATAGTGATTATTGCTTCCTGTTATTTTTGATAAAAATTTTATGTTTGTGTATTTATATTCTTCTTTTGGGTTTGTTAATAGACGATTAATTTATTGCTTTGGAGAGGGTGTGGTATCCCTCTTTTGGTTGATGTTTTCCATTGATTATACTCTGAAGTGTTGTATTTGTGGATAAATGTTTATTTTTTATTTTTGTTTTTATTTTTATAGAATGCTTCACTGAGCCACTAACAAACACTTCACACTTATATCATCAGTCCAGGTCAGTAGTGTCAGCTTAGCTAATAATCAGCTGTGGTAACCATACCTATCAGAGATGTCTAGGAAGCAGCAACATACAATTTAGCAGGAGAAATTTGGAGGCACACCAGGACAAGTTTTCAGCTGTGCCTCTTTCTGCAAATGGAAGATCAGTGAAGATATGGTCCAAAGATTCTTTGCAAAGCTACCAATATAAGGAACCCTATCTAAGATTTAGTGAGTATCCATTGAAAATATATTCTGCTTCAAAATATAACTGGTCTGGAACAGGTTTTGTCTTATCATATGTCTTGCCTCAAGTTGTGATCCTGACTGAAATGAGATTGTTGAAAATAACCCACCATATGCAATAGCAGAAATAATTGGGACATACATCTGGAGAATATTTTGCTCTATTTTTCATTATTTTATTATCCCAAATAATTTAAGATACCTGTAGTATATGTGGAAAAGAATGTTGCAATTGCTCGTAATATATACAAAAGTAAAAATAATTTAGCTCAGCATTTTTGATGTATGTATATTTAAACTATTCAATGTTAGGTAGAGAATTCAAGAATGTCATTAGAAAAAATCTTCTTCCTGTGCTTTATTTAGCCTAAGTAAGTTTTTTCTCATTTATTTGTTTCCCCCAGCAAAACTTTTTACATAACAATTGAATTTCTAAAGTCATCTCAATTTTCCTCTTCAGATTTTCAAGAATAACATGCTCAAAAGTACCAATTTTTCCTAATCCTTTTTCCTCATTGTAATTTTCTTCTTCAAAGTGTTGTTTTGAAAGATAATACTAGAAACAAAATTAACCATATGACTGGACACATGATCATTTGTGCAACTTACATTTATTCAAATCATCCAGTGATATTATTTGAATTAATTTGTCAAAGAACTGTATATAATATATTCTATCAAAGTTTATACAAAATTAAGAAAAATTGAAGACTACACTCCTTTCCCATTTACTAAAATTTAATATTGCTGTACATGAAACATTCGAAAAAAAATGAATATCTTTTGTTGACTTATGAGGAATTTCAATATGCTAGGGAGTAAAAAATAAATATGATAAAACTAAAAAAAATATACTTCTTTACTCCAAATTAAATTTATTATATAGCATAAATATGTTATTTGTAAATACATAAAAGAATTTTATGAAATTACTGGAAAAAAGTTGAGATTCTCACACCTTCACATTTAATATTAAGTCAATCAGAAACAGACCTACCTCTACCATATAAGCGTGGCACAGCATATTCGTGATGCTGACAAAAGATTTTTAAAAGAAAATTCTAAATAGTATATGTCTTCTATTTGGCTAGATTTTAACATTTGGATTCCCATTATGGACAAGGATTAGTCTTTAGTTGTATCGATTCAGAAATGAAAATACATAGAAGGATTTCTCTTTTTGTGAGTCCATTAATCATTGGGAGTGTTCTTTTCTCATCCTGTTAGTTTGACTGTCTCTAGTACATCTGGAAGATATTAGTGATGAAATATATTTGACATTGTGTCATTTACAATTTAAGATACCTGTAGTATATGTGGAAAGGTATGTTGCAATTGCTCATAATATATACAAAAATAAAAATAATTTAGCTCAGCATTTTTGATGTATGTATATTCCTTTATAATACAATGAATACATATCCTTTACATACTTTGCTTATTTTTAAAATTGAGGTTAATTTTAGATGTGTCTTGGGAATTCCAAGCTACTGAGTTAATATTCATTTGTCAGTGAGTGTGTTCTTTAGTGATTGGGTTATGACACACAGGATGGAATTTTCCATTTGTATCCAAATGCTGGAAATTTTCAAGAATTCATTCTTTTAAATAGCTGAATGGTGCTCCATTGTATATAGATATATTTGTCATGGTTTCTGTATCCATTCCTCTGTTGGGGGACATCTGTGTTCATTCTGTCTTCTGGCTATTATAAACTTGACTGCTATGAACGTAATGGAGCATGTGTCTTTATTACAAGCTGTGGAATCTTCTGGTCATATGTTCAGAATTGGTATAGCAGGATCCTCTGGTAGAATTATGTCCAGGTTTTTGATGAACTGTCAGACTGATTTTTCAGAGTTATTGTACCAATTTGTGACCCACCAGCAATTCAGAAGTATTTCTCTTTTTATACATCTTAGCCAGCAACTCTTATCTATTGGATTTTTGATGTTAGCCATTCTGAATTTTGGGAGGTGAAATTTCAAGGTCGTTTTGATTTGCATTTCCCTGATGACTAAGATTGTTGAACATTTCTTTGGCTGCTTCTTACCCATTCTATATCACTCCAGTGAAAATTCTTTTGTTAGCTCTGTAACCTGTTTTAATTAAGGATATTTTGCTCTCTGGTGTCTTATATCCTGGATATTTCCTTTTGTCTGTAATATGGTTGATAAAGATATTTTCCCAATTTGTTGGTTTTACATTTAGTCACAGTGACAAGGTCCTTTGCTTTACACTATCTTTCTATTGTATGAGGTGTCATTTGTCAATTTTTATCTAAAAGAATAAATCTTTGGTGTTCTGTTTAGGAAAATTCCCCCTGTGACCATGAGCTCCAGGCTCTTTCCTAGTTTGTTTTTTTTTTTTTTTTTCTATTAGTTTAGATATGTCTGATTTTATGTGTATGTCCATGATCCACATGGACTTGAGTTCAGTAAAAGAAGATAAGGATCTTTTCACATTCTTCTGCATACTGACCTCCACTAGAACCAGCACCGTTTGTTGAAAAGGCTATCTTTTATTCACTGCATGGATTTTGTTCTTTGTCAAATATAACGTTACCATAGGTGTATGGATTCATTGCTTGGTCATCACTTCTGTTCCATTGATCTACCTACATGTCACTGTACTATTATGATTCAGTGTTCAACGCTATCACTTTTTAATATCACCTGAGATCCAGGATACTGATTTTCCTGGAAGTACTTTTACTGATGAAAATAGATTGACCTGTACCGGAATTTTTGCTATTCCAGTAGAATTTAATAATTGCTTTGCTTACTTTGGAAGTATTTGTATTTGATTTTAATTGGGATTGCTTTAAATCTGTAGATTGCTTTTAGCAATATGGCCATTTTTAGTATATCAATACTGCAAATTCAAGAGCATAGAAGATTTTTTCATATTCTGAGATTTCGTCAATTTCTTTATTCAACAACATAAGGTAACTATCATAGAGATCATTCACTGTTTTGTTTAGAGTCAAAACAAGATACTTTCTATTATTTGTGGCTTTCACTAAAGGTGTCATTTCCCTAATTTTTTTGCAGCCTGTTTTTCCTTTGAGTATAGGAAGACTACTGATTTGCTTGAGTTATTTTTATATCCAGTCACTTTGCTAAACTTGTTTTTCAGTTGTTGGTGTTTTCTGGTGAAGTTTTATGTGTCCATTACGTATACTCTCTCATCATCTGCAAATAATGATAATTGCAATTCATGATTTATTCCATAGTAATCTGATAGGAGGCCTGGAAAAATTTCTATCATCTTATATGGTTTGAGGTCTGTTATGTGAGCAATTATATGATCTATTTTTGAAAAGGCATCAGGATGCACTGAGGAGAAGTTAAATCCTTTTGGTTTAGGATAAAATGTTCTATAAATATCTATTAACACCATTTGGAACAAAACGTCAGTTAATTTTACTTTGTTTCTGAAAAATTTGTTTCTCTGATCTGTCCATTGAAGAGCGACAGGTGTTGAAGCCATCCACAATTACTGTGTTAGGTTCAATGAATGCTTTGAGTTCTAGTAAAGTTTCTTTCATAGATGTTGGTGCCTTTGCTTTAAAAGCATATAAGTTCATAATCAAAAGGACTTCGTGGTAGATTTTTCCTTTGATGGGTATAAAGTGTCCTTTTGTATATTTTTTTTGATGAATTTTGGATGACAGTCTGTTTTACTGGATATTGGAATACCTAATCCATCTTGTTTCCAGGAAACACTTGTTTGGAAATTTGTTTACTAAATTTTTATTCTGTGGTAGAGATTGTCTTTGATTCATTTCCTCTTTGGAGGAGAAGTTTGGGTCCTGTTTATATATCCAGTCTGTTAGTCTATATCTTTTATTGGACATCGAGTTCATGGATGCTATAAAATGTTAAAGAATAGGAATTGTTGCTTCCTGTTATTTTTCCTGGAATTTTTATATTTGTGAATTTTATAATCTTCTTTTGGATTTATTATTAGAGGATCAATATCTTGATTTTTCTAGGATGTGGTTTCCAATATTTTGTTGTTGCTTTCCATTGATTATGATTTGAAATGCCAGATTAGTGGAAACATGTTTAGTAATTTCTTATTTTTATAGAATGCTTCCCTGATCTATTCACATCAGTCTAGGTCAGGAGAATAAGAAACAATTAAGAATTAGCAGGTTTTACCATACCAAGCCTAAATGTTCAGGATGCAGCCAACATACAAGTTAGCAGGTGGAATTTGGATGAATAGCAGGACAAATTTCACCTGTGTCTCTCTTTGCAAAGAAAAGATCAGTGAAGATATGATCCAAAGAATCATTGTAAAGCTAGCTCTATAAGGAACTCTAAGCCTGAGTGAGTATGAATTGAAAATATATATCTCTTTCAAGATAACACTGGTTTTGCCTTATCACATGTCTTACCTCACCTTGTGATCCTGACTGAGATGAGATTGTTGAAACTCTCCCGCTATATGCTACAGGAGAAAGAACTGGAATATATTCCCAGAGGATGTTTTAGTTCATTTCTCATTATTTTATTCCTCCAAATGGATGCAAACTATTCAAAGTTAGAGGGACCAATACAAGAATGTCATTAGCAAGAAATCCTCCCCTGCTTTAATTAGCCTATATAATTATTTCTCATTTGTTCCTTCATTTGTTTCCCCCAGCAAAACTCTTTCCATAATAACTTATTTTCTTGAGATTTTAAATTTCCACTTTAGAAAATCAAAAATAAAAATGCTCAAAAGTACAAATTTTAGTAATCCTTTTTCTTCATTGTCTTTGTCTTCTTCACAGATTTGTAATTGAAAGATTTGTAATTGTACAAACAAACAAACAACATAGAACTGGAAACCTTTTCAGGTGTGCAAATCACTTATATTTATTCAAAACACCAATGCTATTATTTTTATTAACTTCTCAAATAACCTTAAATAAAATATTTTATCAAAGTTTTTATATAATTAAGAAAAACACTCCTTTGTTTTTTTTTTTTTTTGGCAATTTAATTATACTGTACCTGAAATATTCCAAAAGAATTAATATTTTGGCAGACATATGAGAATATTTATTTTTTAATTAAAATGAATTATTATTGGTAGTAAAAAATAAATATCATAAAATTAAAAATTTCATTCCCTTACTCCCAAGTAAATTCAATTTATTAAATAGTATAAATATAGTGTAACAATTAATGAATCTCATTTTGAGTGAGCATTAATCATTGGGAGTGGACAATTCTCATTGTTTTTTGTTTCAAGTACCTCCAGAAAATAATAGTCATAAAATATATTTTACTTTTTATTCATTATATGATACCTGTAGTCTATATTGAAAAGTATGTTAAAATTGGTGACATTATTTACATATATAAAAATATAATAGATCAGCATATTTGGCTATTCTGTATGTTCTTTATTATGCATTGAAAGAAAATGTGTTCAAGCCATTTTCACTGACTCTGTTCTTAATGTGTACATATATTTATCAATTTGAATTTAAAAATCATCAAAGTAGAATTGCTTAATATAAAGATTATTTTCATACAACATAACCATTGAACCAATTTATTTAGTTCACATTATTTAATCGTGATTTGCAACATATGCCATTCTGAAAACATTCCTAGATGTTTGCTTCAAATCGGAATTTTAAGGTAAGTTGTTATCGCTAATTCAGATATTCTTAATGCAGATGGAAATAATTGTGATCAGATCCTTGAATTTTATAAATATCCCTTCGTGCAGTTTTGCTTGCTATAATACTCTGAATACATTCTATGAATAAAAACATTTCATCTAGGCAAGGGAAGTGATGATAGTAAATACACTGTTTGTACTAAAGCCATTTAATAAATCGAGAGGTGGAACACATGAAAAGAAATCGAAACTACTAATTCAATTGAGTATAATAAAAAAAACATTTGTGTGAAATAAATTCTTTATTTTCAAAGAGTTAATTTTCAATATTATTTTTCCATACTTGTTTTTTAAATCCACATGTTAGTGCACTCTTCAACATCTATAGTCTCATTAAATCATCTTCATTTTTTAACATGTTTTTCTGAGACAACCCCCCACCGAAAGAAAAAAAAAAAAGCCGGAGAGATTCAAAGAAGAATGAATATGGCCAACAAGGTAAGAGAGCACATCAATGTCCTTTTCCTGTTGAACATAATAGTTACACCCTGAGATTCCATTTAGAAAACAAATTTCATAAGGTGAAAGATACAAAAATGTTGATAGACCATGTTAAAGAAGGTTTTACACAGGGAATTGAGTCTACCTGTGTGACCAAATATCTACACCGTCCTTTTCTAAAGCCCATTATTTTTTGCCATGAAAGGTATACTAATAAAAATAGAACAAAAAGAGCCTGCCCCTTCTGGGGAGTCTTCACATATACAGTCCCCCAAACCAGCCACTATTGTGAATGTCAATAAGCACTTGTTAACATGAGTATGATAGAACTGTGTATTGCCACGAAAAATACAGAGGTGGTCGCTCTCTACCACCTATTGAACTGAGTACAAGTTCCCCAATGCTGGAGCTAGAGAAAGGACCCAAGGAGATTAAGTAGCTTGTACCCCATAGGATGAATAAGAAGTGAAACTATCAGGTAACCCCAGGTCTTTCAGAGACTAAGCCAATTACCTTTGAGTACACAAAAATGGATCCTTGGTTCCAGCTGCATATATAGTAGAGGATGGATTTCTTGGACAACAAAGGAAAGAAGGAGCATTGGTCCTATGAAGGCGCAATGACCACTTAGAGGGGAATGTTGGCATAGGCAAGTAGGATTTGTTCCTTAGGTGACCATGGTAGTGAAGGGACCAGGTATTATCAGAGGGATAACCAGGAAATGGGATAATATTTGAAATGTAAAAAACACTATATCTAATTATAAATATAAGGTTAGCAATAATCTCAAAATTATATATGCATAAAGAGACACATATTGTTTCTGCTTTATCATTTGCATAAGACATTGACTTGTCCCAAAATCAGATTGAATCCACTCATTTTCTTGTATAGAAAAATATTTTATGTTACCACCAAGAAGAAGAGAAAATGTTATTTGTTGCATGGATTGAATTCACAAAAATTGTATATAAAACTGCCTCACATTTTTGTTTTAAACTGAGTTTTTTCTGATTTCTAAACTAATGTAAAAATATTAGTTATCAAGGTATTTAAAAGGGAAAATTGAAATACAATATTTCAGCAGAAGTATATAAGAATAAGAGAATTTTATAATGACTGATAATTGTCTTTATACATCTGAGGACTGATATATAATTCTCTTTTGATTTCATATAGCAAGTTGGTCAGGGTTCCGTCTCCTTCTATTTAGTAGAATAGTTTGTTAAGTATTGGCATTAGGTCTATGTTGAAGTTCTGATAGAATTCTGCAAAGAAACCATCTGGCATTGTCTTTTTATTTGGTACAGGGACTTTCAATGAGTGCATCTGTTCCTTTAGAGGCTTTGGGACTGTTCAGAAGATCTGTCTGATCATGATTTAAATTTGCTATTTAGTATCTGGCTAGGAAATTGTTCATTTCATCGAGATTTCCCACTTTTATTGCTATATGCATTTGTAGTAGGATCTGATGATTTTTTGTTTAATTTTTTTAGATTTCCTCATTTTCTATTGTTCTTTCTCCCTTTTCATTTCTTGTTGTGTTAATTTGGATACTTACTTTGTGACCTCGGGTTTGTATACACAAGGGTTTTCTATCTTGCTGATTTAATCAAAGAATATGCTCATGGTTTGGTTGCTCATGGTCTTTGTCTAGTTATTTCTCCTTCTAAATGGTTGGCTTCAGCCCTGAGTTGAATGATTTCCTTCCTTATACTCTTCTTGTGTGTATTAGTTTCTGTTTTAAATATTTCTGTTATATGGTTAAGCTGGTAGTATGTGCTCTCTCCAGCTTCTTCTTGGAGGCACTCAGAGCTATGAATTTTGGTCTTAGCACGGCGTTCTTTGTGCCACTTAATTTTGAGTATGTTGATCCTCTATTTTTATTAAATTCCCAAAAGTCTTTGATTTCTATCCTTATTTCCTTCTGGAACAATGTCTCTTTAAGTAAAGCATTGTTTACCTTACAGGTGTATGTTTGTTTTCAATTGTTTTTTGTTGCTATTGAAGATCACCCTTATTCCATAGTGATCTGATAGAATGCATGGAATTATTTCAATCAACTTATATCTGTTGAGGTCTGTTTTTTGACCAGTTATTTTGTCTATTTTTGAGAAGGTATCATGGTGTGCTGAGAAGATGTTATATACTATTGATTTAGGATGAAATGTTCTATAGATATCTATTAAATCGCTTTGGTAAAAAATGCTGTTATTTTCATTGTGCTTCTGTACAGTTTATGTTTCCCTGACCTGTCCAGTAAGGAGAGTCAGTTGGTGAAGTCAGGCACAATTACTGCCTGAGGTGCAATGCATGCTTTGACCTCCCGTAAAGTTTCTTTCACGAATGATAGTGTCTTTGCATTTGGAGCACAGATGTTCAGAATTGAAAGTTCTTCATGCTGTAATTTTTCTTTGATGTTTACAAAGTGGCCTTCCTTGCCTTTTTTTATGAATTTTGATTGCCAATCTATTTTACTGTCACTTGGAATGCATAATTCATCGTGATTCTGGGGACTACTTGTTTGGAAAATTGTTTACCAACCTTTTACTGTGTGGTAGAGTTTGTCTTTGACACTGAGATGCAATTCTTAAATGCCGCAAAATGTTGTCTCCTTTTTAAATATTCATTCTGTTAGTCTATATCTATTATTGGAGAATAGAGTGCATTACGGCTGTGACATATGACGGAATAGTGATAATTGTTTCCTGTTTTTTTTTTTTTGTTTGTTTTGTTTTTTGATAAAATATTTGTGTTTGTGTAATTTTATTCTTCTTTTGGATTTGTTAATAGAAGATTAATTTATTGCTTTGTAGAGGGCGTGGTATCCCTCTTTTGGTTCATGTTTTCCATTGATTATGCTCTGAAGTGTTGGATTTGTGGATAAAAATTTATTATTTATTTTTATAGGATGCTTCACTTAGCCACTGACACACACTTCACAGTTTTACCATCAGTCCAGGTCATTAGTGTCAGCTTAGCAAATAATAAGCTGTGGTAACCTTACCTATCACAGACATCTAGGAAGCAGCAACATACAAATTAGCAGGAGGAATTTGGAGGCACACCAAGACAAGTTTTCAGCTGTGCATATTTCTGCAAATGGAAGATCAGTGAAGATATGTTCCAAAGATTCTTTGCAAAGCTAACAATATAAGGAACCCTATATAAGATTTAGTGAGTATCCATTGAAAATATATTCTGCTTCAAATATCACTGGTCTGGAACAGGTTTTGCCTTATCATATGCCTTGACTCACATTGTGATCCTGACTGAAATGAGATTGTTGAAAATATCCCACCATATGCAATAGCAGAAATAATTGGGACATACACCTGGAGAATATTTTGCTATGTTTTTCATTATTTTATTACTCCAAATAGATTTAAATTATTCAATGCTAGGTAGACAATTCAAGAATGTCATTAGCAAAAAAAAAAAAAAAAAAAATTCTTGCTGTGCTTAATTTAGGCTAAATAAATTATTTCTCATTTGTTTCTTCATTTGTTTCCCCGGAAAAACTTTTTACATAACAATCGAATTTCTAAAGTAATCTCAACTTTCCACTTCAGCTATTCAAAATTAACATGCTCAATGGTACCAATTTTACTAATTGTCATTTTCTTCTTCACAGAGCTGTTTTGAAAGATAAGACTAGAAACAAAATAAACTATATGACTGGACAAATGGTCATTTTGCAACTGACATTCATTCAAAACACCCAGTGAGATTATTTGATTTAATTTTTCAAAGAGCTGTAAATAATATATTTTATCAAAGTTTATACATAATTAAGAAAAATTGGAGAGTACACTCATTTCTCGTTTTCTAAAATTTAATAATGCTGTACATGAAATATTCCAAAGAGTGAACATGTTTTGCAGATTTATGAGGAATTTCAATGTGCTAGGGAGTACAAATTAAATATGATAAATCTAAAAAAAATATACTTCTTTACACCCAATTAAATTTATTATATAGTATAAATATGTTATTTGTAAATGCAAACCAGAATTTTTTGAAATTTCTGGAAAAAAAGTTGAGATTCTCACACCTTCACATTTACTAATAAGTCGAGCAGAAACAGACCTACCTCTACCATATAAGCGTGGCACAGCATATTCGTGATGCTGACAAATGATTTTTAAAAGAAAATTCTAAATAGTATATGTCTTATATTTGACTAGATTTTAACATTTGAATTCCGATTCTGGACAAGGTTTATTCTATATTTGTATCAATTCTTAAATGAAAATACACGGAAGGATATCTCTTTTTGTGAGACCCTTAAACATTGGGAGTGTTCTTTCTCATCCTGTTAGTTTGATTGTTTCTAGTACATCCGGAAAATATTAGTGATGAAATATATTTGACATTGTGTTCATTATAATTTAAGATACCTGCAGTATATTTGGAAAAGTACGTTGTAACTGCTTATAGTATATACAAAAGTAAAAATAATTTAGCTCACCATTTTTGATGTATGTATATTCCTTTATAATACAATGAATAACTGTCCTTTATATACTTTGCTTATTTTTAAATTTGTGGTTAATTTTATATGTAAATTGTGTCTTGGGAATTCCAAGCTCCTGAGCTAATTTCCATTTGTCAGTGAGAGTGATCTTTTGTGATTGGTTCACCACACTCAGGATCGTATTTTCCATTTCTATCCAATTGATGGAAAATTTCAAGAATTCATTCTTTAAATAACTGAATGGTGCTCCATTGTGAATAGATATATTTTTCATAATTTCTGTATCCATTCCTCTGTTCGGGGACATCTGTGTTCTTTCCAGCTTCTGACTATTATAAGCTTGACTGCTATGAACATAATGGAGCATGTGTCCTTATTACATGCTGGAGAATCTTCTGGTTATATTCCAAGAACTGATATAGCACGGTCCTCTGGTAGAATAATGTCCAGGTTTTTGATGAGTTTTGGACTGATTTTTCAGAGTTATTGTACCAATTTGCGACCCACCAGTTGTTGAGAAGTATTTCTCTTTTTATACAATTTAGCCAGCAACTGGATTTTTGATGTCAGCCATTCTGAATTATGGGAGTTGAAATTTCAAGGTCGTTTTGATTTGCATTTCCCTGATGACTTATATTGTTGAACATTTCTTTGGCTGCTTCTCACCCACTCTATATCCCTCAGGTGAAAATTCTTTTGTTAGCTATGTAACCTGTTTTAAATAAGGATATATCGCTCTCTGAAGTCTTATATTCTGGATATTTCCTTTTGTCTGTAATATAGTTGGTAAAGATCTTTTCCCAATTTGTTGGTTTGCATTTAGTTACATTGACAAGGTCCTTTGCTTTACAGTATTTTTCTACTTTCATGTGGTGTCATTTGTAAATTATTGATCTAAAAGAATAAATCATTAGTGTTCTGTTTAGGAAAATTCTCCCTGTGATCATGAGCTCAAGGCTCTTTCCTAGTTTCTTTTCTATTAGTTTAAATCTATCTTGTTTTATGTAGAGGTCCATGATCCACATGGACTTGAGATCAGTGAAAGAAGATAATGGATCTATTCACATTTTCCTGCATACTGACCACTTGAAACAGCACCATTTGTTGGAAAGGCTATCTTTTATTCACTGCATGGATTTTGCTCTTTGTCAAATATAGAGTTACCATACGTTTGTGGATTCATTGCTTGGTCATCAGTTCTATTCCATTGCTCTACCTACATGTCACTGTACTATTATGATTCAGTATTCAACACTATCACTTTTTAGTATCACCTGAGGTCCAGGATACTGATTCTCCTGGAAGGGCGTTTACTGATGAAAATAATTTGACCAGTACTGGAATTTTTGTTGGTGCAGTAGAATTTATGTATTGCTTTTCTAACTATGGAAGAATTTAGATATGATTTTAATTGGATTGCATTAAATCTTAGATTGCTTTTGTCAAAATGGCAATTTTTAGTATATCAATCCTGCCAATCCAGGAACATAGGAGGTTTTTCCATATTCTGAGGTTTTGTCAAATTCTTTATTCAACAACCTGAAGTAAGTGTCATACAGATCATTCACTGTTTTGGTTAGAGTCAAAACAAGACCCTTTATAATTTTTGTGGCTTTCACAAAGTGTGTCATTTCCCTAATTTTTTTTGCAGCCTGTTTTTCCTTTGAGTATAGGAAGACTACTGATTTGCTTGAGTTATTTTTATATCCAGCCACTTTGCTAAAGTTCATTATCAGTTGAAGGTTTTTCTCTGGTGAAGTTTTATGGCTACATTATGTATACTCTCTCATCATCTGCAAATAATGATAATTTTAATTCATGATTAATTCCATAGTAATCTGCTAGGAGACCTGGAATAATTTCTATCATCTTTTATCCTTTGAGGTCTGTTTTCTGAGCAATTATATGCTCTATTTTTGAGAAGGTATCATGATGCGCTGAGGAGAAGGTATATTCTTTTGATTTAGAAAAAAATGTTCTATAAATATCTATTAACTCCATTTGGTACAAAACGTCAGTTAATTTTACTGTGATTCTGAAAAATTTGTTTCTCTGATCTGTCCATTGAGGAGTGACAGGTGTTGAAGCCATCCACAATTACTGTGTGACGTTCAGTGCATTCTTTGAGCTCTATTAAAGTTTCTGTCATAGATTGAGTGCCCTTGCTTTAAAAGCATATAAGTTCATAATAGAAAGTACTTCATAGTAGATTTTTCCTTTGATGGGTATAAAGTGTTCTTTTGTATATTTTTTTTGATGACTTTTGGATGACAGTCTGTTTTACTGGTTATTTGAATGCCTAATCCATCTTGTTTCCAGAAAACACTTGTTTGGAAAATTGTTTTCCAAATTTTTACTCTGTGGTTGAGATTGTCTTTGACACTGAGATTCATTTCCTCTATGGAGGAAAATGTTGGTCCTGTTTATATATGTACTCTGTTAGTTTATACCTTTTATTGGGACATTGAGTGCATGGAAGCTATAAAATGTTAAGCATTGTTGCTTCCTGTTATTTTTCCCGGAATTTTATATTTGTGAATTTTATAATCTTCTTTTGGGTTTATTATTACAAGATAAATACTTTGCTTTTTCAAGTTTGTGGTTTCCATCTTTTTGTTGTTGTCTTTCATTGATTACGATTTGAAATGCCAGATTGGTGGAAACATGTTTGGTAATTTTTTATTTTTTAGAATGCTTCCCTGATCTATTCACATCAGTCTAGGTCAGAAGAATCAGGAAAACATTAAGAATTAGCAGTTTTTACCATACCAGGCATAGATGTCCAGGATGCAGCCAACATACAAGTTAGCAGGAAAAATTTGAATGAATAGCAGGACAAGATGTCACCGTTGCCTCTATCTGTAAAGAGAAGATCAGTGAAGATATGATCCAAACAATCTTTGCAAAGCTTGCTCTATAAGGAACTATCTAAACCTTAGTGAGTATTATTTGAAAATATAATCTCTTAAAAATAACACTGGTTTTGCCTTATTACATGTCTTACCTCACCTTGTGATCCTGACTGAGATGAAATTGTTGAAACTCTCCCACTATATGCTAAAGCAGAAAGAACTGAGACATACACCCAGAGAATATTTTAGTTCATTTCTCATGATTTTATTCCTCCAAATGGATGTAAACTATTGAATGTTTAATGGACCAATACAAGAAGTCATTAGCAAGGAATCTTTCCCCTGCTTTATTTAGCCTATATAATTATTTCTCATTTGTTCCTTCATTTGTTTCCCCCAGCAAAACTCTTCCCATAATAACTTATTTTCTTGAGAAATTTTAAATTTCCACTTTAGAAAATCAAAAGTAAAAATGCTCAATAGTACAAATTTTAGTAATACTTTTTCTTCATTGTCTTTGTCTTCTTCACAGATTTGTATTTGAACGATTTGTAATTGTAAAAACAGAAAAAAAACAGCATAGAACTGGACACCTTTTCAGGTGTGCAAATCACTTATATTTGTTCAAAACACCAATGATATTATTTTTATTAATTTCTCAAACAACTGTAATTATATATTTTATCAAAATTTGTGTATAATTAAGAAAAACTGAAGAGTACACTCCTTGTTTTTCTTGGACAATTTAATTATGATGTACTTGAAATATTCCAAAAGAATTAATATTTTGGCAGACAAATGAGAACATTTAATTTTTAATTGAACTGAATTATTCTTGGTAGTAAAAGTAAATATCATAAAATTAAAAGTTGTTTTCCCTTACTCCCAAGTAAATGTAATTTATTAAATAGTACAAATATATTGTAACAATTAATGAATTCTCATTTTGAGTGACCATTAATCATTGGGAGTGTACAATTCTCATCCTGTTTGTTTGTTACAAGTACCTCCAGAAAATATTAGTCATAAAATATATTTCTCTTTCTATTCATTATACATACCTGTAGTTTCTGTTGAAAAGTATGTTAAAATTAGTAACATTATTTACAAATATAAAAATATATTAGCTCAGCAAATTTGGCTTAACTATATATCCTTTATTATGCAATGAAAGAATATGTGTTCAAGCCATTTTCACTGACTCTGTACTTAACGTGTGCATATATTTATCAATTTGAAATTCAAAATCATCAAAGAACATTTACTTAATATAAAGATTAATTTCATACAACATAATTATTGCACCAATCTATGAAATTCACATTATTTAATCGTGATTTGCAACATCTGCCATCCTGATAATATTCCTAGATTTTGCTTCAAATCAGAATATTTAGCTAGGTTGTTATCACTAATTCACATTTTCTTAAGTTGCAGATTGAAAGAGTGGTAGTCGGATCCTTGATTTTTATAAATCTCCCTTCTTTGTGCAATTTTGATTGCTATAATACTCTGAAAACACTCTATGAATAATAACATTTCCTCTAGGAAAGGGAAGTGATGATAGTAAATACCCTGTTTGTACTAAAAACAAAACAAAAAAACAAACAAACAAACAAACAAAAAAAACAGAGAGATTCAAAGAAGAATGAATATGGCCAACAAGGAAAGACAGTATACCAGTGTTCTTTTCCTGTCGAACATAATAATTCCACCCTGAGATTCCATTTAGAAAACAAATTTCATAAGGTCAAAGAAGCAAAAATGTTGGTAGACCATCTTAAAGAATGTTTTACACAGGAAATTGAGTCTACCTGTGTGACCAAATTTCTACACCGTACTTTTTTAAGCCCATTATTTTTTGCCATGAAAGGCATACAAATAAAGAAAGAACAAAAAGACCCTGCCCGTTCTGGGGATCCTTCACATATGCAGTCCCCCAAACCAGCCACTATTGTGAATGTCAACAAGCACTTGTTAACATGAGTATGATAGAACTGTGTATTGCCACCACAAATACAGAGGAGGGCGCTCTCTACCACCTATTGAACTGAAAACAAGTTCCCAATGGTAGAGAAAGGACCCAAGGAGATTAAGTAGCGTGTACTCCATTGAATGAACAAGAAGTGAAACTATCAGGTAACCCCAGGTCTTTCAGGGACTAAGCCAATTACCTTTGAGTACACAAGGATGGTTCCTTGGTTTCAGCTGCATATATAGTAGAGGATGGAATTCTTGGACAACAAATGAAAGAATGAACATTTGTCCTGTGAAGTCTCAATGACCACTTGTAGGGGAATGTTGGCATAGGTAAATAGGATTTGTTCCTTTGGTGACCATTTGGGAGGCAGTGAAGGGATCAGGTGTTGTCAGAGGGATAACCAGGAAATGGGATAATATTTGAAATGTAAATAAATTCTACATCTAATTATAAATATAAGGTTAGAAATAATCTCAAAATTATATATGCATAAAGAGACCCATATTGTTTCTCTTTTATCATTTGCATAAAACATTGACTTGTTTCAAAATCAGATTGAATCCATTCATTTTGTTGTCTAGAAAAATATTTTATGTTACCACCAAGAAGAAGAGAAAATGTTATTGCATGGATTGAATTCCCAAAAATTGTATGTAAAAAGTGCCTTACATTTTTGTTTTAAACTGAGTTATTTTGATTTCTAAACTAATGGAAAAATATTAATTGTCAATGTATTCAAAAGGGAAAATTGAAATAGAATATTGCAGCAGAAGTATATAAGAATAAGAGAATTTTATACTTGCTGATAATTGACTTTATACACCTGAGGACTGGTATAAATTCTCCTCCTGCTCTTATTTTAATTTAGTTTTGTTGGAATAACAATAAAATCATAACCTTTCTTCCATATATCCCTATCACACAAACTCTCTCATTAAACAGAACAATCAAAATAAGTTTGCATATGTGATCTTGAGATAAAAAAAATTGTGAGAAGGAACACAATACAGTGTTTCATATCCCTAAATCAATAAAATATTTGCTTGGAGGTCTTTAAACAAAAGGAAGTCATAAAGAATGTCTCTTTTTTTTATTTTTTATTCGATATATTTTTTATTTATATTTCAAATGATTTCCCCTTTTCTAGCCCCTCACTCCCCGAAAGTCCCATAAGCCCCCTTCTCTCTCCCTGTCCTCCCACCCACCCCTTCCCACTTCCCCGTTCTGGTTTTGCCCTATACTTCTTCACTGAGTCTTTCCAGAACAAGGGGCCACTCCTCCTTTCTTCTTGTACCTCATTTGATGTATGGATTATGTTTGGGGTATTCCAGGTTTCTAGGTTAATATCCATTTATTAGTGAGTACATATCATGTGTCACCTTTTGAGTCTGGGTTACCTCACTTAGTATGATGTTTTCTAGCTCCATCCATTTGCCTAAGAATTTCATGAATTCATTGTTTCTAATGGCTGAATAGTACTCCATTGTGTAGATATACCACATTTTTTGCATCCACTTTTCTGTTGAGGGATACCTGTGTTCTTTCCAGCATCTGGCAATTATAAATAGGGCTGCTATGAACATAGTAGAGCATGTATCCTTATTACACAGCAGGGAATCATCTGGGTTTATGCCCAGGAGTGGTATAGCAGGATCTTCTGGAAATGAGGTGCCCAGTTTTCGCAGGAACCACCAGACTCATTTCCAGAGTGGTTGTACCAATTTGCAACCCCACCTGCAGTGGAGGAGTGTTCCTTTTTCTCCACACCCTCTCCAACACCTGCTGTCTCCTGACTTTTTAATCTTAGCCATTCTGACTGGTGTAAAGTGAAATCTCAGGGTTGTTTTGATTTGCATTTCCCTATTGACTAATGAAGTTGAGCATTTTTTAAGATGCTTCTCCGCAATCTGAAGTTCTTCAGGTGAGAATTCTTTGTTTAACTCTGTATCCCATTTTTTAATAGGGTTGTTTGGTTTTCTGGAGTCTAACTTCTTGAGTTCTTTATATATATTGGATATTAGCCCTCTATCTAATGTAGGATTGGTGAAGATCTATTCCCAATTTGTTGGTTGCCGATTTGTCCTTTTGATGGTGTCCTTTCCCTTACAGAAACTTTGTAATTTTATGAGGTCCCATTTGTCAATTCTTGATCTTAGAGCATATGCTATTGGTGTTCTGTTCAGAAATTTTCTCCCTGTACCAATATCCTCGAGGGTCTTCCCCAGTTTCTTTTCTATTAGCTTCAGGGTGTCTGGCTTTATGTGGAGGTCCTTGATCCATTTGGATTTGAGCTTAGTACAAGGAGACAATGATGGATCAATTCGCATTCTTCTGCATGCTGACCTCCAGTTGAACCAGCACCATTTGTTGAAAAGGCTATCTTTTTTCCATTGGATATTTTCAGCCCCTTTGTCGAAGATTAAGTGGCCATAGGTGTGAGGGTTCATTTCTGGATCTTCAATCCTGTTCCATTGATCCTCCTGCCTGTCACTGTACCAATACCTTGCAGTTTTTAACACTATTGCTCTGTAGTATTGCTTGAGGTCAGGGATACTGATTCCCCCAGAATTTCTTTTGTTGCTGAGAATAGTTTTAGCTATCCTGGGTTTTTTGTTATTCCAGATGAATTGGTTAATTGCTCTTTCTAACTCTGTGAAGAATTGAGTTGGGATTTTGATGGGTATTGCATTCAATCTGTATATTGCTTTTGGCAAAATGGCCATTTTAACTATAGTGATTCTGCCGATCCATGAGAATGGGAGGTTTTCCCATTTTTTGAGGTCTTCTTCCATTTCCTTCTTCAGAGTCTTGAAGTTCTTGTCATAAAGATCTTTCACATGTTTGGTAAGAGTCACCCCAAGATATTTTATACTGTTTGTGGCTATTGTGAAAGGGGTCATTTCCCTAATTTCTTTCTCAGCCTGCTTATCCTTTGAGTATAGGAAGGCTACTGATTTGCTTGTGTTGATTTTATAACCTGTCACTTTACTGAAGTTGTTTATCAGCTGTAGGAGTTCTCTAGTGGAGTTTTTTGGGTCAATTATGTAGACTATCATATCATCTGAAAATAATGATAGTTTTACTTCTTCTTTCCAATTTGTGTCCCTTTGACCTCCTTATGTTGTCGAATTGCCCGAGCTAGTACCTCAAGTACAATATTGAAAAGATAAGGAGAAAGGGGGCATCCCTGTCTAGTCCCTGATTTTAGTGGGATTGCTTCAAGTTTCTCTCCATTTAGTTTGATGCTGGCTATCGGTGTGCTGTATATTGCTTTTACTATGTTTAGGTATGGGCCTTGTATTCCTGTTCTTTCCAAGACTTTAAGCATGAAAAATGCTGAATTTTGTCAAATGCTTTTTCAGCATCCAATGAAATGACCATGTGGTTTTTTTCTTTGAGTTTGTTTATGTAGTGGATTGCATTGATGGATTTCCGTATATTAAACCAACCCTGCATTCCGGGGATAAAGCCTACTTGATCATGTTGGATGATCGTTTTGATGTGTTCTTGAATTCTGTTGGCAAGAATTTTATTGTGTATTTTTGCATCTATGTTCATAAGGGAAATTGGTCTGAAGTTCTCTTTCTCTGTTGGATATTTGTGTGGTTTTGGTATCAGCGTAATTGTGGATTCCTAGAAGGAATTGGGTAGTGTTCCTTCTGTTTCTATTTTGTGGAATAGTTTGAAGAGTATTGGTGTTAAATCTTCTTTGAATGTCTGATAGAATTCTGCACTGAAACCATCTGGTCCTGTGCTTTTTTTGGTTGGAAGATTTTCTATGACTCCTTCTATTTCTATAGGAGTTATGGGACTGTTTAGATGATCTATGTGGTCCTGATTTAAATTTGGTATTTGGTATCTGACAAGGAAATTGTCCATATCCTCCAGATTCTCCAGTTGTGTTGAGTACAGGCTCTTATAGTAGGATCTGATGACTTTTTGGATTTCCTCAGTTTCCGTTGTTATATCTCCCTTTTATTTTCTAAGTTTGTTAATTTGGATACTTTCTCTGTGCCCTTTGGTCAGTCTGACTAAGGGTTTATCTATCTTGTTGATTTTCTCAAAGAACCAGCTCCTGGATTCGTTAATTCTTTGTATGGTTCGCTTTGTTTCCAATTGATTGATTTCAGCCCTGAGTTTGATGATTTCCTGCCTTCTACTCCTCCTGGATGAATTGGCTTCTTTTTGTTCCAGGATTTTCAGGTGTGTCATTAAGCTGCTAATGTATGCTCTCCATTTTCTTTTTGAAGGCACGCAGGGCTATGAGTTTACCTCTTAGCACTGCTTTCATTGTGTCCCAAATATTTGGGTATGTGTCTCTTCATTTTCATTAAATTCTAAATATCTCTGATTTCTTTCTTTATTTCTTCTTTGGCCAAGGTGTCATTGAGTAGAGTATTGTTCAGCCTCCATGTGTATGTGGGCTTTCTGTTGTTTTTGTTGCTATTGAAAACCACTCTTACACCATAGTGATCTGATAGGAGGCATGGGAGTAGTTTGATCTTCTTGTATTTGTTGAGGTCTGTCTTGTGACCAATTATATGGTCGATTTTGGAGAAGGTACCATGAGGTTCTGTGAAAAAGTTATATTCTTTTGCTTTAGGGTGAAATGTTCTAGAGGTATCAGTCAAATCCAATTGGTCCAAACCTTCAATTAGTTTTACTGTGTCCCTGTTTAGTTTCTGGTAATAAATATGTACGTTTGTCTCTGTTTTCTACTGGTACCCGCCATTCAGAAGAAAGTGCTCTTAGTCTCCAAACTGCAAGCACAACATAGTAAAAATAATAATGCCAGGGTTCACTTCCTCCACATGGGATGGAATCCAAGTTAGGTCAGATGTTATTTTGCTTTTCCTTAAATCTTAGATTAATTTTTTTCTCCTACAATACTTTAAGAGATGAGGAAATCTGGGTCAAAAATATTGAAGCCAGGAATAATATCTTATTCATCTACTGGGGCTGTGAGATTTAAACATATACTCCTGAAGTAATCTCCAGGTTCCATCTCACCATGGATGATATTTAAATGTAGGCTTTTTGTATGTTGTTTTGCATAAAATATCATGAAATTCTTCTCAAAATAAGCATGCTAACAATCATAAACAAGTCACATAAATAACCCAGATTTACATATAAGAAAAAAAGAAAATTCATACCTATTGGATCTTAGAAATGTCTCACATCGCACAGCCCTATGTATTTTGGGAAGCCTCCCAGCCATTACAACTTCATTGAAGTTTAAATTATTCAAGAGCACATATCATTCATTTTCCAGAACCCCTGACCTTCTATTTTTTAAAATCCCTAATCTAGCACATGGCATTTCACCTAACTCTACAGCTTCCTACAATGATTTCCCCATTTCTCTCAGGACAGGAACTCAAGCAGGTCAGGAAACAGGAGCTGATGCAGAGGCCATGGAGGGATATTTCTTACTGGTTCGCTTCCCCTGTCTTGCTCAGCATGCTCTCTTATAGAATGCAAGAATACCAGCCCAGGGATGGCACCACCCACAATGAACTCTCCCCACTGGATCACTAATTGAGAAAATGCCTTACAGCTGGATCTCATGGAAGCACTTCCTCAAATGAGGCCACTTTCTCTGTGATAAATCCAGCTTGTGTCAAGTTGACACACAAAACCAGCCACATTGTTTGTGACAGGCACTTTCTGCCAATCGTTTATTTATTTCTTTTGCAAATGATCATTAAACCATTGGCATAATCTAACACTTCCAAATGTCCGAATTCTGGATCTAGTGTGTTTGACCTAACCATAATTGAACAAATCAGCAGCACAGAAAACTGAGCCTTGAGTGAAAGGATAGCCAGTTACAAACTGTGTCATGATTGTAGTGGTAAATATAGACAAAAGATATCTATGCATCCTGTTCAAAGATCAAAGGAATGATGGCACTATGACTGTTTTGAGAGAGTCTTAACTGGTGTACACATGTGTGTGTGTGTGTGTGTGTGTGTGTGTGTGTGTGTGGGAGAGAGAGAGAGAGAGAGAGAGAGAGAGAGAGAGAGAGAGCACCACTAATGTAAGTATGGATCATGTCCTTGCCCAAAGGAGCAGAAGGGATGATTTGCACCAGGCTGGAGCTTAAGCAGATGTAGACTCATGCCCAATGCCAACAAGCTGCCTGAATGCAAGATCACCCTAGATCTTGGCAAGGATGGAGGCGCAAAATGAATAATGGTCCACTTTCTAGATTAGACCTCCTCAAAGGACCGCTGTGTTCTGTGATGCAGATAAGAGCCACGTGTTTGTCAGTGCCCCTGATATGGCAGAGGTCCAGGTTAATGTCTGAGAACTTTGTTGTCACCAAATGTCACCTCATGTAACAGCATGAGGATATTCATGACCTATGCTATGGCCTGAGCCCGAATTATATCCATGGACAGTGCTGCCCCCAGGACACCATAATAATGTGAGCAGCCTGAGGTCCCTCCTGAGAACTTAGTGAGGAATGAGTCTATGCTGCTGCTGAGAGCCTTATCTGTGGTCTTACTGACCCCCTTCACAATAGCTAAAAACAGCATAAAGTATCTTGGGGTGACTTCAACCAAACAAGTGAAAGACCTATATGACAAGAACTTCAGATCTCTGAAGAAGGAAATCGAAGAAGATCTCAGAATATGGAAAAATATTCCATGCTCGTGGATTGACAGGGTTAATATAGTTAAAATGGCCATCTTGCCAAAGGCATTCTATAGATTTAATGCTATCCCCATAAAAATTCCAACCGAGTTCTTCATAGAGCTAGAAAGAGCAATTCTCAAATTCATCTGGAATAACAAAAAACCCAGCATAGCTAAAACTATTCTCAAAAGAAAAAGAACTTCTTGGGGATTCAGAATACCAGACTTTAAACTCTACTACAGAACAATAGGGAGAAAAACTGCCTAATATTGGTACAATATCAGGCAAGCGGATCAATGGGATAGGATTGAAGACCCACAAAATTAACCAACATAGCTATGATCACTATGTCTTCGATAAAGCAGCTGAAAGCATGCAGTGGAAAAAAGATAGTCTTTTCAACAAATGGTGCTGGGTCAATTGGAGGTCAGCATGCAGAAGAATGTGCATCAATCCATTCTTATCTCCTTGGACCAAGCTCATCTTCAAATGGATCAATGACCTCCACATAAAACCTGACACACTGAAACTAATCGAAAAGAAACTGGGGAAGACCCTGGAGGACATGGGCACAGGGGAAAAGTTCCTGAATAGAACACCAATAGCTTCTGCTATAAGATCAAGAATTGACAAATGTGACCTCATAAACCTACAAAGTTTCTGTAAGGCAAAGGACACTGTCACAAGGACAAAACGTCAACCAAGAGACTGGGAAAGGATCTTAACCAACCCTAAGTCCGACAGAGGGCTAATATCTAATCTATACAAAGAACTCAATAAAGTAGAAAACGGAGAACCAAATAGTCCCATTAAAAAGTGAGGTACGGAGCTAAACAAAGAATTTTCACATGAAGAACATTGGATAGTTGAGAAACACCTTAAGAAATGTTCAACATCATTAATCATTAGGGAAATGTAAATCGAAACCACCCTGAGATTCCACCTCACACCAATCAGAATGGCTAAGGTCAAAAACTCAGGAGACAGCAGGTATTGGCGAGGATGTGGAGAAAGAGGAACACTCCTCCACTACTGGTGGGATTGCAAGATGGTGCAACCACTTTGAAAATCAGTCTGGCAGTTCCTCAGAAAACTGGACAGGACCCTGTTATAACACTCCTGGGCATATATCCAGAGGATTCTTCAGCATGCTCTAAGGACACATGCTCCACTATGTTCATAGCAACCCTATTTGTAGTAGCCAGAAGCTGGAAAGAACCTAGGTGTATTTCAACGTAGGAATGGATACAAAAAATGTGGTATATTTACACAATAGATTACTATTCAGCCATTATAAACAATGAATGCATGAAATTCTTAGACAAATGGATGGAGCTGGAGAAACCATACTGAGTGAGGTAACCCAGTCTAAAAAGATCAGCCATGGTATGCACTCACTGATAAGTGGATATTAGCCTAGAAACTTTGAATACCCAGGAAATAATCCACAAATTAAATGATGTCCAAAAAGAATGGAGGAGTGGCCCCTGGTTCTGGAAAGACTCAGCACAAGAGTATAGGGGAATTCCAGAACAGGGAAGTGGGAAGAGTTGGATGGAAGAACAGGGGGATGGAAGAGGGCTTATGGGACTTGCAGGAAGTGGGGACCCAGAAAAGAGGAAATCATTTAAAATGCATATGTACATTTTTTCATTAAATTTTTAAATCACAAATATGAATTACATCTATTTCTCTTGATTAGGTACGAATCCTCCAGGATGAAAACTATTGTGTGGTATATGAAAAACTTGTGGACAGTGAGGACAAGTCTGTATACTTTGGCTTGTACATTTCTAGAAATATTAAATTATTGTCTTAAGCTATAATGATTTTGATGATATAAAGAATTAAACCATTTTATAATTTGACTGATATGTAAATTTGTTGTGGAATTATTTTCATTAATCAATCTTAAAAATGTAGGATGAGTTTTAAATGTCTTAAAAGCAAGAGAGAGTATATTTTTCTAAAATTAAACTATAACTCATATTCGTATAAAATTTGAAAATTAGCAATATCAATAAAATATAATTTTAAGCAATAGCAAGTCATGAGAGATTTATTTTAATTATAAGTCTAGAAATCAAAACCATGATTATTTAACGTTTTAATAAGCAGTGGCTATAGCACATAATTTAATTATTTGTGAAGCAGGAGAAATATTTAAGATAATAAACATGCAATCTAAATGTTTATATTTCTCTATCATAGAGGAGCTGTTTATAAATATAGAAAATTCATTATTTATTGACTGTTTGCATACATTAACAAAAATATGTAGAGAGGCAATTTTTAAAAAATTGTGTTTGGTATAATGATTATCAAATTTGCCTAAAATTTTTTCTATGCAAAAGACCAACTATTCGTATTCTTCTAAACCAATGTAATGGCTCTTTGGACTAAGGAATAAATATCGCTTTTTATTAAACCTTTTTCTGGCTCTATCTCATAATTTAATATTAACATAGCAACAGAGCCATAATAGCGTGCTCAAACTTCACTTGGAGGTAAAGAAATATGAATTTACATTAGTGGTCCCTTACCAAAGGACTGTTGTAAAACAGCCAACAAATCACTCTTTTATAAAGTAAGTTATCCCACATTAGTTATTTCTCTATGGGATTAGGATTTGCATTCCCCTTGAGACTACCAAACAGAGGTTTATGTTCTCTTTTGGCAAGCTTGAGGTGAGGTCTTAACAAATTAACATTTTCTCAAAGCTTTTAAAATCATTTAAATTAAATAAACTATCTTTTTTGAGTTTCCCGTTACAGTTTGTTTAGGATATAACAGATCCACTTGTCTAATATTTTTAAATAACAAATATGGATGAGTTAAAATCTTGAGCTTGTGATAGAATTGTAAACTGCAACTAATGGAACATTGGCAATTTAAATATTTTTAAATGTCTTTTTGTAATATTAGAGCATGTACATTATTTTGAAGAATTAATCTCTTTTAAACAATCTATTCTCTTTAAAATTAAGATCAATAGCATTACTTTTAGATATAAAGTTTGACTGCCAGTAATTACTTATAAATACTTTGGCTATTGCTATATATTATCTCTTAATGTGATTCAGATGTGTCTTCATCATTACTCTGAACTGAGTCCATGGATTTGGTTAATGGAAATGGGCTGTGGTTTCTCTTGTCTGGTTATTTGCAGCAATCACCATATCCAGAATGTTACACTGCCTTAAGAATGGCAAATGGAAATGAAGATATTGGAGGCACCATGTTGGAGAAGGGAGCATACATCAACTAAGCTTGGGGACATAGGATAATGAGTGGTCACAGCATTCACAGGAGCATGATCTTCATTGCTGAGGAAGTGAGTTTGAGCTCTTCCACTTTGGTTACCATGTGTTGACCTATGCTCATTGGGATGTTTCCTAATGTATCTACACCTCCGGTTCTTAAACCATATCAGGATCTGATATTCTGTCACACAAATACTTTCTGCCAGTTCCTTACGTTGTTCAATGGAAGGGTACTTGGAAATTTCCAAGAAGAATTTCTCAACCCTATTCTTATGTTCTGTGCTATACCTGGTCCGTCCTCTCCAAGGTCTTACAGAAGTCTTTCGGGGATCATGTGCTATTGGACAGACTTCAGGACTCACAAGTTGAACGATTGGAGAGGCTAAAACCTGAAAACCTTGAATCACTGTCGATCCGGGAGACAATTGTAGGCTATTGAGTAATGGAACCATTTGTGGTCTTTTGTGATATTGAGGCATTTGTGCATCTAGAGGCATTTGAAGACATTCAGATAATACAAGGAGATTGGGCATTTGGGGCCAAAGAGACAATACTAGAGCTGGAGGCACTAGGAGATCAGAGGGTAGTAGAGCAATAGAAATCCATTGGTTTGATAGGATTGTTGTGGGAACTTTCTTAATTGGACCAATGGGAAAACCAGTAGACTCCTCCATGTGGTCTTACACTTTCTTGATGTTTCTAGTGTTCCTGTTTCTCTGTTCTTTTAGAGACGTCTGCCTTGAAAACATTGATAAGGTTGAACCCTGTTGAGACTCAGTGATGCATAGGAACAGTTGACATTGTTACAACACTGGTGATATCACAGGAGATCGCAAGAATTCTTCATGAAACAGTAGAATGTTCAGATAGGGGAATGCTTATCTCAAAAAGAGTTTCTTAACTTTCCTGTACTGCTTTGTTCTGAAGTGGTATTTTTTCAGGACTCTATTGATACACAGTTATAGAAATCCTCTTACAATCAAAGCTAGAGCTCTTGGCAAAAGGGTTGTTTCAATTTTCATAAAAATGAGAATGTGATGTGTTTATTTTCTCCCCTACCGCATTATTCCATTGAATATCTCCTTTCTTTGTTTACATTTCAAAAGATAGCATATATCCAGCAATAACCATAAAAGCTATCTCTATCCCATGTCCCCTCTCTTACTTCTATGTGTGTTTTCATCTACCTAGTCACCTACTATTTCCTCCATACCTCACTTTTACTACTTGGGGCTTCCAGCCTTTTTAGAACCAAGCGTACCATCACACATTAAGAACACACAATGTCATCCTCGGCTAAATATGTGGAACCATGGGATCCTCCCTGTGTACTCCTTCTTTGGGGCCTTAGGGCTAGGTATATGGGTGTGTGTGTGTGTGTGTGTGTGTGTGTGTGTGTGTGTGTGTGTGTGTGAGTTCTGGATGCAAATATTTTAACTAGCAAAAGCTGTGAATGGATGGAAAGATAAGCCAACCCATCAATTTGGTAGCAGATATCTAGTGATATTTTCTTTCTACCACTGATTTAGCCACAAGACCTTGTTGGAGAAATGTTCAAGTTGCACTATCCTCTGAATTGTAGAGATATCCAGCGAGGATAAACACATCTGATACACATAAGAAAAATACAGGTTTTGCCAACACAGATTAATATTTTTTTATTAAATTTTGGAAATTCTATAGGCAAAAACCATCTAATTAGGATACAATATCCCTCATCCATGCACTCACCTTGATTAATCCAGCAAACAATACGATGTTTTACAGGCTAAAATGTCTGAGTTTATTATGTGAAGTTTCAAATTCAATTGATGGTTTTAAATAACAATTCTCACTAAAGAAAGTCAAAGATAAGATATAAATGAATATTGGGACACTGAGAAAGAAGATCTTGAATCTGTATAAAAATCCAATCTAGCTGTATGATTTCTCTGTATGAACCAGACTGCAAGTGTTGTCATATGCTTATCATACTCAAAAGCTTTGAAGTTATCAAGAGTCTTGTTTGAGTACTTTTTCAGTCTTCCATGGACTTGTTCACTCTTTTGATATTTAAATTCCAGTCAAATAAATATAACAGGATCACATCTGGCAAAAATTTGAGTAAAAAGAGCAGCAAATATTCACAGAAAATATGAATAATTCATTTCTTCTTAATACAAGGTACTATCAGTTTGTTTGCAATTACATCTAAGTCAAAGTAAGGAAATATTCCAAGAGAAAATGAGCCATCTGTTTCTATTCAATGGCATGCCATAGGTGTTCTGCTACCTCATCCTAGGTCATTTGTAAACGAAACTCAATATCAAACGTTTTGACACATAAATCTGTGGATTGTACAACAACATTGTGTCTTAGCATATACTCTCCTACCAATAAGCTGATATATCCTTCTGCTCCCAAATTATCCCTCAATAAAAGTTTTTTCTGTCTTCTGTGTTTATTGATGGGTTCTACAGTAAGAATTGCAACAATTTGCTTCCTTGAAGAGAGTAAATATTCTTCCATGATCCACACTATACACAAACCTAAATCTTATCATCCTCTTTTTGCAGTCAGTAGTCTATTGTTTTTAATAATCTCTTCAATAAGTTTTAAATAATGCTAAATGATATATGGGCCTGATGGCAAACTAGAAAGTGTAAATTTATTTTATATTTGAAAAATTCAATATCCAAATTCTTAAGTCAGAATGACAGGAGTTTTATTGCTTTTGATCAGATCCAAATGCTGGATCTGGAGATCTTGAAAACCACTAAGAACACCTTGTTTACATTAAAGGAAGCATAGAACCTAGAGTTCTCCATGCTAATATATTAATATAGACCTGGATTGTATTAGTTTAGGTTCTCAAAGGTCACAGAACATATGGGCTGTCTCTATAAAGTTAGGGAATTTGTTGATGACTTACAGTCTATAGTCCAACTCTCCAACAATGGTCAGCAGCAGCTGTGGATGGAAGTTCAAGGATCTAGCTGTTTCTCAGTCCCACGAGGCAAGCAGTCAAGAAAGAGTGAGAGAGAGTAAATCTTCCTTCTTCCAATGTCCTTATATATCTCCAGCAGAGAATGTAGCCCAGATTAAAGGCTGTAGGTCTACAACAGAGGGTGTGGCCCAGATTAAAGGGTATAGGTCTCCAGTAGAGGGTGTGGCCCAGATTAAAGGTGTGTGCATACAAGCCTTTAGTCCCAAATGATCTTGAACTCGGAGTTCCCCTTGTCTTAGGCACTATGCTTCAAGATCTCTATACCAAGATCCAGGTCAGGAACTTATATCTCTGAGTCTCCAAATTTGGGTCATAAGGACGCTTTCCAATTCTAGGCTGTAGTTCATTCCAGATATAGTCAAGTTGAAAACCAGGAATAGCCACTACAAACTACCCCTTGTCAACTTGACATAATATCTCATGTCCACATGAAACAATAACAAGATTGTGAATATGCCTAACATGATATTACTATTCCTTGAACTATCGCAAACACATTTGTAAATTTTCAATGGGGAAATGTCCCTTGGGAACATTCTTTTAGTATTTCAATACCAACTGATGTTAAAGTGATCGGAAGAAAGACAAATGTATCTTTAACTAAATAAGATGGAAGCATTCATATTACTTATAATCCTTGTTTCTGCAACTATTTACGTGGTGTTAGATGATATTTATAATTACCTTCCCCTGCTACTCTTTCTGTATTTCCTTCACCTTCAGCAAGCTCCTCAGCAGGTCTTGACTTTTTTTCTGGAGGAGTGACACATACCTTCATTCCTGATGGGTCTGTGTCCTTTGTCTTCCTGCTTGGATTAGGGTGTTGTAGTTTCCCATTGACTTAACCACAGAACATGGTAGTACTAAGAGGGACCCTAGGGGATCTCCTGCACTCCAGACATAATCCTGCTTACCTCCATTGTGGAGAGGTAATCCTATTTCCCCATGGTATTCTGGACCTATCACCCCTCTTAACACTGCTATTCCTTACTTAGCCTGTTGGTTTAAGGGCATTAGAAGCACCAAATAACATGGGGAAGTCTGAGCTTCCAGTTCAATGAAATGTTTGTTGTGACTGCGCGTAGGAGCACTCCCCCCTCTGGAACCAAAACATCTAGGCCAGCAGAACCTAAAGTTGTGGGGACAGGAAGCAAAAATTTTTCTAGAGGGTCACTAGGAGTGATAGTGAGTGGAACTATTCCGTTCTCCACACATTGATTCCTGAACCAATGGATCCTGTCTATGGGAGAAATTGTACCATATATTGAATGCTGATTCAATGCATACACTGCCTTCTGAAAAACTCTCCCCCAGCCCTCCATGCTGTTGCTACCTAATTGGCACCAAACTGTATCATCAAAAGTCCATTCCATCTTTCTATCAGATCAGCTGCTTAAGGATGATGGGGAACATGGTAGGACCAGTTATCTCCATAATCGTGGCCCCACTGTTGCACTCCTTTGGCTGTGAAAGGATTTTCTTGGTCAGAAGCAATACTGTCTGGAATACCATGACGATAGATAAGGCATTCTGTGAGTCCATGGATGGTGGTTTTGGCAGAAGCATTATGTGCAGAAAAGGCAAATTAATAACCAGAATAAGTACCTACTCCTGTAAGAACAAAACGCTGTCCTTTCCACAGGGGAAGTTGTCCAATATATTCAACCTGCCACCAGGTTGCTGGATGGTCACCTCAAGGAATGGTGCAATATCTGGGGCTCATTGTTGGTTTCTGCTGTTGGCAGATCTGGCATTCAGCAGAAGCTGTAACCTGGTCAGCCTTGGTTAGTGGAAGTCTGTGTTGCTGAGCCCAAGCATAAACTCCATCTCGGCCATCATGGCCACTTTGTTCGTATGCCCACTGGGCAGTAACTGGGATTGCTGGGGAAAGAGGCTGACTGTCCACAGAACGGGTAATCTTATCCACTTGATTATTGAACGCCTCCTCAGCTGAAGTCACCTTTTGGTGAGCATTTACATGGGACACAAATATCTTCACATCCGTTGCCCATTTGAAGAGATCTATCCACATACTTCTTCCCCAGATGTCTTTCTCACCAATTTTCCAATTGTGATCCTTCCACGTCCCTGACCATCCAGCCAATCCTTTTGCTACAGCACATGAGTCAGTGAACAATCATATATCTGGCCATTTCTTCTTCCATACAAACTGTAATACCATATGTACTGCCCGAAGTTCTGCCCACTTTGAAGATTTTCCTTCAACTGTATCTTTCAGGGTTGTCCCAGAAAGGGGTTGTAATGCTGCAGCTGTCCACTTCTGGGTTGTGCCTGCATAGCATGCAGAGCCATCAGTAAACCAGGTCCTAGTGTTCTCTTCTTCAGTCAACTGGACATAGGGAACACCCCATGAGGCTATAGGTGCATGCTTGGCAGCAGATGGCATTGTAACAAGAGTAGAAACCATAGGCATCTTAGCAACTTCTTCATGTAACTTGCTTGTGCCTTCAGGACCTGCTCTGGCCCAATCACGTATATACCACTTCCATTTGATAATAGACTGATATTGTGCATGCCATACTTTTTGACTTGGAGGGTCTGATAACACCCAGCTTATGATGGACAGTTCAGGTCACATAGTGACTTGGTGTCCTATTGTCAAACATTCAGTTTCCACTAAGGCCTAATAGCAGGCCAAGAGGGGTTTTTCAGAGGGAGAGTAGTTGTCTGCAGATGATGGTAGAGCTTTGCTCCAAAATCCCAAAAGTATTTTCTGTGATTCACCTACAAGGGCCTGCCAGAGGCTATTTGTAGCATCTCTATATGCCACTGACACATCAAGTACCGTTGAGTCTGCTGGATCATATGGTCCAAGTGGTAGTGCATCCTGCACAGCAGCCTGGACCTGCTGAAGAGCCTTCTCCAATTCTGGGCCGCACACAAACCTAGCAGCTTTCGAGTCTCTTGGTAAATAGGCCTAAGTAACATACCTAAGTAAGGAATGTGCTGTCTCCAGAACCCAAATAGACCCAATAAACGTTATGCTTCTTTCTTGGTCATGGGAGGGGCCAGGTGCAATAACTTATCTTTCACCTTAGAAGGAATATCTTTGCATGCCACACACCACTGTACTCCTAAGAATTTCACTGAAGTAGATGGTCCTTGAATCTTGGTTGGATTTATTTCCCATCCTCTGATATGCATATGTGTTACCAATGAATCCAAAGTGGTTGCTACTTCCTGCTCACTTGGTCCAAACAGCATAATATCATCAATATAGTGCACCAATGTGATATTTTGTGGAAGAGACAAACGATCAAGGTCCCTTCTAACTATGTTATGACACAGCGCAGGAGAGTTAATATATCCTTGAGGCAAAACTGTAAAGGTATATTGCTGGCCTTGCCAACTGAAAGCAATTTGCTTCTGGTGAGCCTTATGTACAGGTACTGATAAAAAGGCATTTGCCAAGTCAAAAGGTGCATACCAGGTTCCAGGAGATGTGTTAATTTGCTCAAGTGACAAAACTACATCTGCAGCAGCTGCAATTGGATTTACTACCTGATTTAATTTTTGATAGTCAGCTGCCGTCCTCAATTATCCATCTGTCTTCTGCACTGGCCAGATGGGAGAGTTAAAGGGAGATGTGGTGGGAACCACCACCCCTGCATCTTTCAAGTCCTTGATTGTGGCAGTAATTTCTGCAATAGATCCAAGAATACGATATTGTTTTTGATTCACTAATTTTTTCGGCAGAGAAACCTAAAGGCTTGAATTTTGCCTTTTCAATCATAACAGCCCTCACTCCACAGGTCAGAGAAACAATATGAGAACTCTGCCAATTTCTGAGTATATCTATCCCAATTATAAATTCTGGAACTGGGGAAATGACCACAGGATATGTTCTGGGACCCACTGGACCTACTGTGAGTCATAGATCAGTCAAAACTTTAATCACCTGTCCTCCATCAGGCCCTATTCTAACTGGAGGGCCACAATGTTTCTTGTGATCTCTGGAATCAGTGTCAAGTCAGAACCAGTATCTGATAGCCCTCAGAGTGTCTGATTATTTCCTTTCCCCCAGTGTACAGTTACTATTGTAAAAGGCCATAGGTCCCTCTGGGGAAGAATCAGAAAAAGACTAATAGCAAAACTTTAAGGTGTCTTATCAAGATCCTTCCTCAGGGGAACCAAGCCACCCCTTCATTCAAGGGGTTCTGGTTCTGTAATTGGCTCAAGTCTGGAAATTGATTCACTGGCTGCGATTGCCTTTTCCATGATCCAATGCAGCCTTCCTATCATTTGTTGAGGATTTTTCTGCTTATACAGATCATACATATATGCAGAAGGTTTCCTATGTTTTTCATGCCTGGAAACACCATGATTGATTATCAAGCACCAAAGGTCCAAATGAGACATACCATTAGAAATTCTACCTCTTTGCCCATTACGGGGTATGTCATTATAAACATTGTTTTGTCTATGCTGTCCATTATAATAACTACGATCACCTTGTCTCTGGCAATTCAATGCTGCCAACTGGCCCTTGTTAACTCGGGGTCCAATTAAACCCATTGCATTTAATTCATCTAATTGAGCAGCAACATCTCCAACCCTAAGGTCTGGCACAAGGAAAGGGCAAGAACAAAACACTTTAAATGTGCTGGTGCCCGTCTCACCAGTTTCCGTCTTATAGGACTGGTGAAGGGTATATCCTCTGGAACTTCGCACTGTGGAGGATTTGTTTTTTTACAATGTAACCACTCTAGCAATGTAATTTCCCTAAGCTGTAAAATCCTTTCATCAACACTAAGCCAAGGGATATCAGGCATCTCCAACTCCTTTTCAGTAGGCTATCTTTTGATAAATACTTCAGTCAACCAATCAAACAAACTTTTGACACCTTTTGTAACTGTGCGAGCTTCCATATTAAAACTAGAATCTCCACTCAGAGGGCCCATCACAATAAACTCAGCCTGCTCTAGTTTTATGTTCCTTCCACCATTATCCCACACCTTTAAAATCCATTCCCACGCATATTCTCTAGACTTCTGCTTGAATGAATTTGCAAACTCATATAGTTCCTTATTAGTATAATGTATTTCCTCATGGACTACACTTTATACCTCCCCTCTAGGGGCCTGCTTGGCCTTGAGTCCGGTTATATGTAAAGAAGAAACTAATGGTGGGCCTTGAGAAACATCAGGATTGTCAGCAAAAGTCACTGCTGGTTTATCAGGCTCTGAGGGATTAATTTCCTCAAGTGGAGAAAACATTATTTCAAGGGGTGGGCCTGAGGGTACTACTTCTCTAGGTGGAGTAAATCCTTTAAAATCTGAAGATTCAAATTTCCTAATTTCAACAGGGTCTTCCCACACATCCCCTTCCCAAGTTATAGGATCCCATTGTCTGCCAGTTAATGCCCTTATGTCAACTGCTATCACCCTCTGAGACTGAGACGAAAATTTTCACTGTAATTCAGCCAACCTTATAATGAGGGCTTCAGTTTGATTTCTGCTAATTGAGCTCTATGGCTGCTAGAGAGTAGATTCTCTTCAAGGGGACATTTAGCAACTTTTAGATTGTTTACTTGAGTCTGGAGTTCTTCGATTTTATCACGCAACTCCATTCTTTCCTTCATTGTTTTTTCCCAAGATGCTAAGAGCAACCAGCCAACAAAATAATTTTCTGATTTTTTCCCCAACTTGGAGAAAGTATTGTATACCACTGAGTCACCCAATTCATCAAGATAATCAAAAGCATTATCTTCTTTAAGCGTGAGATATAGTTTTCATCCACAGGTCTTCAATATTCTCTGGGCTCCCAGGAGGGGGATAATCTGGAGATGTTTCAGTAGTTGAAGTTGCGATTGGATCAACCAACCATCTCCAAAATTTTGAAACATTCATCCTTATATTTCTGCTCCTCTAGATCCACTTCTGGTACCAACTTCTGTATTATTTTGGGTTCTCTAGAGTCCCAGAATATATGGGCAGTCTCTATGTAGTTAGGGAATTTGTCAATGACTTATATATAGTCAATAGTCCAACTCCCAAACAATGGTCAGCAGCAGCTATGGATGGAAGAACACGGATCTAGCAGTTTCTCAGGCCCGTGAGGCAAGCAGGCAAGGGAGAGTGAGAGAGAGTAAATCTTCCTTTTTCCAATGTCTTTATATATCTCCAGCAGAGGATGTAGCCCTGATTAAAGGCTGTAGGTCTCCAAATGAGGGTGTGACCCAGATTAATGGTTGTAGTTCTCCAGCAGAGGGTGTGGCTCAGATTAAAGGTGTGTGCATCCATGCCTTTAATCCCAAATGATCTTGAACTCAGAGACCTCCTTGTCCTAGCCACTATGCTTCAAGATTTCTATACCAAATCCAGGTCAGAAACTTATATCTCTGAGCCTCCGAATAAGGATCATAGGTAAGCCTTCCAATTCTAGACTATATTTCATTCCATATATACTCAAGTTGACAACCAGGAATAGCCACTACATGGATTTAAATCTATAAACTTCGATTGCTGGGGATATCTTTCTCCAAAATATGTTTAATGTCATGTTCACAATGAGTAAGCCAGTGCATCAATTCCAATCATAAATACATTGTCTGGACAAGCAAGTTCCAAGCCTCTCACTAAGAATCATCACACAGAGTCAGGGAAAAAGTGAGTCTTCTTCATACCATGTCATGCCGAGGTATTCATCTTACCATGCTATGCCACTCTGCACTCTTGTAATATGTCTTGAGTTAACATAGAACATGAAAACCCTGTGTGCTCACCAGAATACTGCAAGGTACCATGATTATCCCTAGAAGAAACATGGTCTTGAACCAATAATTTAAGCTCTCTTTAATTTTCCCTCAGTGACTTATCTGTAGCATCTCACATCTAATGTACCATAAAGATAGGGAATAAGGAGGATAATGAAGGCCCTCTCCTTTAACCTCCCCAGAAGAGAAGTGAACTGCAGAACTACATGCCTCTGAAAATGTTTATGATAGAATCTTAGTACCAATATTGTGGCATTTATATTTTACAAAACTTTTAGCTGATAAGTTGATTGAAAAATCTAAGTAAAGTATGCATAAGATTCTCATGTGAAGAATTGATTTTTATCAGTGAGTGTTGTTACAGAAAGGACAAAAATTAGTATATCCAAGTGATATGTGCAATTTTAGAACTGAGGAGATCACCATGAACTGTAGGCCAATATGGTCTTTACAAAATTTAGAAAATAATAAACCAACGCCTATATAAGCTTAGGTATCTTTTCTCAATATTGGTTCTTACCAAACCTATAAACATGCATTTAGATACACAGGGTGAGTAAATTTAGATCAGTGGTGTTCAGAATATTTAAAACTTCAATGTAACTTCTTTACACATTTTATCAAACATGGACATGTACACAGATATTTAAATAACAATAATAATAAATTCATTAAACCTTCAATAACAGAAAACTTAAAAAAATGATTAAAAGGAACAAACAATGATATATAGAAGATGTAATAAAATAGAAGATTTGGTTATGGATGATGGCATATTTGTTTGATTGGAATGTACTGAGTATGTGTATAAGAGCAAGAAGTATTTTATATTTTCAAATTTGTAATTTCTATAAATAAATGGTGTTTGACAATATGATGATTAAATTTAGCCTGTAATAGAAGTTTACGGTCATTTTCATTTTTCTCTCTTTTTTCCTCTATTAGATATATTATTTATTTGGATTTCAAAGGATTTCGCCTATTCTTTCTGACCCACTTCTGAAAGTAGTATAACCCTTTCCCCTCCCCACTTGTGCAATCAACCACCTCCAGCTTCCCTGTCCTGGTATTCACCTGCACTGTTCAATTAGACCTTTCCAGGACAAATTGTCTCTCCTTCCTTTGATGTCCAACAAGTCCATCCTCTGCTGCCTTTTTCTCTGGAGCCATGTCTACTCATTGGTTGATGTTTTTCTACATTGTGTGTTCTGGGTGTATTGGGGGGCTCATATTGATCCTCCTATGGTGATGCAAACCCCTTCATCTTTTTGGGTCATTTCTCTTGAAACCCAACATGGGTCCCTGTGCTCAGTTCATTGGCTGGCTGAGATGATCTCGTGCTATATTTGTCATGCACTAGCAAAGCATTCCAGGTGACAGCTCTATCCATCTCTGGCCAGCAAGTGCTTTTGCGCATTATTAATTTTATTTGTGTTTTCTAACTTTGTATGGGATGGATCACTAAGTTAGGTAGTTTCTGGGTGTTTTTTTTTTTTTCCTTCAGCTTATGCTGCACAATTTGTCCCTGAATCAGCTTCTCTGGGTATTTTGTTCACACTCTAAGAAGGGCCAGAGTATCCATATTTTGCCCTTCCTTCAATTTGATATTAATTTATATGTGAATTGTGTCTTGGGAATTCCAAGCTTCTGGATTAATATCAGTTGATCAGTGAGTGCACAGCATGTGTGTTCTTTTGAGATTGTGTTACCTCACTCAGGATCCTATTTCCCAGCTCTATCCATTTGCTGGAAAATTAAATGAATTCACCTCTTTTAATGGCTGAGGAATATTCAATTATGTATATATGTCATATTTTCTGTATCCATTTGTCAATTTTGAGTCGTCTGAAATCTTTAGAGCTTCTAGCTATTTCAAACAGGGCTGCTAAGAACATAGCAGAGCATGTGTCCTTATTACATGCGGTAGAATCTTTTGAGTATATGCTTAAGAGTGGTATATCAGGGTTCTCCAGTAGTATAACACCCATGCTTTAGATGAAGCTCCAGACTGATTTTTCAGATTGTATAAATTTGTGTATAAAGACAAGTCTTTAGGGCTTTTTTTAGTGCATTCTCCTAGGCTACCATTATGGGTAAACTTTGCAAAAAGGGAAAGATGAAATGAAGCTGAATTGCAATCATTCTTGTGTTCCTTATACATTTTAGATAATAGCCCTGTTTCAAACTGAGAGATTTTTAAGAACTTTTCCTAATTTTTAGGCTTCAATTTTGTCTAATTATTTTTGCCTTACAGGAACCTTGTATTTTCATGAGGTTCAATTTATCAATTTCTGATTTTACTAGTTTAGACATTTATCATCTACTCAGAAAATGGACTCTTGTAGAATTATCAATGCAATTCATTGATATTTCTTACTTCCTCTTATGAGATAAAAAGTTCCTATTTTTATATTAAGTTCATTTACTCTTTTGGATGATACTGTTGTGTATGGTGATAAATATGATGTATTTTCATTCTCCTATATTTGAACATTCAGATAGAGGAGCACAATTTGATGAGGATGCTTTGTGTCAGTTGAATGACTGAATATTTTATCAAAGTTTAAATGTGTTTACTTAGATGTGTTTATTTGGGGATTTTTTTCAATTCTATTTATCAACAAATGAAACTGAATATCAAACATTCTGACACATAAATCTGTGGATTGTATAACAACACTGTCCCTTGGTATATACTCTCCTACTGATAAGGTGATAATTCCTTCTGCTCCCAAACCATCCTTCAGTAAATGTTTTTTTTCTCATTTCTGTGTTTATTGATGGGTTCTACAATAAGATTTGAAATTGTAACAATTTGCTTCCTTGAAGAGATGAAAAATTATCCATTATCCACACTATATTCAAACCGAAATCTTACCATGCCTCTTTTTGCAGACAGTGGTCTATTGTTTTTAATAATCTCTTCACTATGTTTTAAATAATGCCAAATGATTTATGGGCATGATTGGGTTCCCTCACTCAGGATCATATTTTCCAGCTCTATACATTTTCTGAAAAAATTAATGAATTTGACCTCTTTTAATTGCTGAGGAATATTCCATTGTCTATATATGTCACATTTTCTGTATCCATTTTTCAGTTTCGAGTCATCTGACATCTTTACAGCTTCTAGCTATTACAAACAGGGCTGCAAAGAACATATCAAAGCATGTGTCCTTACTACATGCTTTGGAATCTTATCAGTATATGCTCAAGTGTGGTATATCAGGGTTCTCCAGTAGTATCATAACCAGGCTTTTGATGAAGCTCCAGACTGATTTTTCATAGTGGTTGTACCAGTTTGTGACTTACTAGCAGTGAAGAAGTGTTCCTCTTTCTCCACATCTTAGCCAGAACCTCTTATCTCCTACGTTTTTAATCTTAGCCATTTTGAATTGTGGGGGTGAAATCTCAGAGTCATTTTGATTCGCATTTCCATGATGATCAAGATTATTCAACAATTTTTAGTCATGTCTCAGCCATTCTATATTGCTCCTGTGGAATACTTTGTTCAGCTCTGTACCCCAGTTTCTAATAGGTTTATTTGATTCTCTTGAGTCATATATACTAGGTATTTCCATCTGTCACTTATATGGCTGATAAAGATCTTTTCCCAATTAGTTGTTTGCCATTATGTCACATTGACAGAGTCCTTTTCTTAATAGATACTTTGTAATTTTATGTGGTCTCCTTTGTCAATTCTTGATCTAAGTGAATAAACTATTGGTATTCTGTTTAGGACAATTTTCCCTGAGCCTATGAGCTCAAGGCACTTCCCAGTTTATTTTTCTATTAGTATCAAAGTGTGTCGTTTTATGTGGAGGCCCTTGATCTACTGGGACTTGCACTTATTAAAAAGATATAAGAATCGATGTATTCACATGCTTCTTCATGCTGACCTTCACTTGAACAGTACAGTTTGATGGAAAGGTTATCTTTTTCTCACTGCATGGATTTTACTCTTTGTCAACAATCAAGTGACCATAGTTGTGTGGGTTCATTGCTTGTTCATTAATTCTATTCTATTGATCTTCGTATCGGTCACTGGACTATTACCATGCAGTATTTAACACTATTGCTTTGCAGTACGACCTGAGGTCCAGGGTACTGATTCCCCTAGAACTACTTTTACTGTTGAAATTAGTTTTACCTATATTGGGATTATTGTTGCTCAAGAAAAGCTTAAGAAATGTTTTACAATCTTTTGAAAAATTTAGACAGGATTTGATGGGGATTGCACTAAATCTTTAGACTGCTTTTGTCAAAATGGACCTTATTCTCTCCAAACCAAGAGGATGGAAGATTTTTCCAAATTCTAAGGTCATCTTTGATTTCTTTATTCAAAGACTTGAAGTACCTGTCATACAGATCATTCACTTTTTTACTTAGAGTCATACCAAGGGACTTTATATTGTATGTGGCTATTACAAAGTTTGTCATTTACCTAATTACTCTCTCAGCATGTTTATCCTTTGAATATTGTAAGGATACTGATTTGATTGAACTAATTGGATAACGAACCACTTTGCTGAAGTTGTTTATCAGCTGTGGGTGTTTTCTGGTGGAGGTTTATGGTTCCCTTAAGTAAACTATCATATTATCAGTAAATAATGACAATTTTACTGCATTCTTTTAAATTCATATGCCTGTGACATCCAATTGAACTTCTAGTACTATATTGAGTAAGTACAGAGAGAAAGAAAGAGGGCAGCATTGTCTAGTCACTTATTTTAGAGGAATTGCTTAAAGATTCTTTCCATGTAGAGTGATGTTGGCTATTGGCTTGCTCTATATTGTATTTATTATGTTTATTTATAGGCCCTGAATTCCTGTTATATCCAAGCCTTTTAATATGAAGGGATGCAAAATTTTTTCTAAGGTTTCTGCAGCATGTAATGAAAACACCATGTGATTTTTATCCTTGAGTTTGTTTATATATTAAATAACATTGATATATTTCCCTATATTGAAACAGCTCTGCATTTGAAGGATTAAGGATGATGTCTACATGATTGGGATGAATGATTTGTTTGATATGTTCTTGATTATGGTGGCAAATATTTTATTGAGCATTTTTGCATAGATATTCTTAAGGCTTATTGCTCTTAAGTTCTTTTATATTTGTTGAATATTTGGTTGAATATTTGTTGAATATTTGGTTTTGGTATCAATGAAATTTTGGCTTCATACAGCAAGTTGGGCAGGGTTCTTTCTCCTTCTATTTAGTAGAATAATTTGCTTAGTATTGGTATTAGGTCTATGTTGAAGTTCTGATAAAATTCTGCAAAGAAACCATCTGGTATTGTCTTTTTATTTGGTAGAGGGGCTTTAAATGAGCACTTCTATTCCTTTAGAGTCTTTGGAACTGCTCAGAGGGTCTGTCTGATCATGATTTAAATTTGCTATTTAGTATCTGGCTAGGAAATTGTTCATTATATCCAGATTTTCCACTTTTATTGCTATATGCATTTGTAGTAGGATTGGATAATTATTTATTTATTTTTTTTTAAGATTTTCTTTTGTTCTTTCTCTCTTTTCATTTCTTGTTGTGTTAATTTGGATACTTACGTTGTGTCCTCGGGTTTGTATAAGCAAGGTATATATAATGCTGATTTAATCAAAGAATCGGCTCATGGTTTTGTTGGTTCCTTGTCTAGTTATTTCTCTTTCTATTTGGTTGGCTTCAGCCCTGAGTTGAATGATTCCTTCCTTCTACTCTTCTTGTGTGTATTAGCTTCTGTTTTAAATTTTTATGGTATATGGTTAAGCTGGTAGAATGTGCTCTCCCCAGTTTCTTCTTGGAGGCATTCAGAGCTATGAATTTTGGTCTTAGCACGGCGTTCTTTGTGTCACATAATTTTGGCTATGTTGAACCTTTATTTTAATTAAATTCACAAAAGGCTTTGATTTCTATCCTTATTTCCTTCTTGAACAATATCATTAAGTAGAGCATTGTTTAGCTTACAGGTGTATGTTTGTTTTCAATTGTTATTTTTTGCGATTGAAGATCACTCTTATTTCATAATGATCTGATAGGTTGCATGGAATTATTTCAATCAATTTATATCTTTTGAGGTCTGAGTTTTGACCAGTTATTTTGTCTATTTTTGAGAAGGTATAATGGTGTGCTGAGATGTTATATTCTTTTGATTTAGGATGAAATGTTCTATAGATATCTAATAACTCCATTTGGTAAAAAATAAATAAATAAATAAATAAATAAATAAATAAATAAATAAATAAACTGCTGTTATTTTCCCTGTGCTTCTGTACATTTTATGTTTCCATGACCTGTCCATTAAGGAGAATCAGTTGTTGAAGTCACGCACAATTACTGCTTGACATGCAATGCATGCTTTGAGCTCCAGTAATGTTTCTTTCATGAATGATAGTGCCTTTGTACTTGGAGCACAGATGTTCAGAATTGAAATTTCTTCATGCTGTAATTTTTCTTTGATGTTTGCAAAGTGTCCTTCCATGTCTTTATTTTTAATGACTTTTTGTTGCCAGTCTATTTTACTGCTAATTTTTGTTTTTGTTTACCAACATTTATCTCCGTGGTAGAGTTTGTCTTTGGCACTGAGATGCAATCCTTAAAGGCTGCAAAATGTTGTGTTTTGTTTACATATTCAGTTTGTTAGTCTATAACTTTTATTGGAGAAGAGTGCATTACGGATGTGAGATATGAAGGAATAGTGATTGCTGCTTCCTGTTATTTTTGATAAAATTTTCATGTTTGTGTAATTATAATCTTCTTTTGGGTTTGTTAATAGAAGATAAACTTATTCCTTTTTCTAGGGTCTGGTATCCTTCTTTTGGTTGATGTTTTCCAATGATTAAGCTCTGAAGTGTTGGATTTGTGGATAAAAATTTATTATTTATTTTTATTTTTATTTTTATTTTTATAGGATGCTTCACCGAGCCACTTACAAACACTTCACATATATACCATTAGTCCAGGTCAGTAGTGTCAGCTTAGTAAATAATAAGCTGTGGAAACCTTACCTATCATAGACGTCTAGGAAGCAGCAACATACAAAGTAGCAGGAGGAATTTGGAGGCACGCCAAGACAAGTTTTAAGGTATATGTCTTTCTATAACTGAAGATCATGAAGATATGTTCCAAAGATTCTTTGCAAAGCTAGCAATATAAGGAACCCTATCTAAGATTTAGTGAGTATCCATTGAAAATATATTCTGCTTCAAATTATCAATGGTCTGAAACAGGTTTGCCATATCATATGTATTGCCTCACATTGTGATCCTGACTGAAATGAGATTGTTGAAAATAACCCACCATATGCAATAGCAGAAATAATTGGGACATATGCCTGGAGAATATTTTGCTATATTTTTCATTATTTATTACTCCAAATAGATTTAAAATATTCAATGTTAGTTAGACATTTCTACAATGTCATTACCAAAAACCGTTCTTCCCGTGCTTTATTTAGCCTAAGTAAATTATTTCTTCTTTGCTTCTTCATCTGTTTCCCACAGCAAAACTTTTTACATAACAACTGAATTTCTAAAGTAATCTTAAATTACCTTTTCAAAGTAATCTCACTTCAAATTTTCCTTTTGAAGTAATCTCACTTCAAATTTACAAAAATAACATGTCCATTAGTACCAATTTTACTAATCCTTTTTCTTCATTGTTATTTTCTTCTTCACAGAGCTATACTGAAAAATAAGACTAGAAACAAAATAAACCATATGACTGGACACATGATCATTCGTGCATCTTACATTTACTCAAAACACCCAGTGATATTATTTGTATTAATTTTTCAAAGAGCTGTAAATAATATATTTTATCAAAGTTTATACGTAGTTAAGAAAAATTGAAGAGTACACTCTGTCCTTATTTTCTAAAATTTAATAATGCTATACATGAAATATTCTAAAGAATGAATATGTTTTGCAGATTTATGAGAAACTTCAATATGCTAGGGTGTACAAATTAAATATGATAAAATTAAAATATAAACTTCTTTATTCCCAATGAAATATATTATATAGTATAAATATGTTATTTGTAAATACAAACCAGAATTTTATGAAATTACTGGAAAAAAAGTTGAGATTCTCACACCTTCATATTTACTAATAAGTCAATCAGTAACAGACCACCCAATGTGTATACCTCTACCATATAAGCACGGCAGAGCATATTCGTTATGCTGCCAAATGATTTTTAACAGAAAATACTAAAGAGTATATGTCTTATACTTGACTAGATTTTAACATTTGAATTCCCATTCTGGACAAGGATTATTCTATATTTGTATCGATTCAGAAATGAAAATGCACGGAAGGATTTCTCTTTTTGTGAGATCATTAGTCATTGGGAGTGATCTTTTCACATCCTATTAGTTTGATTGTTTCTAGAACATCCTGAAATTATTAGTGATGAAATATATATGACATTGTGTTCATTATAATTTAAGATACCTGTAGTATATGTGGAAAAGTATGTTGCAATTGCTTGTAGTATATACAAAAGTAAAAATAATGTTGGTCAGCATTTATGACATATGTATATTCATTTATACTGCAATGAATACACGTCCTTTACATACTTTGCTTATTTTTTTAATTTGAGGTTTGTTTTAGATGTGAATTGTGTCTTGGGAATTCCAAACTCCTGGGTTAATATCCATTTGTCAGTGAGTGTGTACTTTTGTGATTGGGTTACCACACTCAAGATAGAAGATAGTATTTTCCATTTCTTTCCAAATGCTTGAAAATTTGCGACCTACAAGCAGTTGAGAAGTACTCCTCTTTTTATACATCTTAGACAGCGACTCTTATCTACTGGATTTTTGATGTTAGCCATTGTGAATTATGGGAGGTGAAATTTCAAGGTCGTTTTGATTTGCATTTCCCTGATGACTTAGATTGTTGAAATTTCTTTGGCTGCTTCTCACCCATTCTATATCCCTCAGGAGAAAATTCCTTTGTTAGCTCTGTAACCTGTTTTAAATAAGGATATTTCACTCTCTGGAGTCTTATATCCTGGATATTTCCTTTTTCTGTAATATGGTTGGTAAAGATCTTTTCCCAATTTGTTGGTTTGCATATAGTCACATTGACATGGTCCTTGGCTTTACAGTATCTTTCTATTGTATGAGGTGTCATTTGTCAATTCTTGATGTAAAAGAATAAATCAGTGTTGTTCTGTTTAGGAAAATTCCCCCAGTGACTATGAGCTCCAGGCTCCTTCCTAGTTTCTTTTCTATTAGTTTATATATGTCTGGTTTTATGTGGAGGTTCATGATCCACATGGACTTGAGTTCAGTAAAAGAAGAAAATGTATCTATTCACATTTTTCTGCATACTGACCTCCACTAGAACCAGCACCGTTTGTTGAAAAGGCTATCTTTTATTCACTGCATGGATTTTGCTCTTTGTCTAATATAAAGTTATCATAGGTGTGTGGGATCATTGCTTGTTCATCAATTCTGTTCCATTGATCTACCTACATGTTACTGTCAACTCTAACACTTTTTAGTATGACCTGAGATCCAGGATATTGATTCCCCTGGAAGTACTTTTACTGATGAAAATAGTTAGACCTGCATTGGAATTTTTGTTATTCCAGTAGAATATAAGTATTGCTTTTCTAACTTTGGAAGAATTTAGATATGATTTTTAATTGGGATTGCTTTAAATCTGTAGATATTTCAAAAGAATTAATATTTTGGCAGACATATGAGAACATTTAATTTTTAAATAAAATAAATTATTATTGGTAGTAAAAAATAAATATCATAAAATTAAAATATTCTTTACCTTACTCCCAAGTAAATGAAATTTATTAAATAGTACAAATATAGTATTTGTATTATCAAGTAAATATACAATTTAGGATTTTATTAAATTACTGAGAAAAAACAGTTAAGGTTCTCACACACTCACTTTTACTAATAAATCAATCAGAATCAGACTTTTAATACAAAAATTGAAATAGGCTCTGTCTGCTTTTTGAGTAGCTTTCAACATTTGAATTACCATTCTATGCAAGGATTACTTTGTAGTTGTATCGATTCAACAATGATAACCTCTTTCCCTCACTCTTACATAATATCATGACCTCAGTCCTATGTGTAGTAATAAATAAGTACATTTGTCTGTTTTCTACTGGTACAGCCATTCAGAAGAAAGTGCTCTTAGTCTCCAAACTGCAAGCACAACATAGTAATAATAATAGTCCCAGGGTTCACTTCCTCCACATGGGATGGAACCCAAGTTAGGTAAGATGTTATTTTGCTTTTCCTTAAATCTCAGATTAAGTTTTTTCTCCTGAAATACTTTAAGAGATGAGGAAATTTGGGTCAAAAATATTGAAGCCAGGAATATTATCTTATCTATCTACTGGGGCTGTGGGATTTAAAAATATACTTGAGGAGTAATCTCCAGGTTCCATCTCACGGTGGATGATATTTAAATGTAGGCTTTTGTATGTTGTTTTGCATAAAATATCATGAAATTCTTCTCAAAATAAGCATGCTAACAATCATAAACATGTCACATAAATAACCCAGATTCACATATAAGGAAAAAAGAAAATACACGCCTATTTGTCCTTAGAAATATCTTACATCTCACAGCCCTATGTATTTCTGGAAGCCTCCCAGCCATTACAGCTTCATCTCAGGGTGATTCCTCTTTTAATTTCTCTAAGGAATAATGATGATGTAATTTTTGTACATTTTCCTGGCCATTCGATGTTGTGTATTTCTTATGCATTTTCCTGGCCATTAGATGTTGTATATTTATATACATGTTTCCAGGCCATTTCATAGTCCTGTATGGTGAATTCTCTTTACATTTTTTATCCAAGTTTTTATTTGGTTAAATTTTTTCTGAGTGTTAAATTCCTTCCAATTTGTAAAGATTTTTGATATTAGCCCACAATTAGATGTAGGTTTAGTGAACATATTTTCAAAATCTACATATGGTTTCTGTGTACTATGGACATGATAACTAGCCTTATAAAATCATTTCAGGTTCTTTTACTCCCATTTATATGATGCTTATCCTACCTGAGAAAAACTGTACTTTTAAAGAAAGTTTCCCCTTTGCCTATGCGATTTAGACTTCTCCATTTTATGTTTTATTCAATTTGAGGTATCATATTTTCATCATATATAATCTCATTCCATTTAGCTGTAGAGAATGTAAAATTTCTCGCCGTAACTCAACAGTGGTGTATTTGTCAGTTTCCTGTTTTAAAACTTTTACAATGAACTTACCTCCTCATAATATCACATTCCAATTTTCCATCTGTGATACTTATATATTAACTAATTATAAATCCTTTTAATTTCTTATGTAACCAAGCCAAGCATGCAATAATTATGATGAGTTCTCACTGCAAAAGTTTTGAAGGCACTCCTTAGCCATGTGCTGTGTAAGGATTTTCTTTTGTTACTATTATTTATATAACTATCAATAAGCTCTTCCATTCATTTTTCTTTACATTTCTAATCCTTTTAACAATCTTCAGCAAAATAATAAATATTTAGGACAGACTTCCATCAATATTTGTTTTGTTTTATTATACTATAGGAATAAGAATGTTTTTTTTTTTTTTATGAAAAGAAAATATTTCTCTGGTGTCACTTCGATCGTTGAGATTTTGTTTGTTTGTTTGTATGTCATTTTAACTATCTTCCCCTAAAATCATAGAGAAATATTTAGGATAGTCTTCCATCAATATTTGCTTTGTTTTATTATATCCAAAACATAAGCAAGTTCTTTCTGGAAAGACAAAATTTATCGTGGTGTCTATTATCTGTTTTCTCTCTCTTCTTGTTTTTATTTTGTGTTTTGTTTTCTTGTCAGTTTGTGTGTTTGTTTGTGTTTGGGAGACAGGCTTTCTCTGTGTAGCTCTTGTTGTCCTGGAACAAATTGTGTACACCAGACTTGCCTTGAACTCATAAATCCTCCTGCTTCTGCCTCCCAATTGCTGGGAAAAAGGCATATGCCACAACAACCCTGCCTGTCTTTTGTATTAAATCTAGTATTGTGCATAGTAAAATGGTACTGACTTACATACTTTTATCATATGTAACTGAAATAAAAAAAATTATTTTTCAACATGAGTCTTATAAATTGATATTTTAGTAAAATTGAGATGTTTATTCTGAACATTTGTTTTCAAAATCCATGATATATGCTATATGACGTGACTTAAATATTCAGAATTGGAGTGATAAGTCATTAATTTTTATAGTCATTTACATTCCTTACTTTGACAACTTATAAATCCTGGAATTGAGAACAAGACACTCAATTTAAATATTTATTCAGTTTTGATTTATGTATTTTATATCACAGTGTATTAAAAGAGGCCAAACTATTCCTTATCTGTTGTAATATAGTTATAATTTAACATATTTTGAAATTTCAATTCAAATTCAACACAGATATATTTACGATTTAGCCAGTAATCATTTGTTATCAGGTTTTTCTATAACAGTAAATTCAACACTACGATTTCAATAGATATGCTTGTAATCATTGAGTAGTTTAAGTGTTACATGCACCCATACAATTGCAGTCGTGAGAAACAGGAAATAAATCCCAAATCATACTTCAGTGTTCAGGGATGAAATGGGGTTTCCAAAAAATAAATATATATTTACTACTTCAGTGTATATAACCAATAAAAGCATATTGCATAGGAAACAAATCCTTTGAAAGGAGAAAAGACTTGTGTAATTTTATTCCATTTTAAAATTTAATTTGAGTATTTTTTCATATGTATTGCTATTAGGATATTTTACCTTCCAATATCATTTATAAATACTATTCACAACACTTTTTTCTCGTCTTAATAGACAACAGGCAATTGAAATAAATGCTAAAAGAAAATTAAACCAAACAAAAAAAAAAAAACTTAAACACAGAACTTCCATAAAATATTGGGAACCATTATATTGAAAATACAATTGGAGCAATAACATCAATGGCATTAATTTAATAATAGAAAAATAGAGAAAGGACCTTTTACATGGACAGAATTAAATGACCACCAGAATTATAATCTTAATGAAATCTTGAAACAATCCCTTTGCTTTGTTATACCAAATTAAATCCATGTTTGTGCCAAGATTGTGCACTAAAGAATCAAAATTATTTTCAAATTATATTAAGAAGTTGTTCCTGAAATTCAAAAGTAAAAGGACACAATCTCTCATCTTCCATATAAATAAAAATACAAGTGTGTATCACATCTATCTCTTACACTGTATGAAATATGCAGTGTGATTCATAAAGAGGCATTTTGAAACACTTCAAAAAAAAATTTTTCCCTTTACAAAGTCACAAATCCTCCTATGCTGTCCTACTTATTAAACAAAAAAGGATACTTGTACATCTAGGAAAAATAGTTAAACTAAATAAAAGGAAATATTCATGGTTATATATGCTGCATCATTTCATGTTCCTAATGAAATAGGAAAAAAATGTAGCATACTTGCGTTCCACTGTCCTATCTTTTCACTATATATTTCTGCATTTTGCATTAGAAGATAGCAATCACCAAACAAATTAGCATGTTTTACTTCTATTAAAAATTGCCAGAAACTGGATAGAACCCAAATATCCCTCAATAGAAGAATGTATAAAGAAAATGTGATATATTTACACAATGGAGTACTTCTCAGCAATTAAAAACATTGAATTCATGAATTTAGTTTAGCAAATGATTGCAACTGAAAATATTATTCTAATTGAGTAACACAATCACAAAAGAATACACATGGAAAATAATCACTGATAAGTTGCTATTAACCCAGAAGATCTGAATATTAAAGATACAATTAACATCTCAAATGCTTCCCAAAAAGAAGGAAAGAGAAGGTACTGGTCCTGGAAATGTTTGATGCAGCATAGTAGGGGAATACCAAGACAAAGCAAAGAAAAATCAGAGTGGGAGATTGCAGAATGGGTCAAGGGAATGGGGATTATGGGACTTATCAGGAGGAGGAAACTGGGAAAGGGGAAATCATTTGAAATGTAAACAAAGAATAAAGAAAATTAAAAAAAGGAAAATGGATATATAAATTAGTTTAAAAAGCTGAGTTATAATATATTTAGATTGGTACATTAGGTCATTAGTTTCATCATATTAATCCCCATTTGCTACAAATATGTCTTATCATAATGTACAAGTTTGCAAACAAATTACATCATTGACTTTGTGAAAGATTAATTGGAAATAATCAAACATATAGGATGGAAATCATCACTGTCAAAGAGTAATGGTCAAATAAAGAGAGAATTCCTAAAAAAGTATCCTAATTGCAGAGTCTATACATCCATACAGTGAACCATGAAAAGAATGGGAATGGAAAGGACCAAAGCAAGTCTATTACTAGCTATAGCCTATTTAGATTCTGCTTCTCAAAAGCACTTTGAGACACCACCAATATTCGACCCCAGGTTTAGGTTGTAACGCTATGGATATGGGTCAGGTTTGTTTATAATTGTCTTATAAGTAAATGTAAGTGCATGAGAACCTTGAATCACTTTTTTCTGCAGTTTCATAATGTTAGGCTTTTTACACATTTTTAACAATTATTAAATTATATTTTCATTGTGATATGGGAACCAAAAATTGGACCTGATAAAATTACAAAGTTTCTGTAAAGCAAAGGACACCATCAAAAGAACAAATCGGCAATCAACAAATTGGGAAAAGATCTTCACCAACCCTATATCAGATAGAGGGCTAATATCCAATATATACAAAGAACTCAAGAAGCTAGACCCCAGAAAACCAAATAACACTATTAAAAAATGGGGTACATAATTAAACAAAGAATTCTCACTTGAAGTATTTCGGATGGCCAAGAAACATCTTTAAAAATGCTCAACTTCACTAGTCATCAAGGAAATGCAAATCAAAACAAACCTGTGATTTCACCTTACACCAGAGAATGGCTCAGATTAAAAACTCAGGATACAGCATGTTTTGGCGAGGGTGTGGAGAAACAGGAACACTCCTCCACTGCTTGTGGGGTTGCAAATTAGTACAACCACTCTGGAAATCAGTCTGGTGGTTCCTCAGAAAACTGGGCATGTCACTTCCAAAAGATCCTGCTATACCATTCCTGGGAATATACCCAGAGTATTCTCCAGCAGGTAATAAGGATAAATGCTCCAGTATGTTCATAGCAGCCCTATTTATAATAGCCAGAAGCTGGAAAGAACCACGGTGTCCCGCAACAGAAGAATGGATGCAAAAAATGTGGTATATATACACAATGGAGTACTATTCAGCCATTAGAAACAATGAATTCATGAAATTCTTAGGCAAATGATGGAGCTGGAAAACATCATACTAACTGAGGCAACCCAGTCTCAAAAGATCAATCATGGTATGCACTCACTAAGAAATGGATATTAGCCTGGAAACCTGGAATACCCAAAACATAATTCACACATTAAATGAGGTACAAGAAGAACGGAGGAGTGGCCCCTTGTTCTGGAAAAACTCAGTGTAGCATTATACGACAAAACCAGAATAGGAAAGTAAGAAGCGATGGGTGGGAGAACAGAGGGAGGGAAGGGGCCTTATGTGAGGTAGTTGGGGACCAGAAAAGGGGAAATCATTTGAAATGTAAATAAAAAATATATCGAATAAAATTTTAAAAAATTAAAAAAATATGTAAAAAGAAATGAAAAAAAAAAAAAAAAGAGTTGCTTGTGTAAATAGCTAACCCCTAGCAGAATTTTGCTAGTTGTACTTGACTCCCAGCCATAGTGTAGGGTAACTTAACAGTTTCGCTTATGCTAATTGAAACTGCCCTTTAAATAAGATAACTAAATCGAACCGTGGACAGCCAGCACATAAAGTTTTAACCATTTTTTTTAACATGAAGGAACATAACAATTAATCATTTATACAGCAAGAACAAACATAAAATGACAGATATATGGACAGACATATGGTGCACAAAGGACAGACAATAGACACAGAGAGAAGGGAACTTGATGTCTCAAAGAGTTCCAGATATCCTAACAAGAAGAAAGTACATATCCCATAGAATCCAGAGAGGAAGCAGGACATCTCCTGCCTTCCTTTCATCTCCAGTAGACACATGAAATTCCAAAAAAAAAAAAAAAAAAAAAAAAAAAACCAAACCAAACCAAACCAAACCAAAACAAAACAAAACAAACCAAAACAAAACAAACCAAAACAAAAAAAAACATTTTCCATCTTTTGATATAACGCCACAGACACGGAACATTTGCATTTCTAGAACCTACTCTCTCTCTCTCTCTCTCTCTCTCTCTCTCTCTCTCTCTCTCTCTCTCTCTCTCTCTCTCTCTCTCTCTCTCTCTTCCCCTTGTTCCATACCTAACTCTTTATGACCTTCTTATTCTGGGAATAATGCCAGAGAATGTATGGGAGGCACAGAGATTTGGCAACCCATGGAATGAATCCTGAGGGTGAAGAAGAGAGTTCTTACCAGACAGTAAATTTTTAGCTTTCTAAATGTACAATGGGGAGACGTTTATGTCACACTCAGTACTATTATAAGTTTTGCAAGGCAATATATTATACTGTTGACACACTGAACATATGCCAGTAGATAAAGATTATCAATCTGGTGGTATGTAGTAATTCATCAGACACTATGCTGATGAAACACAGTTGTTTAAGTCATATCCAGATTTAGAGTCTTACCAGTACAATGATGGAAATGGAGACAAACTTTATATGATATTACCCTGGATGTGTTGTATAATCAAATCTCATCTACTGTATAAGGTAAATTTAGATGCCCCTTTCTGTGTCACAGTTAAAGACAGTAATAAACATTAGGTGACTTAAGATCATAGAGTAATCAAATATTCTAAACTTGGTGCTATTTATAGCCATCTTCTACCCACTCGTAATGTCATAGGATCCATGCTATTCACAAGAGTCACAAAATAAGTATTCACTCAAAGCTCTGGGTATATCATCGCACCTATTAAGAGATGGAGCTTCACACCAATTGCCCTTATAAATGTTGATGCAAAAATACTCAATTTAATTTTTGCCAACTGAATCCAAGAACACATCAAAACTATCATTCAACGTGTTCAAATTGTCTTAATCCCAGAAATGCAGGGATGATTCTTGTGTAAATTCATATGGTAGTTTTATGAAGGAACTTGCATATAAACACACACAAAGATACACAAACACTCACACACAGAGACACACACAGACACACACACACATAAACACACATAAAGAGCTTTGTTTATAGGAATTTCTTCACTTCTACTTGTGAGTCCGAGAAGTCGCTCTGATTTTAGACTTGGCAGCAAGGATCAATACTTATTGACAATCACATTATTTGAATTATTTTGTCAAGGAGATTCATAAGTTATATGTTTATATAATTTTCAAAAAATATCTGTATTTAAATTTGCATTATTCACGCTGTATTTTGACTTTGCTCACTTCTTTATCTCTCTCTGACGGTATATTTCTGCATATGCATATCTCTAAATATGTATGCATTGATAATATAATTGATAATAAATTAAATGATATATATATGTGTGTGTGTATATATATATATATATATATATATATATATATATATATATATATATATATATATATATATTCTTTATTGAGGCTTTATTGATCATCCCACCTATGATTGATGGTTTCTCCTCATAATAATACACAAGGAATGTTGGAAAGCATGAAGGACGTGATGAGGTGGCTGGAACTTAGAGTGACTTAAATTTATTTATAGTGATATTCCTTTTATTGTTATCTATAAGTCATATGTAATTAAGCTTATTTTACTTCCCTGAATGGCCGTTGATCTCAATTTGTTTCTGTGAATTGCTCACACTAGGAAAACAATCTACCACTGAATTACCCTACATGCCTATAACCCCATTCATCTTCTACAATTATTGGACAGGCTGTATTATGTGAAGTTACTGATTTGGCAATCCTGAAATTGGTCCTTTTGTATGGCTGATACAATACTTTAAAGACTTTGAATATTTAGCTATGTTGCAGAGAATAGATAAGCTTTAGTCCCCATGGTCTACTAAAGACACGTTAGTCTGTGAAATATTGATTTTAAAATATAGTATACAGAAGACAGAGGAAGTTAGTTCAATCTATAGATTTGATAAGATTTACCAAAGCAAACAACCACTATACAGAAGATTCCAAGTGAGTAAGGCATGGACATATAATGCTATTAAGAGGTATTAAGAGGCAAAATGTGTTTTGGGACCTAGTACTATTTTAATCTAGTTTTTAATGTCTTTATTAGTAGTACTTTCTGTGTCTCTGTTACTTCACAAAGATCAGGTGATTTACTGTATAGAGTAAACAAAATATCTACCATATTTTATGGATGCTAATGATTTAAGAAATCCTGAGTTGCCATCTTAAAAGGCACTTTCAACTCCCCTTCATATATTCCACCATATGCAGAAAGGCATTCCAGCAACTGTACTTTCCTCTGTCTTTTCCACCTACTGGAGCTATACTAAAAGTTCCTGTCAACAAGCCTTATATTATTACAGATTCTATGTGCTTGAAATTTATGGTAGTTCTAAAACTTCTTCTAGAAATAATGCCACTGAAGAATATCAGGTGGATGCTATTCTATTTGCTTGTGCTCTCTCAATGGGATGGGGGATGAAGTCTTTTCTATTATGTTTTCTGTAGCACATACTTCAGGTCTTGGCCCACAGTGAACAACATTTCTTTTTTCTCCTTTCTGTTTTCTATAAACCTGGGTAACTATTCCCAAAAAGCAGATATTGCACATTTTCTAGGAACGAGGCTCTGATGAAGGAAAGCTTTAAAAATTGCCAAGACATTCCTAAGCTCATTCATTATGACCACGTACACCACATGTGGTGCTTATTAAAATGGGGCTAAGACAATTCAACACTCTACGAACCTTAGAAGTATGCAAAAGAATAAGTTATTTTTCCTAACATGGAACACTCAATGTCAGATTATGGGAGTATGTTCACACATGAAAATGTTTATCACAAAGCAAAATGGAGAATAGTATAAAAAGTGATTGAGAGCAGAGAGGTAGGTAGAGAGAAAAGGAGAGAGAGACAGAGAAAAAGAGAATAAGAAAGAGACTGGAGACAGAGAGAGGGAGAGAGACAAAGAGTCATATAGAGAGAAACAGGCATAGAGAAACAGAAAGAGAGAGGCAGACGGCGAGACATTGAATTCAGAGAGAATGAAACTGTGCTTAATGGGATAGAGATCAAATGAATGGAGGAATACTGTCAATGATTATAAGGCACAGCTCCGGATTGGTGTACAGATCAAAGGCTGTGCATTATGGTGTTGATTTTCAATTGATGAATTTTAGTGCCCTCATTCCAGTGTCATAAGTTCTCATGTATTTAAAAATACAAAATTAACTAAAGTAAAATATAAAATAAATAAGGCAGACAGAAGGATTTCCAGAAATATCTTCATGATAAGTAGGTTTGGGCAAATTCAGGGAAAACAGATTTGATAACTGCACAGTTTCTAGAGTAATGTCAAATATTCATAGGTTTTGAACACAGAATTAGTCCGGTAATAAAGTATATTAGTCTCTATGGCTTTAAAAATCTGATTCTTTTGAGTGATGTTGATTTGTACTTCGATCTTTGAAGGTGGTAAAGTTGGAAAGCTTTGGCTATTGCTATATCTTATCTCTTGATGTGATTCAGATGTGTCCTCAACAGCATCACTCTGACCTGAGTCCACAGATTTAGTTAATGGAAATGGTTTGTGGTTGCTCTTTCCTGGTTATTGGTAGCCAATACCACATCCAGAATGTTCCAGTGCCTTAAGAATGTCAAGTGGAAATGAGGATACTGGTGGCACCATGTTGGCGAAGGGAGCTTACATCAGCTAAGCTTGGGGACATAGGATAATAAGTGGCCACAGCATTCAAGGGGGCATGATCTTCATTGCTGAGGAAGTGAGTTTAAGCTCTTCCTCTTTGGTTCCCAGGGGTTGACCTATGCTCATTGGGATGTTCCCTAAAGTATCTACACCTCCGATTATTAAACCATATCCATATCTGGTATTCTGTCACACAAATGCTTTCTCCCAGTTTCTTACATTGTTCAAAGGAAGGATACTTGGAAATTTCCAAGAAGGTTTTATCCAGGTTATTCTTATGTTCTGTGCTATACCTGGTCTGCCCTCTCCAAGGTCTTACAGAAGTCTTTCATGGAACATGTGCTGTTGGACAGACTTCAGGACCCACAAGATGAACGAATGGAGAGGCTAAAACCTGAAAGCCTTGATAAACTGTCGATCTGGGAGACAATCATAGGCTATCAAGTAATGGAATCATTTGTGGTCTTTGGTGATATTGAGGCATTTGTGGATCTGGAGACATTTGAAGATGTACAGGTAATACAAGGTTATTGGGCTTTTGGGGACTAACAGATACTACTAGAGCTGGAAGAACTTGGAGATCAGAGGGTAGTAGAGGAATAAAAATCCATTGGTTATTTAGGATGGTTGTGGAAGCTTTCTTCATTGAACAGGCTGGAAAACCAGTAGACTCCTGCATGTTGTCTTACACTTTCTTGATATTTCTAGTGTTCCTGTTTCTCTCTTCTTGTAGAGACGTCTGCCTTGAAAACGTGGATAAGGTTAAACCCTGTTGAGAGTCAGTGATTCATAGGAAATGTTAGCATTGTTACAACACTGGTGACATCACAGGAGATAGCAAGAGTTCTTCAAGAAACAGTAGAGTGTTCAGATAGTGGAATACTTATTTCACATAGAGTGTCTTTACTTTCCTGCTAATGCTACCCTGTACTGTTTTGTTCTGAAGTGCAATTTTTTCAGGACTACCGATACGCATTTATAGAAATCCTCTTATACTCAAAGCTAGAGCATCTTGGCAACAGGGTTCTTTGAATTTTCATACAATGAGAATGTGATGTGTTTATTTTCTCCCCTACCACATTATTCCATTGAACATTTCCTTTCTTTATTTACGTTTCAAAATTTAGCATATATCCAGGAATAACAATAAAAATTATTTATATCCTATATCCCCTCTCCAATTTCTATGAGCGTTTTCATCTACCTAGTCACCTACTACTTCCTCCCTACCTCACTTTTACTACTTGGGGCCTCCAGGCTTCTTAGAACCAAGGGTACCATCTCACATTGATAACACACAATGTAATCCTCGGTTAAATATGTGGAATCATGGTATCCTCCCTGAGTACTCCGTCTTTTGGGGGTTAGTGTCTAGGTATTTGGGGGGGGGGTATCTGGGTGTGTGTGTGAGTTCTGGATGCAAATATGTTAATTGGCAAAAGCTGTGAATGGATGGAAAGATAAGCCAACCCATCAAATTGGTAGCAGAAATCTAGTGATTTTTTTTCTACTATTGATTTAGCCACAAGACCTTGTTGGAGAAGTGTTCAAGTTTCACTATTCTCTGAATTCTAGAGATATCCAACAAGCATAAACACATCTGATCCACGTAAGAAAAATACAGGTTCTGCCAACGCAGATTATTAACTTTTTTATTAAATTTTGGTAATTCTGTAGTTACCAACCATCTAAATAGGATAAAATAACCTTCTTTCATTCACTCACCTTAATTAATCCAGTAATCAATAGGATGTTTTACAGGCTAAAATATCTGAGTATATTACACATAGTTTAAAATTCAATTGATGGTTTCAAATAACAGTTCTCACTAAACAAAGTCAAAGATAAGATATTAATGAAGATTAGGACACTGAGAGAAAAGTAACTTAAACTCTATAAAAAGTCAATCTAGCTGTATGATTTCTTTGCATGTATCAGACTCCCGGTGTTGTCATACAGCTTATCATACTCAAAAATTTCAAGGCATCAAGAGTCTTGCTTGAGCATCTTTTCAATCTTCCATGGACTTGTTCACTGTTTTGATATTTAAATTCCAGTTAGATAAATATAACAGGATAACATCTGGCAAAATTAAAGTAAAAAGAGCAGCAAAAAATCACAGAAAATAAAAGAATTATTCATTTCTTGTTAATACAAGCTACTATCAGTTTGTTTGCAATTACATCTAAGTCAAAGACATAGACTAGAACCATTATGTATGGAAATATTCCATGAGTTAATGAGCCAATTGTTACTATTCAATGGCATGTCATAGGTGTTCTGCTACCTCATCGTAGGTCATTTGTTAATGAAACTCAATATCAAACATTTTGACACATAAATCTGTGGATTGTACAACATTGCTCCTTAGCATATACTCTCCTACCAATAAGGTGATATTTCCTTATGCTCCCAAACCATCCTTCAATAACAGTTTTTTTTTCTCTTCTGTGTTTATTGATGGGTTCTACACTAAGAATTGAAATTGCAACAATTTGCTTCCTTGAAGAAATGAAAAATTCTTCCATTATCCACACTGTATACAAATATAAATCTTACCATGCCTCTTTTTACAGACAGTGGTCTATTGTTTTTAATAATCTCTTCAATATGTTTTAAATAATGCCAAATGATTTATGTGCATGATGGCAAACTAGAAAGAGGAAATTAATATAATATTTGCAAAATTCAATATCCAAATGCTTAAGTCATAATGACAGGAATTCTATAGCTTTTGACCAGATCCAAATCTTGAATCTGAAGATCTTGAAAACCACTAAGAACAACTACTTTACAGGAGACGATGCATAGAACCTAGAGTTCTCCATGCTAATTATATATTTATATAGACATGAATTTAAATCTATAAAATTCCATTCCTGGGAATTCCTTTATCCTAAATGTGTTCAATATCATGCTCATATTGTGTAATCCAGTGCATCCATTCCAATGATAAATACATTGTCTGGACAAGCAAGTTTTATTCCTTTAACTAAGGATGATCACACAGGGTCAGGGGAAAAGTGAGTCTTCTTCATACCATGTCATGCCGAGGTATTCATAGTACCATGCTATGCCACTCTGCATTCTTATAATATGTCCTGAGTTAAACTAGAGCACGGAAACCCTGTGTGCTCACCAGAAGACTCCAAGGCACCATGATTGTCACTAGAAGAAACATGGTTTGAACCAATAATTTAAGCTCTCTTTAATTTTCCCTTAGTGACTTATCTGTAGCATCTCACAACTATTGTACCATAAAGATAGAGAATAATGAAGATTATGAAGGCCCTCTCCGTTAACCTACCCAGAAGAGAAGTGAACCGCAGAACGACATGCCTCTGAAACTTTTATGATAGAAGCTTATTTCCAATATTCTGGCACTTAGATTTTGCAAAACTTTTAGCTGATAAGTTGATTGAAAAATCTAAGTATAGTATGCATAAAATTCTCATGTGAGGAATTGATTTTTATCAGTGAATGTTGTTACAGAAAGGAAAAAAATTAGTATGTCCAAGTGATATGTGCAATTTTAGCACTGAGGAGATCACCAGGAACTGTAGGCCAATATGGGTTTTGCAAAAATAAAGAAAATATGAACCAACGTCTACATACGCTTAGGTATCCTTTCACAATATAGGTTCATCTTGTGAAAAATTTAGATGGAATTTTGATGGAGAAAAATCCCCTTTAAATCTCTATACTGCTTTTATCAAGATGGACCTTATTCTCCAAAAGCCAAGAGGAGGGAAATTTTTCCAAACACTAAGGTCATCTTTGATTTCTATATTTAAAGACCTGCCCTTTAAATCTCTATACTGCTTTTGTCAAGATGGACCTTATTCTCTACAAACCAAGAGGATGAAAATTTTTCCAAACACTAAGGTCATCTTTGATTTCTATATTTAAAGACCCGAAGTACCTGTCATACAGATCATTCACTTGTTTGCTTAGAGTCAAACCAAGGTACTTTATATTATTGTGGCAATTACAAAGTGTGTCATTTAACTAATTGGAAGAATACTGATTTGCTTGAATTAATTTGATAACCAGCCTGTTTTCTGAAGTGGTTTATCAGCTGTAGGTATTTTCTGGTGCAGTTTTATGGTGACCTTATGTAAGTTTCTCTTCATGTAGCTTGATGTTGTCTACTAGTTTGCTTTCTATTCCATTTACTATGTTTATTTATTTTTGCATCCATTTTTCTGTTGAAGTATACCTGGGTTATTTACAGCTTCTGGCTATTATAAATAGGGCTGCTATGAATATATTAAGATTATTAAAAGGAGATAAGAATCGATGTATTCACATTCTTCTCCATGCTAACCTTCACTTGAACAGCACCGTTTGTTGGAAAGGCTATCTTTGTACCACTGCATGGATTTTACTCTTTGTCAAAGATCAAGCAACCATAGTTTTGTGGGTTCGATGCTTGCTCATCAATTCTATTCTATTGTTCTACCTATCTGTCACTGTACTATTAACATGCAGTATTTAACACTATTGCTTTGTAGTACGGCCTGAGGTCCAGGGTAATGATTCCTCCAGAACTACTACTTATGAAATTAGTTTTTACCTCTATTGGGATTATTGCTATTCAAGAAGAATTTAAGAAATGATTTATTAATTTTTGAATAATTTTGATGGTATTTTTTAATGTGGATTGCACTAAATCTGTAGACAGCTTTTGGAAAAATGGACCTTATACTCTCCAAACCAAGAATAGGAGACTTTTCCAAATTCTAAGGTCATCATTGATTTCTATATTCAGAGCCTGGCAGTACCTGATATACAGATCATTCACTAGCATCACAAAGGGTGGCATTTCCCTAATTATGTTCTCAACCTGTTTATCCTTTGAGTATTGGAAGGATACTGATTTTCTTGAGTTAATTTGGTAACCAGCCACTTTGCTTAATTTGTTTATCAGCTGTAGGTATTTTCTGGTGGAGTTTTGTGGTTCCCTTAAGTAAAGTATCATATGATCTGTTTATAATGACAAATTTACTTCATTCTTTTGAATTCATATCCCTGGGACCTCCATTATTTTTTCATTTTGCTCTTACTAGAACTTCTAGTACTAGTAAGTACTAGTATTGAGTAAGTACACAGAGAAAGCTAGATGGCAGCATTGTCTAGTCACTTATTTTAGAGGAATTGCTTCAAGTTTTTCTCCATGTAGCTTGATGTTGACTATTGGTTTGCTCTATATTGTATTTACTGTGTTTATTTATAGGCCTTGAATTCCTGTTATATCCAAGCCTTTTAATTTGAAGAGATGCTGAATTTTTTCTAAGGTTTCTGCAGCATCTAATGAAAAGACCATGTGATTTTTTTCTTTGAGTTTGTTTATATATTAAATAACATTGATTGATTTCCATATATTGAAAGAGCCCTACATTTGAAGGATTAAGGATGAAGTCTACATAATTGGGATGTAAGATCGGTTTGATATGTTCTTGATTCAGGTGGCAAATATTTTATTGAGCACTTTTGCATAGATATTTTAAGGGATATTTGTCTTAAGTTCTTTTTTATTTGTTGAATATTTGGTTGAATATTTGTTGAATATTTGGTTTTGGTATCAATGTAATTTTAGCTTCATACAGCAAATTGGGCAGTGTTCTGTCTCCTTCTATTTATAAGCATAGTTTGCTAAGTATTGCTATTAGGTCTATGTTGAAGTTCTGATAGATTTCTGCAAAGAAACCATCTGCTATTTTCTTTTTAGTTGGTACAGGGGCTTTCAGTTAGCGCATCTGTTCCTTTAGAGGCTTTGGGACTATTCAGAAGGTTTGCCTGATCATGGTTCAAATTTGCTATTTAGTATCTGGCTAGGAAATTGTTCATTTCATCCGGATTTTCCACTTTTATTGATATATGCATTTGTAGTAGGATATGAAGGATTTTTTTTTTTTTGTTTAATTTTTTTTTTAGATTTCCTCATTTTCTATTGTTCTTTCTCCATTTTTATTTCTTGTGTTAATTTGGATACTTATTTTGTGTCCTCGGGTTTATATACTCAACGGTTTTCTATCTTGCTGATTTAATCAAAGAATCTGCTCATGGTTGAGTTGGTTCCTCGTCTCATTATTTCTCTTTCTATTTGTTTGGCTTCAGCCCTGAATTTAATGATTTCCTTCCTTCTACTCTTGTTGTGTTTATTAGTTTCTGTTTTAAATCTTTCTGTTATATGGTTAAGCTGGTAGTATGTGCTCTCTCCAGCTTCTTCTTGGAGCCACTCAGAGCTATGAATTTTGGTCTTAGCACTGCTTTCTTTGTGTCACATAATTTTGGGTATGTTGAGCCTCTATTTTAATTAAATTCACAAAAGTCTTTGATTTCTATCCGTATTTCCTTCTTGAACAATGTATCCTTAAATAGAACATTGTTGAGCTTACAGGTGTATGTTTGTTTTCAAATGTTTTTTGTTGCTATTGATGATCACTCTTATTTCATAGTAATCTGATAGAATGCATGGAATTATTTCAATCAACTTATATCTGTTGAGGTCTCTTTTTTGACCAGTTATTTTGTCTAATTTTGAGAAGGTATCATCGTGTGCTGAGAAGATGTTATATACTATTGATTTAGGACGAAATGTTCTATAGATATCTATTAAATCCCTTGGGTAAACAACTGCTGTTATTTTACTGTGCTTCTGTACAGTTTATGTTTCCCTGACCTGCCCAGTAAAGAGAGTCAGTTGGTGAAGTCATGCATAATTACTGCCTGAGGTGCAATGCATGCTTTGAGCTCCAGTAATGCTTCTTTTATGAATGATATTGCCTTTGCATTTGGAGCACAGATGTTCAGAATTGAAAGTTCTTCATGCTTTATTTTTTCTTTAATGTTTACAAAGTGGCCTTCCTTGCCTTTTTTATGACATTAGGTTGCCAATCTTATTTACTGTTATTTGGAATGAATAATCCTTCATGATTCTGGGGAGCACTTGTTTGGAAAATTGTTTACCAACCTTTTACTCTGTGGTAGAGTTTGTCTTTGACACTGAGATGAAATTCTTAAATGCCGCAAAATGTTGTGTCCTTTTAAAATATTCAGTTTGTTATTCTATATATTTTATTGGAGAATAGAGTGCATTACGGCTGTGAGATATGAAGGAATAGTGATTGTTGCTTCCTGTTATTTTTGATAAAATTTTTATGTTCGTGTAATTATATTCTTCTTTTGGGTTTGCTAATGGAAGATTAATTTATTGCTTTGTAGAGGGTGTGGTATCCCTCTTCTGGTTGATGTTTTCCATTGAAAACACTTATACCATCAGTCCAGGTCAGTAGTGTGAGCTTAGCAAATAATCAGCTGTGGTAACCTTAACTGTTATAGACTAAACCAACATACAAATTAGCAAGAGGAATTTGGAGGCACACCAAGACATGTTTTCAGCTGTGCTTCTTTCTGCAAATGGAAGACCAGTGAAGATATGTTCAAAATATTCTTTGCAAAGCTAGCCGTGTAAGGAACCCTATCTTAGATTTAGTGAGTATACATTGAAAATATATTCTCCATCAAAATATCACTGCTCTGGAACAGGTTTTGCCTAATCATATGTCTTTCCTCACATTTTGATCCTGACTGAAAAGAGATTTTTGAAAATAACCCACCATCTGCAACAACAGAAATAATTGGGACATACACCTGGAGAATATTTTGCTATATTTTTTATTATTTTATTACTCCAAATAGTTTTATACTATTCAACTTTAGGTAGAGAATTCAAGAATGTCAATAGCAAAAAACTGTCTTCCCGTGCTTTATTTAGCCTAAGTAAATTATTTCTCATTTGTTTGATCATTTGTTTGCCCAGCAAAAATTTTTTCATAGTAACCGATTTTCTAAAGTAATCTCAATTTTCCATTTCAGATTTTCAAAATTAACATGCTCAATAGTACCAATTTTGCTAAACCTTTTCCATCATTGTAATTTTCTTCTTCATAGAAATGTTTTGAAAGATAAGACTAGAAACAAAATAAACTATATGACTGGACACATGATCATTTGTGCAACTTACATTTTTTCAAAACACCCAGGGATATTATTTGAATTAATTTTTCCAAGAGCTGTAAATAATATATTTTATCTAAGCTTATAAACAAATAAGAAAAATTGAAGAGTACACTCCTTTCTCATTTTCTAAAATTTAAAAATGTTGTACATGAAATATTCCTAAAAAATGAATATGTTTTGCAGATTTATGAGGAATTTCAATATGCTATTGAGTACAAAATAAATATGAGAAAACTAAAACATATACTTCTTTACTCCCAATGAAATTTATTATATAGTATAAATATGTTTATTTGTAAATACAAACCAGAATTTTATGAAATTTCTGGAAAAAAATTGAGATTCTCACACCTTCACATTTACTAATAAGTCAATCAGTAGAAACAGACCTACCTCTACCATATAAGCATGACACAGCATATTCATGGTGCTGCCAAATGATTTATAAAAGAAAATTCTAAATAGTATATGTCTGCTATTTGATTAGATTTTAACTTTTGAATTCCCATTCTGGACAAGGATTATTCTGTAGTTATATCGATACAGAAATGAAAATACACGGAAGGATTTCTATTTTTGTGAGACCATTAATCATCCGGAGTGCTCTTGTCTCATCCTGTTAGTTTGACTGTTTCTAGTACATCAGGAAAATATTAGTGATGAAATATATTCGACATAGTGTTCATTATAATTTAAGATACCTGTAGTATATATGGAAAAGTATGTTGCAATAGCTCGTAATATATACAAAAGTAAAAATAATCTAGCTCAGCATTTTGGATGTATGTATATTCCTTTATAATGCAATGAATACAGGTCCTTTACATACTTTACTTATTTTTAAATTTGAGGTTAATTTTAGATGTTAATTGTGTCTTGGGAATTCCAAGCCCCTGAGCTAATATTCATTTATCAATGAGTGTGTTCTTTTGTGGTTGGGTTACCACACTCAGGATCGTATTTTCCATTTCTATGCATTTTCTGGAAAATTTCAAGTATTCATTCTTTTAAATAGCTGAATGGTGCTCCATTGTGTATAGATATATTTGTCATAGTTTCTGTATCCATTCCTCTGTTGGGGACATCTGTGTTCTTTCCGCCTTCTGGCTATAATAAACTTGACTGCTATGAACATAATGGAGCATGTGTCCTTATTACACGCTGGGGAATATTATGGTTATATGCCCAGAACAGGCATAGCAGAGTCCTCTGTTAGAATCATGTCCAGATTTTTGATGAGCTTCCAGACTGGTTTTTCAGTTATTGCACCAATTTGCGACACACAAGCAGTTGAGAAGTATTCCTTTTTCTCTATATCTTAGCCAGCAACTCTTATCTACTGGATTTTTGATGTTAGCCATTATGAATTATGGGAGGTGAAATTTCAAGGTCGTTTTGATTTGCATTTCCCTGATGACTAAGATTGTTGAACATTTCTTTGGCTGCTTCTCACGCATTCTATGTTTTTGCGACCACACTCGCCAGCAAGGAATGACGCAACACAGGAAGATCTTCTTCAAGCAGTTTATTCAGGATCCCTGTACTACTTCTTCTGACCCCACAGAGAATCAGCCCAGCCCTTAAATAGTAATAGCCAGCCAATCAGGCTTAGCCACGTGGGCATTGCTGATAGGCTGTATCCATGCGGAAGGAGCAAGACTCAACAGGCTCCACCCAAATAAGGACTTGTTAAAGACAGGGAGCCCACCGGCGGGAAGGTGGAAAGTGGAAACCCATTTTAAGGGCGTGGGAGTAAGCAGCTCCCTACAGTTACTCCTTTATCTTCTTAAACACGCATTCAGGCGAGAGTAGAGGTTTGAGCTCTGATATATCATTTGCCTATTAGGTGGACTCATGGACCTTGTTTCGATGCCCTTCTGAGCCATCAGCCCAGTGGATTTCCTCAAACCCATCTGGTACATTTTGCTCAGAGACGGGTTCTGGGGTACCAACCCATGTGCAATCAAACATGCTCCCCTCAAAGGCTCTCCAGTCATGGGCCCCTGAGTGCAGTGCTTAGCCTCGCATCCTGAGCGTGGAAAGCATCTTATTAGGCCTTGATGGCTGCCAGCCAGGCCTGGGAGGACTGTCTAGCTTCAATGGCTGTGAATGCCTGTACCATCATTGCAACCTGTCTTTGTTGGATAAACCTCATTCTGCAGATGCACCGCAGGCAAACAATTGAAAGTACTATCAAAAGGATGGCAAGGGCATACTTTTCATTACACTTCCCTCCTCTTTATCTAAAGGTGAATAAGGTATATCAAGAGACTTGTTAGAACAAAAAAGACAAGAAAACAGCTTAGCATCATGGCATAGGCATGGTTCTTGTGAACACCGACAAGATCGCCCATCTTGGCTCCATCTACACCAACATCAACGTCTCGCCGAGAATCAGTAACAGCAGGAGGATCTTCATTTTTATTGCAGCGTCTGGTCAGCAGCTCAGGTGCCCACTTTGGATCTTGTTGAATCTGAGGAACCACACAAAAAGAACCTCTCGCCCACGCCAACACTGGATCAGGGCCATGCCATAATCCAGTAAGCACATCTTTCCATTTAACATAACCCTTCAAGGTATTATTAGGGCATTGGTGACGATCAACTGCAGCCAAACCATCATTATTCAGATTCAAAAAATGTAAAGTAAATAATGCCAATGCAAGTCGTTCTTTGGGTGTTCTACCATACCCAATTCCCTCTTTTTGTTTTGTTAAACATTCCTTAATGGTACGATGAGCTCGTTCAACAATGCCTTGTGCCTGAGGAATATAGGGTAGACCATGATTCAAGATTATATTCATTTGCTTGCAAAAGGATTGAAAAGACTGAGCTTTATAGGCTGGGGCATTGTCTGTCTTAAGCTGTTGAGCTTGCCCCCAAGCCGCTCATGCTACAAGGCAATGTGTAATAACGTTACGTGTCTTCTCTCCACTTAAGGCTGTAGCATGAATACCAGAACAAGTATCCACAGAAACATGAACATATTTTAAAGTTCCAAATTCAGAAATATGAGTAACATCCATTTGCCAAATTTTTAAAAGTAGCAAAACTCTTGGATTAATTCCTAAACTAGGGGGATGATTATAAACAGCACATTATTGACATTCGAGCACAATTTGTCTGGCATCTTCTCGGGATAATCCAAACCTTCGTTGCCAGGTCTTTGAAGGAACATGAAGTTGTGTATGAGAAATTTGGGCATTTTCCAACACAGAACTGAAAAAGGCATGTTCCATTCTAGTGCAACGATCAACCAGATCATTTCCTTCACTTAATGGGCCAGGCAAGCCTGTATGAGCTTGATATGTTGTATAAAAAATTTGACTCTCTCAGCCAAATGATGTTTTGTAACATTCTCAGTAATTGACAAACAGTACTGCTTTGTTTTATAAGTCCGGCCACCTCTAGAATTTTTACAGCATTTACCCCATATGCCGAATCGGAAAGCAAATTGAAGGGAAAAAGGCATTTTTTAAAGACTTCCAAGACAATTTGCAACTCAACCACTTGTGGAGAATTTGGCTGGAACTGATACAGGACTGGTTTCTGATGTTCTACCATATACACCCCACATCCACTTTTTGATCCATCTGTAAATATATTGGGAGCATCTGGCATTGAACCTTATCAGGGGTAACAAACAATTGCTTTCTTCTCAATAATCATATTAGCTCTTCATAAGCCTGATCCAAAACCTTCTAATCTTTATTACTCAGAAGCATATCATCCATGTAGTATATTCATCTTACTCTGGAATATTGCTCTCTTAGAGGAGCAATGACAGCACTCACAAACACTTGACACATAGTGGGGCTATTAGCCATGCCCTGGGGCCACGTGGGCATTGCTGATAGGCTGTATCCACTTGGAAGGCATAAGACTCAACAGGCTCCACCCAAATAAGGACTTGTTAAAGGCAGGGAGCCCACCAGCAGGAAGGCGGAAAGTGGAAACCCACGCCATTTTAAGGGCACGGGAGCAAGCAGCTCCCTACACTATATCCCTAAGGTGAAAATTCTTTGTTAGCTCTGTAACCAGTTTTAAATAAGGATATTTCACTCTCTGGATATTTCCTTTTGTCTATAAAACGTTGGTAAAGATCTTTTCCCAATTTGTTGGTTTGCATTTAGTCACATTGACAAGGTCCTTTGATTTACAGTATCTTTCTTTTGTAGGAGGTGTCATTTGTCAATTCTTGATCTAAAATAATAAATCATTGGTGATCTGTTTTGGAAAATTCCCCCTGTGACCATCAGCTCCAGGTTCTTTCCCAGCTTCTTTTCTAATAGTTTAAATATGTCTTGTTTTATGTAGAGGCCCATGATCCACATGGATTTGAGTTCAGTAAAAGAAGATAATGGATCTATTCACATTCTTCTGCATACTGACCTCCACTTGAACCAGCACCATTTGTTGAAAAGGCTATCTTTTATTCACTGCATGGATTTTGTTCTTTGTCAAATATAAAGTTACCATAGATGTGTGGATTCATTGCTTGGTCGTCAGTTCTGTTCCACTGATCTACTTACATGTCACTGTACTATTACGATTCTGAATTCAACACTTTTTAGTATCACCTGAGGTCCAGGATACTGATTCCCCAGGAAGTACTTTTACTGGTGAAAATAGTTTGACCGATACTGGAATTTTTGTTATTCCAGTAGAATTTAAGAATTGCTTTTCTCACTTTGGAAGAACTTAGATATGATTTTAATTGAGATTGCTTTAACTCTGTGGATTGCTTGTGGCAATATGGCCATTTTTAATACATCAATCCTGCCAACACAAGAGCATAGAAGATTTTTCCATATTCTGAGGTTTCGTCAATTTCTTCATTCAGCAACCTGAAGTAACTGTCATACAGATCATTCACTGTTTTGGTTAGAGTCATACCAAGATACGTTATATTATTTGTGGCTTTCACAAAAAGTGTCATTTCCCTAATTTTTTTTGCAGCCTGTTTTTCCATTGGGTATAGGAAGACTACTGATTAGCTTGAGTTATTTTTATATCCATCCTCTTTGCTAAAGTTGTTTATCAGTTGTGGTCTTTTCTGGTGAAGTTTTATGGTTCCATAATGTATACTCACTCATCATCTGAAAATAATGACAATTTTAATTCATGCTTTATTCCATAGTAATCTGATAGGAGGCCTGGAATAATTTCTATCATCTTATATCATTTGAGGTTTGTTTTGTGAGCAATTATATGCTCAATTTTTGAGAAAGTATCATGATGCGCTGAGGAGATGGTATATTCTTTTGATTTAGGATAAAATGTTTTATAAATATCTATTAACTCTGTTTGGTACAAAATGCAGTTAATTTTACTGTGTTTCTGAAAAATTTGTTTCTCTGATCTGTCCATTGAGGAGAGTCAGGTGTTGAAGCCATCTGCAAATACTGTGCGAGGTTCAATGCATGCTTTCAGTTCAAGTAAATTTTCTTTCATAGATGTAGGTGCCCTTGCTTTAAAAGCATATAAGTTCATAACTAAAAGTACTTCATGGTGGATTTTTCCTTTGAAGGGTATAAAGTATCCTTTTGTATATATATATATATTTAGGACATTTGAATGACAGTCTGTTTTACTGGATATTGGAATGCCTAATACATATTGTTTTCAAGAAACACTTGTTTGGAAAATTGTTTTCCAAATTTTTACTCTGTGGTAGATATTGTCTTTGACACTGAGATTCATTTCGTCTATGGAGGAAAATGTTGGGCCTGTTTATATATCCAGTCTGTTAGTCTATATCTTTTATTGGGACATCGAGTGCATGGATGCTATAAAATGTTCAGGACTAGGGATTGTTGCTTCCTGTTATTTTCCCTGGAATTTTTATGTTTGTGAATTTTATAATCTTCTCTTGGGTTTAACATTAGAGGATCAATATCTTGCTTTTTCCAGGATGTGGTTTCCATCTTTTTGTTGTTGTTTTCCATTGATTATGATTTGAAATGCCAGATTAGTGGAAACATGTTTAGTAATTTCTTACTTTTATAGAATGCTTCCATGATCTATTCACATCAGTCCAGATCAGTAGAATCAGGAAAAATTTAAGAATTAACAGTTTTTACCATACCAAGCAGCCAACATACAAGTTAGCAGGAGGAATTTGAATGAATAGCAGGACAAGATTTCACCTGTGCCTCTCTCTGCAAAAAGAAGATCAGTGAAGACATGATCCAAAGAATCTTTGCAAAGCTAGCTCTACAAGGAACTCTACCTAAGCCTTAGTGAGTATGAATTGAAAATATAATCTCTTTCAAAATAACACTGGTTTTGCCTTATCACATGTCTTACCTCATCTTGTGATCCTGACTGAGATGAGATTGTTGAAACTCTCCCACTATATGCTACAGCAGAAAGAACTGGGACATACAGCCAGAGAATGTTTTAGTTCATTTTTCATTATTTTATTCTGCCAAATGGATGTAAACTATTCAATGTTAGATGGACCAATACAAGAATGTCTTTAGCAAGGAATCTTTTTCCCCCTGCTTATTTAGCCTATATAATTATTTCTCAATTGTTCCTATGCTGACCTACCTACTAAATAAAAAAGGATACTTGTACATCTAGGAAAAATAGTTAAACAAAATAAAAGGAAATTTTCATGGTTATATATGCTCTATCATTTCATGTTCCTAATGAAATAGAAAAAAAAAAGTAGCAAACTTGCATTCCACTCTCATATCTCTTCACTATATATATATATGAATTTTGAATAAGAAGATAGCAATCACCAAACAAATTAGCATGTTTCTACTTCTATTAGAAATAGCCAGAAACTGGAAAGAACCCAGATGTCCCTCAATAGAAGAATTTATCAAAAAAATGTGGTATATTTACACAATGGAGTACTTCTCAGGAATTAAAAACAATGAACTCGTGAAATTATTTTAGCGAATGGTTGGAACTGGAAATATCATTCTAATTGCATAACCTATTCACAAAAGAAAACAAATGGAATGTAGTCACTGATAAGTGGCTATTAACCCAGAAGTTCTGAATATTAAAGACACAATTAACATATTAAAATATTCGCAAAAAGAAGGAAAGAGAAGGTACTGGTCCTGGAAATGTTTGATGCAGCATTGTAGGGGACTACCAGGACACAGGAAAGAAAAATAGGAGTGGATGATTGGGGAATGGTTGGAAGGAATGGGGATTATGGGACTTATAAGGAGGAGAGAACTGGGAAAGGTGAAATCATTTGAAATATAAACAAAGAATATACAAAATTTAAAAAAGGAAAATGGATATAAAAATTAATTTAAAGCGCTGAGTTATATTTATATTAGTACAATATGTCATCAGTTTCAGCATATTAATCCTCATATGTTCCATGTATGTTTTATCATAATGTACAAGTTGACAAACATATTACAGCATTGACTTTGTGAAAGATTACATGGACACAATCACACATATAGAATGCTAAATCATCACTGTCATTGATTAATGGTCAAATAAAGAGAGAATTCCTAAAAAGTGTCCTAATTGCAGAGTATATACATCCATACAGTGATCCAAGACAAGAATGGGAATGGAAAGGACCAAAGCAACTCTATTACCAGCTATAGCCTATTTAGATAGTGCTTCTCAAAAGCACTTTGAGACACCACCAATATGCAACCCCAGGTTTAGGCTGTAGCGCTATGGATATTGGTCAGGTTTGTTTATTTTTGACTTATACTTAAATGTAAGTTCATAAGAACCTTGAATCACTTTTCTCAGGAGTTTCATAATATCCATTTTTTTACACATTTGTAATATTTATTAAATTACATTTTCATTGTGATATGGGAATCAAATATTAATTTCATCAAATTAAATTTTACTCACTAGCATTGTCAATTTCATTTAAATGAGTTAACATGCAAATATGTCTAGAAAACAATTCAGTGCTTTGGAAGATTCAGGTGCAAATTTTGTTGAGGTACAAAATATCAATGGATTGTACTCTTCAATTTTTCTTAATTCTATAAAATATTTGGATAAAATATATTATGTACAGCAATTTAAAATTAAGCTATATAATCACATTGGATGTTTGCAATAAATGTAATAATTTTGTAGATCTGTTCACGTGTCCAGTCATAGTGTATATTTCGATGCTAGTCTTATCTTTCAGTTAGAAATCTGTGAAGAAGAAAAATAGGATGATTAATAGGAACACTCAAACATTTACTATAGAGTATCCATATTTTATAAATGTGCAGTAGAATATCAAAAGTTCTTTAGAAAATCATTTGTACTGGAAGGTGATTTGATGGAACAAACACATGAAGATACAGAGAAGTGAAGTTAGCACATGATGATAGAGAGGAGAAGTGATCTTAGGTTAAAGGACAAAGGTTAGGAAGAATTCTTGGCTTATAATTGTTCCACTTAACATTAAACAGTTGACATGCATTTGTATGGATACCATAACCAGGAATACATTAAGAATATTTCTGGACATGTGTCAAATTGTTTCTGTTTCAGCATATGATGGGTGCCTGGCAGCAATGTCATATTGTTCAGGTTCACATGCTGAGGTAAGACCTTTGTTGATGAAAACCTATGGAGTGCACTTGATATTTGGAGGGAGAATCAAAACACTTCAAAGTTTACTCACTAAACCTTAGATAGCATTTCTTATAAAGAAAGCTGTGCAAACATTACAGGTCTCATATCCTCACTAATTTTCACTTAGCAGAGAGAAGCTCAACTGAGATTATCTATAGGTGCTCTTGCAAATTCCTCATGCTAACCTGTACTGAGGCTGAGTCCTGGCAGTATCTTCTAGGTTGTGCTACCACAGATGATTCTTGTTTGTTATTCTGACTCTACTGATTTACACTGCTGATATATGAGTGAAGTGTTTGTGAGTGGAGCAGTGAACCATAACATATATATAAACCCTTTTAAGCAGGTCCACTTTCTTTAACATTATTACTAGATTTTGGGAGAATTGAAAAGAACTTAACACATTAAAAATCATAAAAAAAATCTAGATTTCAAAAAGTTTAAGTTATCAAATTGAATATTGTTCAATGTAAAATATTTATGTTATATTCTACTTTTTAAAGTATTTTGAAAATATCGTCTATGCTTTATGTTTATATGTTAGAAATCAGTTTTCTAAGGTAAGCACTTTTTTATTTCATGTGAGGAAAGTCAGACATATTGAAGACTGTATGTGTCATGGAGGACAATGCAATGTTTGCCTACAGGTTTATTTTGAATTTTTATTTTCAAAATTTCTGAAATTTTAATAAGACTTACTTAGTAGCTAATAAAAAAAGCAGTAGAAGAAATTCTGCATATAAGTAGGTTCAAATTATTTATTATTTTTTGTCATTATAAGAAATTAGCCATAACCTTATATAATAGTTAAGCAAACTTTAGTCAATTTATATTGTCAAACAAAATATTTTTCAAATTACAAATTATAAAATATAAAATCATTCACTTTCATACATATTTTCAATATATTCAAATCAGATTAATGTGACATTCTCCTTAGCTCCTTCAGATGTTTTATAACCTCTTCCTTGTAACATCATTTAATCTTTTATAATTATTTATTTAATTTTTCTTATATTTAAGTATATTTAATTTATTGGTATGTATTTAAATATATATTTACATTTATATAATCAGTATGGCGGTTCCTCAGAAAACTCTGCATGTCACTTCCTGAGGACCCTGTTATACCACTACTGGGCATATATCCAGAGGATTCTTCAACATGCAATAAGGACACATGCTCCACTATGTTCATAGCAGCCCTATTTGTAGTAGCCAGAAGCTGGAAAGAACCTAGGTGTCCTTCAACGGAGGAATGGATACAAAAAATGTGGTATATTTACACAATGGAGTGCTATTCAGCCATTAGAAACAATGAATTCATGAAATTCTTAGGCAAAAGGATGGAGCTGGAGAACATCATACTAAATGAGGTAACCCAGACTCAAAAGATGAATCATGGTATGCACTCACTAATAAGTGGTGTTAACCTAGAAAACTGGAATACCCAAAATATACTTCACACATCAAATTAGGTACAAGAAGAACGGAGGAGTGGCCCCTTGTTCTGGAAAGACTCAGTGAAGCAGTATAGGGCAAAATCAGAACAGGGAAGTGGGAAGGGTTGGGTGGGAAAACAGGGGGTGGGCAGAGGACTGATGGGACTTTCAGGGAGTGGAGATCCAGAAAAGGTCAAATAATTTGAAATGTAAATAAATATATCAATAAATTAAAAAAAAAAGAAAAGAAAAAATAAAAGAATCTCTGCTTGCAAATGACAAAAATTTAGGGTAGCTAAAAGAATGCAAAATAATCAAAGAACTTTGTAAGAAATTGCCATCACATACCTCTAGCAATTCTACCATAAAAAAAATAATAACTGCATGGCATTTGTACAGAAACATACTGGTTGATAAATGGAATTGAAAAAAATCCCCCAAATAAACACATTTACAGACATTTAAACACTGTTAAAATATTCAGTCATTCAACTGACACAAGAAGCATCCTCGTCAAATTGGGCTCCTCTATATGAATGTTCATATATAGGAGAATGAATATATATCATACTGCAAAAAAGTAACATCCCACAGAATAAATGAACTTAATATAAAAATTGAAACATTGGATCTCATTAAAGAGAAAGTAGGAATTATCAATGAATTGCATTGATAATTCTGCAAGTGTCCATTCTCTGAGTAGATGATAAATGTCTAAGCTAGTAAAATCAACAATTGATAAATAGAACCTCATGAAAATACAAGGTTCCTGTAAGGCAAAAATAATTAGACAAAATTGAAGCCTATAAATTAGGAAAAATTCTTGACAAACCATCTCTTTGAAACAGGGCTATTATCCAAAATATATAAGGAACACAAGAATGATTGCATTTTAGCCTCATTTCATCTTTCCCTTTTTTTAAAGTTTACCTAAGATGGTAGCCTAGGTTAATGCACTAGAAAAACCCCAGAACACTTGTCTTCATACACAAGTTAAATCCCTCTCATTTTCCTGACTCTATTAAAGAAAATGTAAAAGTACAAGATCGATATCATTGGACTAGTCAGCCTCTGTTTTGGGGAATGCAATACGTAATATTCTTCACACTTAATGTTCAAAAATTATGATAAATAGTGAATTATTTTTTATCCTGATAGGCTAAAATTACTAAGGCTCATTGGATTTCCCAGCTCAAGGGCACGTCCTTCAGGAAGATCCATAAACCTGCTTAAGCATCCATAGGCAGACAACAGGACCACTTCTTACATGTAGCTTTTACTGAAATAGAACGCAAGCTTACTTCTGCCTCGTGTGCAACACTGTACACTCCCAATTTTTTCTTCTAAGTATACACAGGCTATTCCACATGTATATGGATGAATCCAGAAAGAACTGTTTGAAAATCGTAGGAGCAGTTGTTGCTATAACACTGGTAACATCACTGGGGATGACAATCATTCTCCAGGATACAAGAGAAATTCAGACAATGTCCTGTTGATATCATGGGAAATAACATGTCACATGGGAACTGAGTCCTTAGTTACAAACCTAATATGGACTGTTTCATCCCTCCCTTAAACTCAGATATTAATCAACACAAACTGCCAAATAGAGCTACAAATCCATACCATGTTGAATGATGAGGAGAGACACTCTCGTACAAGTTTCTGAACAATCATCCTTGAAAAGTAGGCAAGACAATTTTCATTGTGAGATGTTGGATAGAATAATAGTCATAGAAGCCATTCAATCTTTAAATGATGTCCACATTTCCTTAATTGACAGATAATGCAGCAGTGATAGTGCTGGTGACAGTTTGATTAATTCTAGGCAGAGGAATATGAAGTAGTGGAGAAACAGAAAAAAGAATACCTTAAGCTGAATTAGGTTTTCTCTTTTGTACACCAAATATACGAAGAGTGCCTGGATATAGGTCTCTGTAAGTTATATATTATCTGTCTAAAGTCAGAAAACAATAGATTTTGGCTAAAGGAACCATAGGGTTGAGACAAGATAGTTGACACTCTGAGTGCATATCAAAAAGGAAGCCAAACCTAACTGACTATTAATTTCCTCATTATAGTTTGTGGCCCCATTTCTTTTTTGTTCTTTGTTTACATCCCAAATGATTTCAACTTTCCCAGTTCCCCATCTCCCCAGATGCCCTATAAGCCTTCTTCTCTCCACCCATATTCTTGGGAAGTAGAAACAGTTTGATTGGGTCTCAAGGATAACCTTTAAAGGAAGGGACATCAACACTCATTTTAGAGTAGAACATTCTTGTGCTTTCTAATTTGTTTTATATATATATATATATATATATATATATATATATATATATATATATATATATATATATATATATATATATATATATATATATATATATATATATATATATATATATATATATATATATATATATATATATATATATATATATATATATATATGTTAACCAGCCACTTTGCTGAAGTTTGCTGGCTATAGCAGTTTTGGTTGGCATTTGTGTTCTCTTAGAGTCTGCATGAGATCTTCCCAGGACCTTCTAGCCTTCATAGTCTCAGGTGAAAAGTCTGCTTTGATTCTCATAGGTCTTCCTTTATATGTTACTTGGCCTTTTACTCTTACTGCCTTTAATATTCTTTCTTTGTTTAGAACATTTGTTGTTTTGATTATTATGTGACGGGAAGTATTTCTGTTCTGGTCCAGTCTGTTTGGAGTTCTGTATGCTTCTTGTATATTCATGGGCATCTCTCTCTTTAGGTTAGGGAAGTTTACTTCCATAATTTTATTGAAGATATTTGCTGGCCCTTTAAGTTGTCAATCTTCACTCTCATTTATGCCTATAATCCTTAGGTTTGGTCTTCTCATTGCGTCCTGGATTTCCTGGATATTTTGGGTTACAATATTTTGCATTTTGCATTTTCTTTAATTGTTGTGTCCATAGTTTCTATGGAATCTTCAGTATCTGAGATTCTTTCTTCTATCTCTTGTATTCTGTTGTTGATATTTGCATCTCTGTCCCCTGATTTCTTCCCAAGGCTTTCTATCTCCAAAGTTGTCTCCCTTTGTGTTTTCTTAGTTGTTTCTACTTCTGATTTTAGATCCTGGATGTTTTTGCTTAGCTCCTTCACTTGCTTGTTTGTGCTTTCCTGTAATTCTTTAAGAGATTTTTATGTTTCCTCTTTCATGATGTCAGCCTGTTGATCAAAGTTTTCCTGTATTTCTTTAAGTGTTTTTTGCGTTTCCTCATTGTTGGCTTTTGTATTCTCCTGGATTTCTTTCAATGATTTTTGTGTTTCCCTTGCCTGGGCTTCTAACTTTTGATCCATTTTCTCCTGAATTTCTTGAAGTATGTCCTTCATGTGTTCCTGTACCAGCATCATGACCAGTGATTTTAAATCCACATCTTGCTTTACTGGTGTGATGTGGTATCCAGGACATGCTGGTAGAGGAGAATTGGGTTCAGATGTTGCCATATTGCCTTGATTTCTGTTAGTGACATTCCTGCGTTTGCCTTTTGCCATCTAGTTCTCCCTGGTGTTAGTTGGTCGTGTCACTGCTAGACTCACCAGTGCAAGCTGCCCCTTCCCAGTTGGCACTGGTTACCTCCTGTACTGCCTGTAAACAGGGTGCTGCTGCCCATGCTGTTCAGATCCTGAAGCAGGCACCGGAAGGCTCGTGCTGGGGCCAGCTGGATTCATTGGAGCGCACCGACTTTTCCCCGCTGGCCACCCGGAAGCCCCTCTAGCCTCTTGCAGGACCTGGAGATGTGCCGCCGCCGCCCAGGTTGATCTGGATCTGGAAGCGGAGAGAGTTGAGCTGAGGGCTCCTGCCTGAGGCCTCAGGACTGGGACTCAAGCTCTGGGCAGCAGGACCAAGCCGTGCTGCGAGCTCCCAGACTGCCTCTGGGTGCACACTGGTTCTCCCGCATTTCCTGGAGAACAAGCGCTGTGGCCCTGGCCATTTAGATCCCAAAGCAGACACCCGAAGGCTCCGCTGGCCCCATCTGGATTCACCAGAGCACACCGACATATCCCAGCTGGCCGCCCAGAAGCCCCTCTAGCCTCTTGCAGGACCTGGAGATGTGGTGGTGCTGCCCAGGCTGATCTGCATCCAGAAGCGGAGAGAGTTTAGCTGAGGGCTCCCGCCAGAGGCCTTAGGGCTGGGACCCAAGTTCTGGGCAGCAGGAGCAAGCCGTGGTGCTAGCTCCCAGACTGCCTGTGGGTGCACACTGGGTCTCCCGCACTTCCTGGAGACCGAGCGCTGTTGCCCTGGCCATTCAGATCCCAAAGCAGGCACCCGAGGCTCCCGCTGGGGCCCACTGGACTCACCAGAGCACACCGACTTCTCGCTGCAGGCACCCACAAGCCCCTCTCAGGCAATCATTTTTGATACAAATATATATTTAATAAACATTCACAGCATCATTTAATATTTTTGTACACTTCCTAGAAGGCTCAAATAATTTAATAATTAATGTCAACTCTCAATACTTTTAGTTATTTCACATCATAGTAGACCCGAGAAACATTCATGATATGGATATTCATGGCTACATTTTTATTACAGCCTAGTCTTCAAGAAAAATAAGTAAATCTAATTATATATCATTCTCAACTTAAATGGAGAACATGGAATATGGCCAAATCCACATTTTTGTGATCCAAGAAAAAATTAAGAGTTAGCAAATAATACATTATAAAAATCTGTTTTATTGCATTCAGAATTAATTATAATATCCATTATTGTGTTATAAACAAAAAAGGAAAATAATGTTAATATAGTGAATGTTGTACAGAAGGAATATCAGAAAATACAGAGTCAGGGAAGAGGTAAAATTATGAAGCTATATAACTTTTAATATTATTAAAATTTTAAAAATGCTAATTATTAATTTGAAAATAATCTTAAAGTGAGTTTTACATTGCTTAGCACATGGATCTTTGTTAATTTTAAAGGCACCAGACAGAAGAACTAAGTGTAATTAAAGAAAGCCAGCTGAATGCTTCTGGTTCATGGAACATTCTTTAGGTTTTCTTGTTTACTTCTGGTTTTATAAAGATATATGTCTATTTAATTAGAAAAAGAATGTCTGTTGAGTTGGTTGTTGGTAAATAGTAAGGATCAAAGTTTAGCTGGGTAGTTTAATCAAAAATAAAATGTATTTTTTCCTATAAAAACTATCCTCTTAACAATTTGAATGTAAAGGTGAATGAATACATACATTAAATCCCTAAAATTTTACAGATCATTAGATTTTGCATTTGCAATACTAATTTTATGTTTGTAATGTCTATTATTAGTTATGAACACTGTCCAAATTTCAATCCTATTTAAGACAGATTTTAGAATTTAATTACCTTGCTTTTAAACTGAGAGATTAAGAGACTTTCTTTATGAATTACTTTTGTTTAAAGACCTCCAAGTAAATATTTTATAGATTTAGGGATATGAAACAATGTCTTGTGTTCCTTCTCACAAATTTTTTATCTCAAAATCTTATATGAAAACTTACATTTTCATTATTTTGTTTAGTGAGATAGTGTGTGTGATAGTGATAAATGGAAGAAAGGGTAATGATTGCAATGTAATTCAAACAAAACTAAAATAAAGAACAAGTAGGAGAATTTTTATCACTCCTCAGGTGTATAAAGTCAATTATCAGCCATTATAAAATTCTCTTATTCTTATATACTTCCGCTGCAATATTCTATTTCAATTTTCCCTTTTGAACAAATTGATAATGAATATTTTACCACTAGTTTAGAAATCAGAAAAAAATCTGTTTTAAACAAAAATGTGAGGCACTTTTTATATACAATATTTGCAAATTCAATCCATGCAACAAATAGAATTTTCGCGTCTTCTTGATGGTAACATAAAACATTTTTCAAGCAAAAAGATGAATAGATTCAATATGATTTTGAGACAAGTCAATATCTTATGCAAATGAGAAAAGAGAAACAATATGGGTTTCTTTATGCATATATAATTTTAGATTATTACTACCCTTATATTTATAATTTGATATAGTCTTTATTTACATGTCAAATATCCCATTTCCAGGTTATCCATCTGATGACTCCTGATCTCTTAACTGCCTCCCATTTGGTCACCAAAGGAACAAATCCTACTAACCTATCCCAACATTCCCCTATAAGTGGTATTGAGCCTTCACAAGACCAATGTTCTTTTTTTCCCTTGTTGTCCAAGAAATCCATTCTCTACTATATATGCAGCTGGAAACAATGAACCATCCTTGAATACTCAAAGGCTTAGTACCTAAAAGAACTGGGGTTACCTGATAGTTTCACTTCTTGTTCATCCTATGGGGCACAAGCTACCTAATCTCCTTGGGTCCTTTCTCTAGCTCCAACATTGGAGAACTTGTACTCAGTTCAATAGGTGGTAGAGAGAGTCCACCTCTGTATTTGTGGTGGCAATAAACAGTTCTTTCATACTCATGTTAACAAGTGCTTGTTGACATTCACAATAGCGGCTGGTTTTTGGGACTGTATATGTGAAGGATCCCCAGAAGGGCCATGCTCTTTTTGTTCTGTCTTTATTAGTATGCCTTTTATGGCAAAAAAATAATGGGCTTTAAAAAGTACAGTGTAGAAATTTGGTCAAACACCTATCCTCAATTTCCTGTGAAAAACATTCTTTAAGATGGTCTATCAACATTTTTGTATCTTTGACCTTATGAAATTTGTTTTCTAAATGGAATCTCAGAGTGTAACTATTTTGTTCGACAGGAAAAGAACATTGGTGTGCTCTCTTACCTTGTTGGCCATATTCATTCTTCTTTGAATCTCTCCGGCTTTTTTTTTTTTTTTTTTTTTTTTTTTTTCTTTTGGTGGGTGGTTGTCTCAGAAAGACATGTTACAAAATGAAGATAATTTAGTGAGACCATAGATGTTGAAGAGTACATTAATATGTGGATGTAATAAAACAAGTATGGAGAAATAATATTGAAAAATTAGCTTTTTGAAAATAAAGCATTTCTTTCACACAAATGTTTTTTTATTAAACTCAATTGAATTAGTAATTTCTATTTCTCTTCATGTATTCCACCTCTCGATTTTTTAAATGGCTTTAGTACAAACAGGGTATTTACTATATCACTTCCCTTGCCTAGATGAAATGTTTTTATTCATAGAGTGTTTTCAGAGTTTTATAGCAAGCAAAACTGCACAAAGGGAGATTTATAAAATTCAAGGATCTGACCACAATTCTTTCCATCTGCACTTAAGAAAATGTGAATTAGTGGTAACAACTTTGCTTAAAATTCTGATTTGAAACAAAATCTAGGAATGTTTTCAGGATGGCAGTTTTTAAAAATCACGATTAAACAATGTGAACTTAATAGATTGGTGCAATGACTATGTTGAGTGAAGTGAATCTTTATATTAAGCATTTTCTTGATGATTTTGAATTTCAAATTGATATACGCACAAGTCAAGAACAGAGTCAGTGAAAATGGCTTGAACACATTTTCTTTCCTTGCATAATAAAGGATATATATATATATATATGTAAAATCAAATATGCTGAGCTAATATATTTTTATGTTTGTAAATAATGTCACCAATTTTAACATACTTTTCAACATAGACTACAGGTATCTTATAATGAATAGGAAGTAAAGTATATTTTATAACTAACAGTTCCTAGAGGTACTTGAAACAAACGTACAGGATGAGAATTGAACACTCCTAATGATTAATAGTACTCAAAATGAGAATTATTTAATTGTATTTTCATTGTTGAATAGATACAACTACAAAGTAATACTTGCGCAGAATGGGAATTCAAATGTTGAAAGCTACTCAAAAAGCAGACAGAGCCTATTTAAATTTTTCAATTAAAAGTCTGATTCTGACTGATTTATTAGTAAGTGTGAATATGTGAGAACCTTAACTGTTTTTTCCCAGTAATTTAATAAATTCCTGGTTTGTATATTTATTTTATAATACAAATACTATATTTGTACTATTTGATAAATTGCTTTTACTTGAGAGTAAGGAAATGCAATTATTAATTTTATGTTATTTATTTTTTACTACCAAGAATAATTAATTTCAATTACAAAATTGAATGTTCCCATAAGTCTGCAAAAATATTAATTATTTTGGAAGATTTCACGTACAGCAAAATTAAATTGTCCCAAAAGAACAAGGAGTGTACTGTTCAGTTTTTCTTAATTTTATAAAAAGTTTGATAAAATATTTTAATACAGGTCTTTGAAAAATTAATAAAAATAATATCTTTGGTGATTTTAATAAATATAAGTGATTTGCATACCTGAAGAGGTGTCCAGTCCTATGCTTTTTTTTTTTTTTTTTTTTTTTTGGTTTTTACAATTACAAATCTTTCAATTACAAAGCTATGAAGAAGACAAAGACAATGAAGAAAAAGGATTACTAAAATTTGTACTATTGAGCATTTTTATTTTTGATAATCTAAAGTGGAAATTTAAAATTTATCAAGAAAATGAGTTATTATGGAAAGAGTTTTCCTGGGGGAAACAAATGAAGGAAAAAATGAGAAATAATTGTATAGGCTAAATAAAGAAAGTTTCCTTGCTAATGACATTCTTTTATTGGTCTGTCGCGACCACCCTCGCTGGCAAGGAATGACGCAACACAGGAAGATCTTCTCCAAGCAGTTTACTCAGGATCCCTGTACAAGCTTCTTCTGATCCCAGAGAGAATAAGCCAAGCTCTTAAATACTAATAGCTAGCCAATCAGGCTTAGCCACGTGGGCATTGCTGATAGGCTGTATCAATGGGGAAGGTGCAAAAGTCAACAGGTGCCACCCAAATTAGGTGTTATTTACAACTGGGAGCCCACCAGCAGGAAGGCAAAAAGTGGAAACCTGTGCCATTTTAAGGGTGCGGTAGCAAGCAGCTCCCTAAAGTTCCTCCTTTTTCTTTTTAAACACTTATTCAGGCGAGAGTAGAGGTTTGACCTCTGATATATCATTTGCCCATCGGGTGGACTCATGGACCTTGTTTTGATGCCCTCTGAGCTATCAGCCTAGTGGATTTCATGAAACACATCTGATACCTTTTGCTCAAAGACGGATTCTTGCGTACCAACCCATAAGCAGTCAAACATGCTCGTCTCGAGGGCTCTCCAATGATGGGCCCCTGAGTGCAGTGCTTAGGCTCGCATCCTTAGTGTGGAAAGCATATTATTAGGCCTTCATGGCTGCCAGCCAGGCCTGGGAGGACTGTCCAGCTTCCATGGCTGTTAATGCCTGTACCATCATTACAGCCTGCTCTTGTTGGATAAACCTCATTCTGCAGATGCACCACAGGCTTGTTCAACAATGCCTTGGACCTGAGTATTATAGGGTAGAACATGATTCAAGATTATATTCATTTGCTTGCAAGAGGATTGAAAAGACTGAGCTGTATAGGCAGGGCCATTGTCTGCCTTAAGCTGTTGAGGTTGCCCCCAAGCCGCCCATGCTTCAAGGCAATGTGTAATAACGTTACGTGTCTTCTCTCCACTCAAGGCTGTAGCATGAATGATACCAGAACAAGTATCCACAGAAACATAAACATATTTTAAAGTTCCAAATTCAGAAATATGAGTAACATCCATCTGCCAAATTTTTAAGTGTATAAACCTCTTGGATTAATTCCTAAACTAGGGGGATGATTATAAACAGCACATTGTTGACATTCGATCACAATTTGTCTGGCATCTTCTCAGGATAATCCAAACCTTTGTTGCAAGGTCTTTGAAGGAACATGAAGTTGCTTATGAAAAATTCAGGCATTTTCCAAATCAGAACTCAAAAAGGCATATTCCGTTCTAGTGCAACGATGAACCAGATCATTTCCATCACTTAATGGGCCAGGCAAGCCTGTATGAGCTCGAATATGTTGTATCAAAATTTTTGACTCTCTCAGCCAAATGATCTTTTGTAACTCTCTAAGTAACTGACAAACAGTAATGCTTTGTTATGTAGGTCCAGCCACCTCTAGCATTTTTACAGCATTTACCACATATGCCAAATCGGAAAGCAAATTGAAGGGAAAAAGGCATTTTTTAAAGACTTCCAAGACCATTTGCAACTCAACCACTTGTGGAGAATTTGGCTGGAATTGATACAGGACTGGTTTCTGATGTTCTAACATAAACACCCCACATCTACTTTTTGATCCATCTGTAAATACATTGGGAGCATCTGGCATTGTACCTTATCAGGGACAACAAACAATTGCATTCTTCTCAATAATCGTATTAGCTCTTCATAAGCCTGATCCAAAACCTTCTCATCTTTATTACTCAGAAGGATATCATCCATGTAGTGGATGCATCTTACTCTGGAATATTGCTCTCTTAGAGGAGCAATGACAGCACTCACAAACACTTGACACATAATGGGGCTATTAGCCATGACCTGGGGTAACACTTTCCATTCATACCTCTTATCAATTTCCTCTTGATTACAGGAAGGGATGGTAAATGCAAACCGCTCCCTGTCTTTAATGCAGAGAGGGATTGAAAAGAAACAGTCTTCTGTATCTATTATTATGACTGGCCAATGGCTAGGTAAGGCAGACAACAAGGGAAGGCCTCGCTGTGTATCCTCCCCCACCCCCTGCAACTAGTTGGCTAGCGGGCACCCAACTCTTCCGATGGCTACCTCCGGCCTTTGTTCTGCGAACAAAGGGGCTCCACACCTCGGCTATCGACACCGCCCCCAGGCCGGCGTTCACCTGAGCTGCCAGGCAGAAGGCAGACGACCCGCTGAGACTTGGAGCCAGAGGATTCACAGCACCGCCTTTGAAGCTACCGACTTCTGGGGGGTTGGCCGATCCCCCAAATGTCTATAAAACCTGTCTTCAATTTATTAAAAGCAGTCTTGACCAGAATCCTAGGCTTGACTCAAATCCCTTGTCTCTGTCCCTGTACCCCAAGATTCTCTCAACAGGTAACCTGGTTCACATGTAGCCGCTGGCGGTTACATATTGGCGCCTGAACGTGGGAGACCTGGCACGAGAGAATTTTCTGAGGTAGCCCTATCCAGCGAAGCTTCGCAGAAAAAGGTGAAAATTAATGGTATCCGCACGGTAAGCAACATAGAGGTCAAAACTAGCGCTAGTGAATTCGTGTCTATTGTTGTGAGTGCAAGGAAGGTATACAGTTTTTCAAGCATACTGTGCGCACTCGGCACAGGAGTTGCTTGGGTTAAAAGGATAGGAAAAAATGGGACAGGAAAGTTCGCGCGAGATCTGCGCACGCAACATTCAAGAGTTGCTTCAGGCAAAAGGGATTGGGTTTGAAGAGGAAAGATTAGAAGATTTCTTGGACCAGATATATTCCTGTTGTCCTTGGTTCCGAGAAAAACGAACGTTAAATGAGAGAACTTGGCTGAGAATTGGTAATTCGCTAAAGGCAGCCAAGGCAGACAATATCACTCTCTGCCTTTGGACTCTGATTAAGGACATCATAGATGAAGGGAGTTTGGAAGAATTAGGTGTTATTCATGAAAGTGAGGATTTTCAAGTAAAAGGCCATGTGGAGAGGATCCCTGTTATAGAAGATTCTCCACAATCTGAGTCTCGTAAACACAGAGACAGTTCTGATGAGTCTGTTGTAAGGAAAAAAATAGCTCATCCCGAGAAAGGAGCGATTGAAGTTCATGGAGAAACTTGGCCCCCTGTAGCGCCATCCGCGCCGCCTGTGACCTTGATGGCAGAGGCCGAAATCCAGAAGGATATGCAATTACAAAAGTTAGAGTTTGAAATTAAATTGCAGAAATTGACTAATGAGTTACAGGAGCTAAAAAGGGTCTCTAATACTAGAGAGAACAATAACTCGGAGACCCGCCAGTCGCCATTAGAAAGAGTTATAAACCAGGCCCGTGGAGAGGGGCAGGATACGTCAGAAATCTTAGCTTTTCCAGTCCTTGAGATAGAAGACCAGGACAATGTGGTCAGACAATATCAGACCTTGGAATTTAAGGTGATAAAAGAGTTAAAGCTAGCCGTAGCCCAGTACGGCCCGACAGCTCCCTTTACACAGGCGTTGTTGGATACTGTGATTGAGTCGAATCTAACTCCACAGGATTGGAAAACGCTGTGTAAAGCTACGTTGTCGGGGGGAGATTTCTTGCTCTGGAGTTCTGAATGGCGTGAGGCTTGCAAAAGAACCGCCGCCACTAACACTCAAGCAGGCCATCCAGAATGGAATGCAGAGATGTTGTTGGGGGAAGGCCTATTTGAAGGAAATAATAACCAGATTGGGTTTCCCATCGCAGTGTATGCGCAGATTGCGGTGGCCGCCCGCCGTGCTTGGACTCTGTTACCAGCTAAGGGAGATATTAGTGGAAATCTAACAGCTGTGAAACAGGCTCCCGACGAACTCTTTCAGGATTTCGTAGACAGATTGCTGAAAACGGCTAATAGAATTTTTGGAAACTCTCAGGCAGAGAATCCGCTGGTTACGCAACTAGCCTATGAGAATGCTAATGCGGCCTGCCGAGAGGCCATTAGACCCCAGAGGGGAAAGACAGACCTAGCCGGTTACATTCGCCTTTGTTCTGAGATCGGTCCATCCTATAATCAGGGTTTAGCTATAGCTGCAGCGCTGCAGGGAACAACTATTCAAGGGATTCTGTCACAAAGACGAGGAAATAGGAGATGTTTTAAATGTGGTAGTCTGGGTCATTTTAAGAGTGATTGTCCTGATAATAAGCCCAGTATAAACGGGCAATCAGGTGGTCCACCAGGAACGTGCCATAAGTGTAGAAAAGGAAATCAATGGGTTAAGAGAGACAAGTCAAAAAATAACTTCCAAGGTAGACCCGTGTCGGGAAACGGGGGGAGGGGCCAGCCCCAGGCCCCGATGCATCAGACTGTCTGCGGGGCACAGCTACTGCCGAGCCAAGGAAATCCATCCTCGACCTCGCCAGAGCTACACCAGGAAGTGCAGGGCTGGACCTCTGTTGCATGTGCCATGCCGTACTAGCTCCAGAGATGGGAGTTCAGGTTTTGCCCACGGGAGTTTTTGGACCATTACCTGAAGGTACTTGGGGATTGTTGTTAGGACGAAGCAGTTCTACTGTGAAGGGACTGCAGATTTATCCAGGAGTCATAGACAGTGATTATGAGGGAGAAATTATAATTATGGCTGCTTCCTCTCGTGGTGTCATAACTATACCAGCTAATCAAAGAATTGCCCAGCTCGTCTTGGTGCCCTTACATCCACTGCCTTCCAAATTCATTAAAGATAAGAGAGGGGAGGAGGGCTTTTGCTCCTCCGGAGTGTTCTGGGTTCAGTCTATTACTAATAAAAGACCTAACCTTAAATTGACTATTGAAGGAAAGAGTTTTGAAGGATTAATAGATACGGGAGCTGATGTTACAATTATTAAGGGACAGGACTGGCCATCTAACTGGCCATTGACAGAGACCCTAACGCATCTGCAAGGGATCTGTTATGCAAATAATCCTAAACAGAGCGCTAGACTTTTAACTTGGAAAGATGCAGATGGAAATTCAGGACAAATTCGGCCTTTCGTGATGCAGAAGTTGCCTACCACGCTCTGGGGCAGAGACCTGTTATCTCAGATGAATTTGATTCTGTGTAATCCTAATGAAATTGCCTCTAAGCAAAAGACAGTGTCGGAGGAATCCGAACCTACTCGGGGGCTTGGATATGAAGGACAAGGCACTAGTAGGTTTAAAAACCCCCAGGCAAACCCTAACTCTAGAAGTCTGGGGCATTTTCAGTAATGGCCACTATCTCGCCTGCACCCCACGCCGATAAAATTCAATGGCTTAGCGACATTCCAGTGTGGGTTGATCAGTGGCCTTTAACTAAAGAGAAATTGGAGGCTGCCTCTCTTTTGGTGCAGGAACAGTTAGAGGCAGGACATCTTATAGAGTCATTATCTCCATGGAACACGCCGATATTCGTAATTAAAAAGAAGTCCGGCAAATGGAGATTGTTACAGGATTTAAGAAAGGTAAATGAAACAATGTTGCCCATGGGAACCTTACAAACGGGTCTTCCATCTCCCGTGGCTATTCCAAAAGGGTTTCATAAAATAGTCATAGATTTAAAAGATTGTTTCTTTACCATTCCTTTGCACCCTGAAGACTGCAAAAGGTTTGCGTTCAGTGTTCCTTCTATTAACTTTGCAGAGCCTATGAAAAGGTTTGAATGGACCGTGCTTCCCCAGGGCATGGCAAACAGCCCCGCCTTGTGCCAGAAATTCGTAGCACAGGCCATTCAACCTGTGAGACAGAAATGGCCAGATATTTACTTTATCCATTTCACAGATGATTTTCTAATTGCAGGATGAAATCCTCAGACCTTGCTTTTATGTTTTAGAGATTTGCAGCAAGCCCTGGTCGCTAAAGGGCTGCAGATAGCTCCAGAGAAGGTTCAGATTCAGGAGCCATATAACTATCTAGGTTTTAAACTTACTGACCAGTCAATTTTTTCCCAGAAGATAATTATCCGCAGGGACAATTTGAAAACTTTAAATGATTTTCAGAAATTATTGGGTGACATTAATTGGCTTCGGCCGTATTTAAAACTTACAACAGGGGAATTACAACCTTTATTTGATATTCTTAAAGGAAATGCTGATCCGACATCCCCTAGGGTATTAACTTCAGAAGGACTTTTTGCCTTACAGACAGTGGAGAAAGCTATTGAGAACCAATTTATTACCTATATAGATTATTCCCTACCTCTGCATCTGCTAATTTTTAATACTACTCATTCGCCTACAGGATTATTATGGCAAAAGGCTCCTCTGATGTGGATTCATTTGAGGGTGTCTTCTAGGCGTAATATCTTGCCATATTTTGAAGCAGTGGCCCAAGTAATTATGCTTGGTAGAAAGCAGGCATTGACTTATTTTGGTAAGGAACCGGACTTTATTATACAACCTTACAGTGTAAATCAGGATGAATGGCTAAAACAGCATAGCACAGATTGGCTGCTGGCTCAGATTGGTTTTAAAGGGTGTATAGACAATCATTATCCTCAAGACAAGTTAATAAAGTTTTTAAATATGCATGAGGTCGTATTTCCAAAAATGACATCTCTACAGCCGCTGCAGAATGCACTCCTAGTGTTCACAGATGGTTCATCAAAAGGAAAAGCCGGATATCGTGTTAACAATCAACAGGTGGTCGTAGAAACGCCTGGGTTATCTGCTCAGTTATCAGAGCTTACAGAGGTGCTGTGTGTTTTTCAAACTGTAAATAGTACGTTTAATCTCTTTACTGACAGTGCTTATGTTGCATTTTCGATACCGCAACTAGAAACCTGTGGCACGTTTAATTTTAATACGCCAGCTGGATCCTTGTTTTCACAATTGCAAGGTATCATTCTTGCTAGAAAAAATCCTTTTTATATAGGACATATTAGATCTCACTCGGGTCTCCCTGGACCTCTGGCTCAGGGCAATGAGTGCATTGACAAAGCACTAATTGGTCAAGTCTTGGCACTCACACCCATAGAATTGGCAAAACGTGATCATGATAAATTTCATCTTTCTAGTCATACGTTGAGGCTCCGTCATAAAATCACAAAGGAGCAAGCTAGAATGATCGTAAAGCAATGCCCTAATTGTCTCACTTTAGCACCAGTGCCCCATTTAGGGGTTAACCCACGTGGCCTGGTGCCCAATCAAATTTGGCAAATGGATGTAACTCACTATGCGGAGTTTGGGAAATTAAAATTTATACATGTTTGCATTGATACGTGCTCAGGACTTATTTTTGCTTCCCTGCATACCGGAGAAGCCTCTAGAAATGTAATTGATCATTGTTTACAAGCCTTTAATACCATGGGAGTACCCAAGGTCATTAAGACAGACAATGGACCAGCCTACACTGGTAAGAACTTTATCTCATTTTGTAAAGAATTTAATATAAAACTTAAAACTGGAATTCCTTATAATCCAATGGGGCAAGGAATAGTGGAGCGTGCCCATCGCACGCTTAAAAATTGGCTTATTAAAACTAAGAAGGGAAATTTATATCCCCCTCGGTCCCCAAAGTCACATCTTGCCTTTGTTCTATTCGTTTTAAATTTTCTCCAAACGGATGCGGGAGGCCAGTCTGCCGCTGACAGACATTGGCATCCGGCTACTTCCAATTCCTACGCCATGGTTAAGTGGCGGGATCCTTTAAATAATTCTTGGAAAGGCCCAGACCCCGTTTTGATATGGGGAAGAGGCGCGGTATGCGTTTTTTCACAAGAACAGGACGAAGCGCGTTGGTTGCCAGAGAGATTGGTAAGACAAGTGGATTCGACCCCAAAAACGGTTGGTAAGTATATTTAGGTCAGAAGGCTGTTTTTCAAGCCGCCCCCCCATTCATTTGGGGAGATATAGTTCCTTTGTGTTCTTGCAAATTAAGTTGCAAGCCAGGCCTTTTGCCTGAGTGGATTCCACCCCCAAACTGTAGGTAAGTATAATTAATTCAAAGGCTGTTTTTCAAGCCACCTCCCAGTTGCTTGGGGAGGCATAGTTCCTTTGTGTTCTTGCAAACTAAGTTGCCGGCCAGGGCTCTTCCCTGAGGCCACTGAATTTCAATTAAACCAAAAACCGGTTTGAGCTCCCAAGACTAACCAGACAGGTTCTCTTAATCTCCTTTTATATTTGAAGCAGATAACACTCAGAAGACGAAATTCCTCCAGCAATGTCCCTAGGTGGAGGATGGGTTGCCTTTTCAGCTAGCCAACGCTTAGCCGCAGAGAATTTACTCTGCCAGTGGAAATCCTCGGAGATGAGGCTGCTTGATACTCGGAATCATGCCTGTTTGTTGTTACAACAAACATGGGCATCAGTTGAGGTGCGAGGCGAGGCACTGCAAGGGAAAGGGAAAAAATTCCTGGCTCCGAGTTTCCCTGAAAAGCACGCCCAGCTGCATGGGGGTTTGACATCGTAAGACTGTCCTGAAAAAGGCGGTCTAGCCCCCCCCCCCCGAAAAAAGATGTCGGTAACGCTTAAGGGGGCTGACGGCCAATGCTTTCACTCACTGGTGAATGCCCGTCATCCATTGGATGAACTTAATCATTTCCACTGAGTGGTTTTAAATTAATAATTAAGGGGGAATTGTATCCTCCCCCCCCCCTGCAACTAGTTGGCTAGCGGGCACCCAACTCTTCCGATGGCTACCTCCGGCCTTTGTTCTGCGAACAAAGGGGCTCCACACCTCGGCTATCGACACCGCCCCCAGGCCGGCGTTCACCTGAGCTGCCAGGCAGAAGGCAGACGACCCGCTGAGACTTGGAGCCAGAGGATTCACAGCACCGCCTTTGAAGCTACCGACTTCTGGGGGGTTGGCCGATCCCCCAAATGTCTATAAAACCTGTCTTCAATTTATTAAAAGCAGTCTTGACCAGAATCCTAGGCTTGACTCAAATCCCTTGTCTCTGTCCCTGTACCCCAAGATTCTCTCAACAGGTAACCTGGTTCACATGTAGCCGCTGGTGGTTACATATTGGCGCCCAACGTGGGGCACTGGGCCCATCACTTGCATTTGTTGATTAATAGCGTGGAGGTCATAAAGTAGCCTCCATTCTCCTGTTTTCTTTTTTATAACGAAACTGTGTGTGTTCCAAGGAGATACTGAGGTTTGCGTGTGCCCAAGGGAGAGCTGTTCACTTACTAAGGAATGAGCTGCTGCAAGCTTTTCAGAGGAAAGGGGCTATTGAGGAACCCACACAGGTTCCTCTGTCTTCCATGTTATGGGAATACACTCCTCAATGGCCCCTAGGAAAAAACCAGACCTTGCCAATCGGGTCTTTGTTGAGCAACAACTGGGCTAGTCTTTCCTTGTATAAATTTCCCAATTCTCCTTCCGGGGTAATGCCCCATCTGCTTCAGGAGTTGTTGCGAGATTTCCAAATATTCATTGGCTAATTTATAGCTCATATTCTTCAGCAAATTCCTCCCCCATATGGTGATTTGCAAATCTAGGACATATGGGTGTATTACACCAGAGTGTCCTTCCTGATCTTGCCACTTGAGCTGTCTTGCACTAATATCCAGGGCCTTTGCATAACCCAAGTCCTGTAACGTTTGAGAAGAGATCTGGACTGGCCAGCTTGCTGGCTAATCCTTTTTAGCTATTATGCTTTTGTCAGCTCCAGTGTCCAGAAGTCCCTGAATTTGTCTATTTTCAATTTGCAACTCTATAATGGGGTGCTGGCCTAAATCCAGTGCCAAAAATGTAAGGTGATTTCCAGTGGATCTGAACACTTTTTTCCCCTTATTTATTTTCTGAGCTGGAAACTTTGCATGCAAACTAGGGAGCACAATGAGCTGAGCTATTCTATCTCCTGGGGAAATAACTATAATTCCTTTTGGAGACTCTACTATTATCTTGACTATTCTTTTAAAATCTGGATCAATAATCCCCAGGTGCACTATAAAGCCTCTCAAAGCAGTGGATGATCGACCAATGAGTAGGCCCACGCTATCAGGGTCAAGGGGTCTTTTAAAATCAGTATCAATTATTTGGACTCCCATTGAGGAGTTAATATGAACCTGGAGGTGGAGCGGAGGTCAAATCCGGCAGAACCTGCAGTGGCTCTCGCGGTCCCTTGGATGGTGAAGGGATGTCCATCTCTCTGATTCGGGACTCGTGGTTTGTTCCTCGGGTGCACTATAAAGCCTCTCAAAGCAGTGGATTATGTACCAATGAGTAGGCCCACGCTATCAGGGTCAAGGGGTCCTTTAAAATCAGTATCAATTATTTGGACTCCCATTGAGGAGATAATACAAACCTGGAGGTGGAGCGGAGTTCCAATCCGGCAGAACCTGCAGTGGCTCTCCACGGTCCCTTGGATGGCGAAGGGACGGCCATCTCTCCGATTCGGGACTCGTGGTTTGTTCCTCTATGGCCCCATATATTTGTGGGCCCTGGGGACGAGGGCTCCACTGGCCTTTTTTTGGCCGAGCGCCTCCATAGCCAGACGGAAAGGCCTGTACATGTATGTCCTTAATGGACCTACACTCATTAGCCCAGTGATTCCCTTTTTGCACTTGGGACACAACCCAGGTTGTCTAGAGTGTGGAATTCCACCCATGCCTGTGCTTCCTGTTTCCAGACATTGTTTTTTAAGATGGCCCAGCTTTCCACACCTGAAGCAAGCTCATGACTGTGTCTTCCTGTTCTGTGTTAATTGTACCACAGCCACAGCAAGACCTGCATTAGTCCGTGGCCCTCCTAACTCTCTGCACGCTTTCATCCATTCCTCTATCCCCTTGTTTTTGAACAGTATTATAAGCCGCACAGCACTCCTTTGTGCATTTTTCAAAAGCAAGCTGCTTTATTAGGGGCCCTGCCAAATCCACATTGCCAAAAATTCTGGTGGCAGTCTTGAGGAATCGAGCAACAAAATCAGAGAAAGGCTCCATAGGCCCTTGAATAACCTTAGTAAGATTTCCTGTTACCTCCCCTTTTTTAGGGAGGGATTTCCAAGCTTTTATGGAAATATCATTGTCTTCATTGTAAACTTGCACCGGATAACCAGTCTGTTGGTTGGCGTACCTTCCTTGACCCAGGATCATATCCCTATTCCATCGCGGATTGCCCACTGCTATGTTAGCGGCTTACTGCTCAGTTGCAAATTCTATAAGGAATGCTCTCCAATCAAGGTATTGTCCTGGGCTTAGGCAGGCATGGACCAGTGAATTCTAATCCCCAGGAGTCATACAGTGCCTAGTGAGAGCCTCAACTTGAGCCACCATGAAGGAAGCAGATGTTCCATAATTTCGAACTGATTCGGCCAGAGATTTGATAACTTTAAATTCTAAAGGTTCATATTTGTGTACACTGTCCAAATTTTAATCCTATTTAAGATACATTTAAGAATTTAATTACCTTGCTTTTAAACTGTCACATTAAGAGACATCATTTATGACTTCCTTTTGTTTTAGGACCTCCAAGCAAATATTGTATAGATTTAGGGACATAAAACACTGTCTTGTGTTCCTTCTCACAATTTGTTTTTTATCTCAAGATAACATATGCATACTTATTTTGATTGTTTTGTTTAATGAGAGAGTGTGTGTGATAGGGATAAATGAAAGAAAGGTTATGATTGCATTGTTATTCAAACAAAACTAAAATAAAAGAGCAGGAGGAGAATTTATATCAGACCTCAGGTGTGTAAAGTCACTTATCAGCCATTATAAAATTATCTTATTCTTATGTACATCTGCTGCAATATTGTATTTCAATTTTCCCTTTTGAATACATTGATAACTAATATTTTTCCATTAGTTTAGAATTCAGAAAAACTCGGTTTAAAACAAAAATGTGAGGTATATTTTACATATAGTTTTTTGTGAATTCAATCCATGCAACAAATAAAATTTTCTCTTCTTCTTGGTGGTAATATAAAATATTTTTCTAGACAAGAAAGTGAATGGATTCAATCTGATTTTGAGACAATTCAATGTCTTATGCAAATGATAAAAGAGAAACAATATGGGTCTCTTTATGCATATATAATTTATAGATTATTGCTCTTCTTATATTTATAATAAGATATAGTCTTTTTTTTACATTTTAATTATCCCATTTCCTGGTTATCCCTCTGATAACACCTGATCCCTTCACTACCATGGTCACCAAAGGAACAAATCCTACTTAGCTATGCCAACATTCCCTTCTAAGTGGTCACTGAGCCTTCACAGGACCATTGTTCCTTCTTTCCTTTGTTGTCCAAGAATTCTATCTTCTACTATATATGCTGCTGGAACCACGGAACCATCCTGTGTATTCAATGGTAATTGGCTTAGTCCCTGAAAGACCTGGGGTTACCTGATAGTTTCACTTATTGTTCATCCTACGGTGTACAAGCTACTTAATCTCCTTGGGTGCTTTCTCTAGCACCAGCATTGGGGAACTTATACTCAGTTCAATAGGTGGTAGAGAGCGCCCACCTCTGTATTTGTGGTGGCAATACACAGTTCTATCATACTCATGTTAACAAGTGTTTGTAGACATTCACAATAGTGTCTGGTTTGGGGTACTGTATATGTGAAGAATCCCCAGAAGGGGCAGGCTCTTTTTGTTCTGTATTTATTAGTATGCCTTTCATGGCAAAAAATAATGGGCTTAAAAAATATGGTGTAGAAATTTGGTCACACAGGTAGACTCAATTTCCTGTGTAAAACATTCTTTAAGATGGTCTATCAACATTTTTGTTTCTTTCACATTATGAAATGTGTTTTCTAAATGGAATCTCAGGGTGTAACTATTATGTTGGACAGAAAAAGAACATTGGTGTGCTCTCTTACCTTGTTGGCCATACTCATTCTTCTTTGAATCTCTCCGGCTTTTTTTTTTTCTTTTGGTGGGGGGGCGGGTTGTCTCAAAAAGGCATGTTAAAAAATGAAGATAATTTAGTCAGACCATAGATGTTGAAGAGTTCATTAATATGTGGATGTAATAAAAGAAGTATGGAGAAATGATATTGAAAAATTAACTCTTTGAAAATAAAGCATTTATGTCACACAAATGTTTTTTATTAAACTCAATTGGATTAGTAGTTTCGATTTCTGTTCATGTATTCTACCTCTCAATTTATTAAATGGCTTTAGTACAAACAGGGTATTAGCTATCATCACTTCCCTTGCCTAGATGAAATGTTTTTATTCATAGAGTGTTTTCAGAGTATTATAGCAAGCAAAATTGCAGAAAGAAGGAAGAGAATTCATTAATTACATTATATTTATACTATTTTACTTGGGAGTAAGGGAATGCAATTTTTAATTTTATGATATTCATTTTTTACTACCAATAATAATTCATTTTAATTAAAAATTAAATGTTCTCATATGTCTGCCAAAATATTAATTCTTTTGGAATATTACAGGTACAGCATAATTTAATTGTCCCAAAAAACTAAGGAGTATACTCTTCAGTTTTTCTTAATTATATAAAAACTTTGATAAAATATTTTAATTACAGTTATTTGAGAAATTAATAAAGATAATATCATTGGTGTTTGGAATAAATGTAAGTGATTTGCACACCTGAATAGATGTCCAGTTCTATGTTGTTTTTTGTTTGTACAATCACAAATCTTTCAATTACAAATCTGTGAAGAAGACAAAGACAATGAAGAAAAAGGATTACTAAAATTTGTAATTTTGAGCATTTTTATTTTTGATTTTCTAAAGTGGAAATTTAAAATTTCTCAAGAAAATAAGTTATTATGGAAAGAGTTTTGCTGGGGAAAACAAATGAAGGAACAAATGAGAAATAATTATATAGGCTAATTAAAGAAGGGGGAGGATTTCTTGCTAATGACATTCTTGTATGGGTCCCTCTAGCATTGATGAGTTTACATCCATTTGGAGAAATAAAATAATGAGAAATGAACTAAAACATTCTGTGGGTGTATGTCCCAGTTCTTTCTGCTGTAGCATATGGTGGGAGAGTTTCAACAATCTCATCTCAGTCAGGATTACAAGGTGAGGTAAGACATGTGATAAGGCAAAACCAGTGTTATCTTGAAAGAGATTATATTTTCAATTCATACTCACTCAGGCTTAAGAGTTTCTTATAATCTTGCAAAGATTCTTTGGAACATATCTTCACTGTTCTTCTCTTTGCAGAGAGAGGCACATGTGAAATCATGTCCTGCTATTCATCCAAATTCCACCTGCTAACTTGTATGTTGGTTGCATCCTGGACATTTATGCTTGGTATGGTAAAAACTGCTAATTCTTAATTGTTTCTTGATTCTCCTAACCAAGAGTGATGTGAATAGATCAGTGAAGCATTCTATAAAAATAAGAAATTACTAAACATGTTTCCACTACTCTGGCAGTTCGAATCATAATCAATGGAAAACAACAACAAAATGATGGAAACCACATCCTACAAAAATCAAGATATTGATCCTCTAATAATAAATACAAAAGAAGATTATAAAATTCACAAATATAAAAATTCCAGGAAAACTAACAGGAAGCAAGAATCCCTAATCCTTAACATTTTATAGCATCCATGAACTTGATGTCCCAATAAAAGATAAAGACTAACAGACTGGATATATAAACAGGATCCAACATTCTCCTCCAAAGAGGAAATGAATCTCAGTGTCAAAGACAATCACTAACACAGAGTAAAAATTTAGAAAACAAATTTCCAAACAAGTGTTTCCTGGAAACAAGTTGGATTAGGCATTCCAATATCCAGTAAAACTAACTGTCATCCAAAAGTCATAAAAAAATATACAAAAGGACACTTTATACACATCAAAGGAAAAAATCTACCATGAAGTACTTTCTATTTTGAACTTATATGCTTTTAAAGCAAGAGGACCCACATCTATGGCAGAAACTTTACTAGAACTCAAAGCATTCATTGAATCTCACACAGTAATTGTGGATGGCTTCAACACCTCTCACTCCTCAATGGACAGATCACAGAAACACAGTTTCCAGAAACAAAGTAAAATTAACTGACGTTTTGTTCCAAACAGAGTTAATAGATATTTATAGAACATTTTATCCTAAATCAAAAAGATATAACTTCTTCTCAGTGCATCATGATGCCTTTTAAAAAATAGAGCATATAATTGCTCACATAACAGACCTCAAACCATAAAAGATGATAGAAATTATTCCAGGCCTCATATCAGATTACTATGAAATGAGTCATGAATTGAAATTATCATTATTTGCAGATGATGAGACAGTATACATAATGGACACCCAAAACTTCACCAGAAAACACAAACAACTGATAAACAACTTTAGCAAAGTGGCTGGATATAAAAATAACTCAAGCAAATCAGTAGTCTTCCTATACTCAAAGAAAAAACAGGCTGCAAAAAAAATTAGGGAAATGACACCTATTGTGAAAGCCACAAATAATATAAAGTATCTTGGTTTGACTCTAAACAAAACAGTGAATGATCTATATGAAAGTAACCTTAGGTTGTTGAATAAAGAAATTGACGAAACCTCAGAATATGGAAAAATCTCCTATGCTCTTGGATTGGCAGCATTGATATACTAAAAATGGCCATATTGCCAAAAGCAATCTACAGATTTAAAGCAATCCCAATTAAAATCATATCTATGAGCATTTCAACCAATGTCCCTTTGTGTGAATACAGAAAATCTCTCACATCTGAGATCTCTTGTGCATTCTGGAGGCTCCCCATTTTAACTTCCCATGTTGCCTGTGTCCATTCTGTCTGCTGTTGCTGCTCAGGACATCAGTCCAATTCTCTTTCCATTATCTCATCATGTTTTCTCTTTCCTCTCTGTGTCTCCTCTTTCACTATATTCCTTCCCTCCCACATATCCCACTTCACACACCTGGGTCCTTCTTTCATTCCCAGGTTGATTTAGTCATTGTCATTTGGGTATTTGGCTTGTTAAACTTCTTGAATCTTGTGGGATGTGTAGGTTTTCAGTACTCTTTCAAGTAATAATACATATTATTGAGTACATTCCATGCATGTCTTTTGGGTTGGAGTAACTCCCGTGAGGATATTTTTTCCTAGTTACCTCCACGTGCCTGCAATACTCATGATATCCTCAATCTTTATACCTTACTGATATTCCATGTTATAAATAAACATTTTCTGTATCCATTTTTCCATTGTGGAACATCTGGCTTGTTTCCAGGTTCTATAATAAAAAATGAGGTCATTATGACCATTAATCTACTTGTTTTCTTGTTTTATGGTAGGCCAACTTTGGCACACATACCCAAGAATGGTATACATTTGTCTTCTGGTAGAACCCAATCCAGTTTAATGAGGAATCTTCAGATTGATTTCCGGTTTGGTTATCTCAGGTTGCAATCCTATCACCAATGGGCAAGTGTTCCTCTTTCTCTACATAACTGGCAGCAAGTGCTATTAGGTGCAATTTTGATATTAGGCATTCTAATAGTTTTTGGATGTTTAAAAAATCATTTTATTTATTTACATTCTAGACATTACCCTACCACTTATTCCTCTCTCTAAAGAATATTTTATCTTGACAACTTCTGTAAAGCTTCATTATATGGTCAGCAATTGATACCACTGTGATATGGCCTCTCTTGTATTAAATCTGGGCTCTGTGGTGTACATTTTATAGAGCCCAGAATGAGCTCTATATAAGTGTCACCAAATTTGAGTGATCACAAATTATTTTTTATAAAGAGACAATAACACAGTAGAGATCTAATTACTGCAAACCAACATAAAATATCTCTTAATTTGCATAAACTCCTAATTCAGATCATTACAAATTTACCAACATATTTTGGACATCACAACAGTGGCCAAGAATTAGGAGTCATTAGTTATCTCAATGTGACCTCTATAAACATATACAACCCCGTGTTGAAACACTCCATAGAAATAAAACAGTCTGACAAACCTCAGCTTTCACAGTATGACTATCAATAATTGATTATTATGCACTGTCAATTAAATGGTTGCCAACACTCAGTGGTCAATTGCCATTGACCATCTGACAGTGACATGCATTGTTACCATTATAATCATTGGTATATTACAACTTCTAAACAGTGACTATCATTCAAAAGATGAGGAGCTCTCAACCATAATTACATTGTGAACATGGGAATGTGAAAATATTTCAGTGAGCATGCCATATTGACCACAAAAATCAGTTTTCAGACCACATTATACCACAGAAAATGACTACCACACTGGGACCACCACAATGCGACCACTACACAATGACTTATCACAAAGTGTCCATCACTCAGTGGATATGAATACAATCCACACCAGAACACACACACAGAAACACACACACACACTGACACACACAGAAACACACACACACACACACACATATATATATATATATGTATGTATATATATATATATATATATATATATATATATATATATATATATACATACATATATATATATATTAATCTTTCAAATTGTTTTTAAATACTAGTTATCAAATAAAATAAGATAATCTCAGAAATTTCTCTTTGAGGTTTTGAAATGTACAGCTTATTCTCTGGGTTTCTATTTTCTATCTCTCTCTCACATACACTCACAGACACAGAAATGTTTTTGACTTTCTTGAACATTTTCAATTTTTAATTTGCTTGAAATATATTCACAAGACTTTCAATGATCTGACAATATCATGAATTGAAAATAAGATCTTAAGCCAGGCAATGGTGGTTCACGCCTCTAATCCAAACACTCTAAGAGGCATAGACATGAGATTTCTGAGTTCGAGGCCAGCCTGGTCTACAGAGTGAGTTCCAGAACAACCAGGGCAATACAGAGAAACCCTGTCTCCAAGAAAAGTAACAAACAAGCAAACAAACAAAAAGTAAGATCTTTTGCCTAATTTATCTTGAATTATTATGAAGGTAAATTATATCCTGTAGTTAACAGTCTGGGAAACCACAGCTCATTACGTCTGGCAAGATTGTAGCATTAGGTTGAAAATTTTTCTGTGAAATTTTGCTTTTTTGTATTAATCACTTAATTCACGCACGAACTTTTGAAATCAGTTCAAAATTTCCATATTTATAGTAGAATAACTATTGAATTCACAATCGACAATGAGATCTGCTCTAAATTTTTTATATATTGTGAAATAAGAATAATTTGTAGGAGTGTACTGAGTTGTGGAAATCACATTGTTTGCTGGATGACAGCATTCTTATATTTACAGTAACAGCATGAATTTAATTCAGAGGTGTCCAGGTCATCTAAAACTACACTGAAAGTATTTAACACATTTGAGCATAAATTTATATAAATATACAATATATAAAATGTACATATACATTTTAATATATAACTATAAAATAAATATATTTAAATATAAGACAAATTAAATAAATATTTATAAAAGTTTACATGATGCTATAAGGAAAAGGTGATGAAACATCTAAAGGAGTTAAGGAGAATTTCACATTAATCTGACTTGAATATATTGAATATATGTATGAGAGTGAATAATTTTATATTTTACAATTTGTAATTTGTAAAAAATTATGTTTTACAACATAAATTGACTAAAGTTTGCTTAAAAATTATAGAAGATTATGTCTAATTTCTTATGATCACTAAATATAATAAAAAATTTGATCCTATTTATATTCAGAATTTCTCCTAATGCTTTTTCTTCATTAGCTACTAAGTAAGTCTTATTAAAATTTAGGAAATTTTGAAAATAAAAATTCAAAATAAACCTATAAGGCAAACATTGCATTTTCTTCCACAACACATGCAGTCTTCAATATGTCTGACTCTCCTTACATGAAATAAAAATATGCTTACATGAGAAAACTCATTTCTATTCTATAAACATTAAAATCATAGTAGATATTTTCAAAATATTTTAAAAAGTAGAATATAACATAATTATTTTTGGTTGAACAATATTCAATTGTATAACTTAAATTTTTTGAAACCTAGATTATTTATGGTTTTTAATGTGTTAAACAGCTTTCAATTCTCCCAAAATCTAGTAATAATGTTAAAGAAAGTGGACCTGTTTAAAAATGTTTATATATACATATATATATATTCTGAATATATATATATATTCTGGTTCACATCTTCACTCACAAACACATCACTCATATATCAGCAGTGTAAATTAGTAGAGTCAGAATAATAAACAAGATTCATCTGTGGTAGCACAATGTAGAAGACACTGCCAGGATTCAGCCTCAGTACAGGTTAGCATGAGGAATTAGCAAGAGTACCTATAGATAATCTCAGCTGAGCTTCTCTCTGCAAAGTCAAAATTAGTGAAGATATGAGTCTTGTAATGTTTGCACAGCTTTCTCTATATGCAATACTATCTAAGGTTTAGTGAGTAAACTTTGAAATGTTTTGGTTCTCCCACCAAATATCAAGTGTACTCCACAGGTTTTCATCAACACAGGTCTTGCCTCAACATGTGAAAGTGACCAATATAACATTGCTGCCAAGCACCCATCATATGCTGAAACAGAAACAATTTGACACTTCTCCAGAATTATACTTAATGTATTTCTGGTTAGGGTATCCATACAAATGCATGTAAACTGTTCAATGTAAAGTGGAAAAATTATAAGACAAGAATCCTCCCTTACCTTTGTCCTTTAAACTAATATCGTTTCACCTCTCTATCATCATGTGCTAACATCACTTTTCTGTATCTTCATGTGTTTGTTCCAGCAAAACACTTTCTAGTCCAACTGATTTTCTAAAGAACCTTTAATATACAACTGCAAATTTAAAAATATGGATACTCTATAGTACACGTTTGTGTGTCCCTATTAATCATCCTATTTTCCTTCTTCACAGATTTCTAACAGAAAGATAAGACTACCATCAAATTATACACTAGGACTGGACACATGATCAGATCTACAAAATTATTACATATATTGAAAACATCCAATGAGATTATATAGCTAATTTTTTCAAAATTTTGTACTTAATATATTTTATCCAAAATTTTTATAGAAGTAAGAAAAGTTGAAGTGTACATTCCATCGATATTTTGTACCTCAACAAAAGTTGCACCTGAATCTTCCAAAACAATGAACTGTTTTCTAGACATATTTGCATGTTAAATTATTTAAATGACATTAACAATGCTAGTGAGTAAAAATTAATTTGATAAAATTAATATTTGATTCCCATATCACAATGAAAATGTACTTTAATAAAGATTAGAAATGTGTAAAAAAACGAACATTATGAAACTGCTGAAAAAAGTGATTCAAGGTTCTCATACACATACATGTACTTATAAGTATGTACAAACCTGACCAATATCCATAGCGCTACTACATAATCTGGGGTAGCATATTGGTGGTGTCTCAAAGTGCTTTTGAGAAGCAGAAGGTAAATAGGCTATAGCTGGTAAGAGAGTTGCTTTGGTCCTTTCCATTCCATTCTTGTCATGGATCACTGTATGGATGTATAGAGTCTGCAATTAGGACAATTTTTAGAAATTCTGTTTATTTGACCATTAATCTTTGACAGTGATGATTTGCCATCCTATATGTTTTATTGTTTCCATTTAATCTTTCACGAAGTCAATGATGTAATATGTTTGCCAACTTGTACATTGTGATAAAACATACATGAGGCAAATGAGGATTAATATGATGAAACTGATGACTTAATGTACCAATATAAATATATTGTAACCCCGCATTTTAAACTAATTTTTATATCCATTTTCCTTTTATAAAATTTTCTTTATTCTTTGTTTACAATTCAAATGATTTCCCCTTTCCCAGTTCCCTCATCCTGATAAGTCACATAATCCCCATTCCCTCGACCCATTCCACAACCACCCACTCCCATTTTTCTTTCCTGTGTCCTGGTATTCCCCTACAATGCTGCAACAAACATTTCCAGGACCAGTACCTTCTCTTTCCTTCTTTTTGGAAATCTTTTGATATATTAATTGTATCTTTAGTATTCAGAACGTCTGGATTAATAGCCACTGAAAAGTGATAACATTCCATGTGTATTCTTTTGTTATTGGGTTTCTAAATTAGAATGATATTTCCAGTTCCAACCATTTGCTAAAATAAATTCATGAATTCATTTTTTTTTAGTAGCTGAGAAGTACTCCATTGTGTAAATATAACACATTTTCTTTCTACATTCTTCTATAGAGGGACATTTGGGTTCTTTCCAGTTTCTGCCAATTTCTAATAGAAGCAGAAACATGCTAATTTGCTTTGTGATTGCAATCATATAATACAAAATTCAGAAATATATAGTGAAGAGATATGAGAGTGGAACGCAAGTAAGCTACATTTTTTTCTATTTCATTAGGAACATGAAATGATACAGAATATATAACCATGAAAATTTCCTTTAATTTACCTATTTTTCCTAGATGTGCAAGTATCCTTTTTTTTTTATTTAGAAAGTAGGTCAGAATAGGAAGGATTTGTGACTTTGTAAATAAAAAAAATACTTTTGTAGTGTTTTAAAATGCCTCTTTATGATTCACACAGCATATTTCATGCTGTGTAAGGGATAGATGGGATACACACTTGTATTTTTATTTATATGGAAGATGAGAGAGTATGACCTTTTACTTTCGAATTTCAGGAAACAACTCCTTAATATAAGTTGAAAAAGAATACTGATATTTTAGTGTACAAACCTGTCACAAACAAAAATTTCATTTGGTTTAACAAATCAAAGGGAATGTTTCAATATTACATTAAAATTATATTTCTGTTGGTCATTTAATTCTGTCCATGTAAGAGGTCCTTTCTCTATTTTTCTCTTATTAAATTATTGCCATTGATGTTATTGCTCCAATTGTATTTTCAATATAATGGTTCCCAATATTTTAGAAGTTCTGTGTTTGAGTGTTATTTTGTTTGTTTTTAATTTTCTTTTAGCATTTTACTTCAATTGCCTGTTGTCTATTAAGAAGAGAAAAAAGTGTTGTGAATAGTATTTATGAATGATATTGGAAGGTAAAATATCCTTATAGCAATACATATGTAAAAATATTCTTATATTAAATTTTAAAATGGAATAAATTTACACAAGTCTTTTTTCCTTTCTATGGATTTGGTTCCTATGCAATATGCTTTTATTGGTTATATACACTCGAGTAGTACATATTAATTTATTTTTTGAAAGCCCCTTATATCACAGAACACAGAAGTATGATTTGGAATTTATTTCCTGTTTGTCACGACTGCACTTGTATGTGTGGATGTAACATTTAAACTACTCAATGATATAAACGTATCTATTGAAATCATAATGTTGAATCTACTATTATAGTAAAACCTGATAATAAAGGATTACTGGCTAAATCATAAATATATCTGTGTTGAATTTGAATTGTAATTTCAAAAAATGTTAAATTATAGCTTTATTACAACAGATAAGGAATAGTTTGGCCTCTTTTAATACACTATGATATAAAATACATAAATCAAAACTGAATGATTATTTGAATTGAGTGTCTTGTTCTCAATTTCCAAGACTTATAAGTTGTCACAGTAAGGAATGTAAATCACTACAAAAATTAATACCATATCACTCCAATTCTAAGATTAAAGTCATGTCATATAGTATATATCATGGCTTTTGAAAACAAATCTTCAGAATAAACATCTCAATTTTACTAAAATAGCCATTTATAAGAATCATGTAGAAAATGTTTTTTTAAATTTTAGTTACATATGATAAAAGTATGTAAATCAGTACCATCTTACCATGCACAATTCTACATTTACTACAAAAGACAGGCAGGATTGTTGTGGCATATGCCGTTTTCCCAGCAATTGGGAGGCAGAGGAAGGAAGATTTCTGAGTTCAAGGCAAGTCTGGTCTACACAATGTGTTCCAGAAAAACAAGAGCTACACAGAGAAACCTGTATCCCAAACACAAACAAACACACAGACTGACAAGAAAACAAAACAAAACAAAACAAAACAAAAAAAAAAAAAACAAAACAAAAGGAAAAAGAGAGAGAAAACATAAAATAGAAACCACGACAAATTTTGTCTTTCCAGAAAGAACGTGCTTATATATTGGATATAATAAAACAAAGCAAATATTTAGGGAAGTCTGTCCTAAATATTTCTTTATGATTTTAGGTGAAGATTGTTGAAATGGCATACAAAGAAACAAACATAAACAATTCAAACACTAAAATTGCACCAGAGTAATTTTGTCTTTCCAGAATGAACTTGCTTATATATTGGATATAATAAAACAAAACAAATATTGAGGGAAGTCTGTCCTAAAGATTTCTCTATGATTTTAGGGGAAGATAGTTAAAATGACATACAAACCAAGAAACAAATCTGAAACATCAAAGTGACAACAGAGAAATTTTGTCTTTCCAGCAAAAATGTGCTTATTCCTATAATATAATGAAATAAAACAAATATTGATGGAAGTCTGTCCTAAATATTTATTATTTTTTGCAAAGATTGTTAAAAGGATTAAAAATGTATAGAAAAATAAATGGAAGAGCTTACTGATAGTTATATAAATAATAATAACAAAAGAAAATCCTTACACAGCACATGGCTAATGAGTGCTTTTAAAACATTTGCAGTGAGAACTCATCATAATTATTGCATGTTTGGCTTGGGTACATAAGAAACTGGCAGGATTTATAATTAGTTAATATATAAGTATCATAAATGAAAAATTGGAATGTGATATGTATGAGGAGTCAAGTTCATTGTAAAAGTTTTTAAAACAAGAAACTGACAAATACACCGCTGTTGAGTTACAGCGAAAATTTTTCATTCTCTAGAGGAAAATGTAATGAGATTATATAGGATGAAAACATGATACCACAAATTGAATAAAAAAGGAAATGGAGAAGTCTAAAACGCATAGGCAAAGGGGAACCTTTGTTTAATAGAACAGTTTTGTCTCAGGTAGGATGAGCATCGTATAAATGGGAGTAAAAAACCTGAAATACTTTTATAAGGCTAGTTATCATGTCCATAGTACACAGAAACCATATAAAGTTTTTGAAAATATGTTCACTAAACCTGCATCTAATAGTGTGCTAATATCAAAAATCTGTACAAATTGGAAGGAATTAAACTCTCAGAAACAAATTTACCCAAATAAAAACTTGGATAAAAAAATATAAAGAGAATTCACCACAGAGGATATGAAATATCCAGGAAACATGTACATAAATATACAACATTGAAAGGCCAGGAAAATGTATAAGAAAGATGAAACAACAAATGGCCAGGAAAATGTACAAAAATTTACATCATCATTACTCCTTAGAGAAATTAAAACAGGAATCACCCTGAGATTCCAACTAACATCTGTCACAATGGCTTATATTAAATATCCTGGAGAAAACACTGAGATAAAGAAACAACCTTTCCAGACCTCTATATAACATTACATCAAATAATTGGAATTAGTGCTAAGTGAAGACACAACTATATTGGACCTTAAACTATATCCAAAAGATGCTTTACAATACAACTATAACATATGCTTCACTCATGTTTTACAAGTCATTTTTGTAATAGCCAGAGTTTGGAGACTACCCAGTTTTCTATTAGCTGAAAAGTGGATACTGAAATTGTGGTTAATGTAAAATATAGAATTCTATTCAGCTATAAAAAACAAGTTGCTGACATCATGCATTATATCTGACAAACTAGAAAATATCATACTGAGGGAACAAACCCAGACCCAAAAAGATTGGCAGGATATTTGTTCACTAATAAATGGATATAAAAACTACAGATTAGTAGTGACAACCTAAAGACCATAATTAGTGTATCAGGAAGTATGGTACAAATGAGGAGGCTTTATTACCACTTTAAAGCAGGAACACAACAATCACGTGAGGAAGAGAAATAGGGAAACCTTTGTAGGATGCTGTAGAGTTAGGTGAAATGGCAGGTGCTAGATTAGGAATGCTAAAAAATAGAAGATCAGGCGTTCTGGAAAATGAATGGAAAGTGCCTTTGAATAATTTAAACTTCAATGAAGTATAATGGCTGGGAGGCATCCAGAAATACATAGAGCTGTGAGATGGAAGACATTTCTAAAACCCAATAGGTGTGAATTTTCTTTTTTCCTTATATGTAAATCTGGGTTATTTATGTGACATGTTTATGATTATTAGCATGCTTATTTTGAGAAGAATTTCATGATATTTTATGCAAAACATACAAAATTTCTACATTTAAATATCATCCCTGGTTAGATGGGACCTGGAGATTACTCCTCAAGTATATTTTTAAATCTCACAGCCCCCGTAGATGGATAAGATAATATTCCTGACTTCAATATTTTGACCCAGATATCCTCATCTCTTAAAGTATTGCAGGAGAAAAATTTAATCTGAGATTTAACAAAAAGCAAAATAACATCTGACCTAACTTGGGTTCCATCCCATGTGGAGGAAGTGAACCCAGGGACTATTATTATTACTATATTGTGCTTGCAGTTTGGAGACTAAGAGGACTTTCTTCTGAATGGCTGTACCAGTAGAAAACAGAGACAAATGTACATATTTGTTACCAGACATCGGACTTAAGTCATGAAATATTATGTAAGAGTGAGGGAAAGAGGTTAAGCTTCAAGTATCCTTGATCCCTGGGATTTCACAAAGTCTAAACCAGAAACATTCTTACAGTTGCCGATCTAACACCCCAGGGAAACTAGGGTGAAGTGCACTGCCTTGGTTTCCTTCAGTTGTAGAGTCAACCTAGTAGAAACTCTATGATTTAGGGAACGGGGATGCAAGCTAGATTTGCTTGGGATCAGCCTCTCACAAGACAATGAAGAAGGGAGGTGATAAGAAATACTAGGAATGGAGCAAATCATTTTTGATACATATATATATTTAATAAACATTCACTCCATCATTTAATATTTTTGTACACTTCATAGAAGGCTCAAAAAATTTAATAATAAAAGTCAACTCTCAATACTTTAAGTTAATTCACATCATAGTTTATCCCAAAAACATTCATGATATGGATATTCATGGCTACATTTTCCTACAGCTTTCTCTACAACAAAAATAAGGAAATTTTATTATATATCATTTTCAACTTAAATGGAGAACATGGAATATGTCCAAATCCAGTTTTGTGTGATCCAAGAAACAATTAAGAGTTAGCAAATAATACATTATAAAAATCTGTTTCATTGAATTCAGAATTAATTATAATATCCATTATTATATGTTATAAACAAAAAAAGGAAAATAATAATAAATCGTGAATGTTGTACAGAAGGAATATCAGAAAATACAGAGTCAGGGAAGAGGTAAAATTATGAATCTATTTAACTTTTAATATTATTAAATTATAAAAATGCTAATTATTAATTTGAAAATAATCTTAAAGTGACTTTTATACTGCTTAGTTCATGGATCTTTGCTTATTTTAAAGGCATCACGCAGAAGAACTAAGTGTAATTAAAGAAATGCAGCTGAATTTTCTGATTCAAAGAACATTCTTCAGGTTTTCTTGGTTACTTCCTGTTGGATAATGAAATGTGTCCATTTAATTAGAAAAAGAATGAGTGTTGAGTTGGTTGATGGGAAATAGTAAGGATCAAAATTTAGCTGGGTAATTTAATCAAAAATAAAATGTAATTTTTTCAATAAAATCTATTCTCTTAACAATTTGAATGTAAAGGTGAATGAATACATACATGAAATCCCTAACACTTTGCAGATCATTAGATTTGCTTTTGCAAAACTAATTTTATGCTTGTAAAGTTTATTATTATTTGTGTACACTGTCCAAATTTCAATCCTATTTAAGATATATTTTAGAATTTAATTACCTTGCTTTTAAACTGTCACATTAAGAGACATTCTTTATTACTTCCTTTTGTTTAAAGACCTCCAAGCAAATATTTTATAGATTTAGGGATATGAAACACTGTCTTGTGTACCTTCTCACATTTTTTTAATCTCAAGATCATATATGCATACTTATTTTGATTGTTATTTTTGATGAGAGAGTGTGTGTGATAGGGTTAAATGGAAGAAAGGTTATGATTGCATTGTTATTCAAACAAAATTAAAATAAAAGAAGAGCAGGAAGAGAATTTATATCAGTCCTCAGGTGTATAAAGTAAATTATCAGCCATTATAAAATTCTCTTATTCTTATATATTTCTGCTGCAATATTGTATTTCAATTTTCCCTTTTGAACACATTGATAATTAGTATTTTTCCATTAGCTTAGAAATAAGAAAAAACTCAGTTTAAAACAAAAATGTGAGGCACTTTTTACATACATTTTTTGTGAATTCAATCCATGCAACAAATAACATTTTCTCTTCTTCTTGGTGGTAAAATAAAATATTTTTTAGACAAGAAAATGAATGGATTCAATCTGATTTTGAGACAAGTCAATGTGTTATACAAATGATAAAAGAGAAACAATATGGGTCTCTGTATGCATATATAATTTTGAGATTATTGCTAATCTTATATTTATTATTAGATATTGTCTTTATTTATATTTCAAATATTATCCCATTTCCTGGTTATCCCTCTGATAAAACCTTATCCCACATATACTACAGGTATCTTAAATTGTAAATGACACAATGTCAAATATATTTCATCACTAATATTTTCCGGATGTACTAGAAACAGTCAAACTAACAGGATGAGACAAGAGCACTCCGGATGATTAATGGACTCACAAAAAGAGAAATCTTCCGTGTATTTTCATTTCTGTATTGATACAACTATAGAATAATCCTTGTCCAGAATGGGAATTCAAATGTTAAAATATAGCCTAATAGAAGACATATACTATTTTGAATTTTCTTTTAAAAATCATTTGGGAGCATCACGAATATGCTGTGACACGATTATATGGTAGAGGTTGGTCTGTTTCTTTGGATTGACTTATTAGTAAATGTGAAGGTGTGAGAATTTCAACTTTTTTTCCAGAAATTTCACAAAATTCTGGTTTGTATTTACAAATGACATATTTATACTATATAATAAATTTCATTTGGTGTAAAGAAATATATTTTTTAGTTTTATCATATTTATTTTGTACTCCCTAGCATATTGAAATTCTTCATAAAACTGCAAAACATATTCATTCTTTTGGAATATTTCATGTACAACATTTTTAAATTTTAGAAAATGAGAAAGGAGTGTACTCTTCAATTTTTCTTAATTGTGTATAAGCTTTGATAAAATATATTATTTACAGCTCTTGGAAAAATTAATTCAAATAATATCACTGGGTGTTTTGAAAAAATATAAGTTGCACAAATGATCATGTGTCCAGTCATATACTTTATTTTGTTTCTAGTATTATCTTTCAAAACAACTCTGTAAGGAAGAAAATGACAGTGAAGAAAAAGGATTAGCAAAATTGGTACTACTGAGCATGTTAATTTTGAAAACCTGAAATGGAAAATTGAGATTACTTTAGAAATTCGGTTGTTATGTAAAGTTTTGCAGGGGGAGACAAATGAACAAACAAATGAGAAATAATTTACTTAGGCTAAATAAAGCACGGGAAGAAAGTTTTATGCTATTGACATTCTTGAATTCTCTACCTAAAGTTGAATAGTATAAATCTATTGGGAGTAATAAAATAATAAAAAATATAGCAAAATATTCTCCAGGTGTATGTCCCAATTATTTCTATTGTTGCAAATGGTGGGCTATTTTCAAAAATTTCATTTCAGTCAGGATCACAATATGATGCAAGACATATGATAAGGCAAAACCTGTTCCAGAGCAGTGATATTTTGAATGAGAATATATTATCAATGGATGCTCACTAAATCTTAGATAGGGTTCCTTATATTGCGAGCTTTGCAAAGAATATTTTGAACATATCTTCACTGGTCTTCCGTTTTCAGAAAGAGGCACAGCTGAAAACTTGTTTTGGCGTGCCTCCAAATTCCTCCTGCTAAATTGTATGTTGGTTTAGTCTATAATAGGTAAGTTACCACAGTTTATTGTTTGCTAAGCTGACACTAGTGACCTGGACTGTTGGTATAAGTGGGAAGTGTTTGTCAGTGGTTCAGTGAATCATCCTATAAAAATAAAAATAAAAATAAAAATAAATAATAAACTTTTATCCACAAATCCAACACTTCAGAGCATAATCAATGGAAAACATCAACCAAAAGAGGGATACCATACCCTCTACAAAGCAATAAATTAATATTCTATTAACAAACCCAAAAGAAGAATATAATTACACAAATATAAATATTTTATCAAAAATAACAGGAAGCAACAATCATTATTCCTTCATATCTCACAGCCGTAATGCACTCTATTCTCCAATAAAAGATATTGACTAACGGACTGAATATGTAAAAAGGACACAGCATTTTGTGGCATTAAGAATTGCCTCTCAGTGTCAAAGATAAACTTTACTACAGAGTCAAAAGTTGGTAAACAATTTTCCAAACAAGTAGTCCCCAGAATCATGATGGATTATGCATTACAAGTAACAGTAAAATAGATTGGCAACTAAAAGTCATAAAAAATGCAAGGAAGGCCACTTTGTAAACATCAAAGAAAAATTATAGCATGAAGAACTTTCAATTCTGAACATCTGTGCTCCAAATGCAAAGGCACTATCATTCATGAAAGAAACTTAACTAGAGCTCAAAGCATGCATTGCACCTCAGGCAGTAATTGTGCATGACTTCAACAACTGACTCTCCTTGCTGGACAGGTCAGGGAAACATAAACTGTACAGAAGCACACTAAAATAACAGCAGTTGTTTTACCAAGTGGATTTAACAGATATCTATAGAACATTTCATCCAAAATCAAAAGAATATAACCTCTTCTCAGCACACCGTGATACCTTCTCAAAATTAGACAAAATAACTGGTCAAAAAACAGACCTCATCAGATATACGCTGTTTGAAATAACTCCATGCATTCTATCAGATCACTATGGAATAAGGGTGATCGTCAATAGCAACAACAACAACAACAACAACAACAACAAACAATTGAAAACAAACATACACATGTAAGCAATGTTCTACTTAAAGACACATTATTCAAGAAGGAAATAAGGATGAAATCAAAACTTTTGTCAATTTAATTAAATTAGAGGCTCAACATACCCAAAATTTTGAGACACAACGAAGGCAGTGCTAAGACCAAAATTCATAGCTCTGAATGGTTCCAAGAAGAACCTGGAGAGAGGACATACTACCAGCTTAACCATATACAAGAAATATTTAAAACAGAAACTAATACACACAAGAAGAGTAGAAGGAAGGAAATCATTAAATTCAGGGCTGAAGCCAACCAAATTGAAAGAGAAATAACTAGACAAGGAACCAACCCCCACCATGAGCAGATTCTTTGATTAAATCAGCAAGATAGAAAACCATTGAGTATACAAACCTGAGGACACAAAATAAGTATTAAAATTAACACAAGAAATGAAAAGGGAGAAAGAACAATAGAAAATGAGGAAATCTAAAAATAAAATTAAACAAAAAAAGCCATCAGATATTACTACAAATACATATATTAATAAAAATGGAAAATCTGGATGAAATGAACAATTTCCTAGCCAGATACTAAATAGCAAATTTAAATCATGATCAGACAGACATTCTGAACAGTCCCAAAGCCTCTAAAGGAACAGATGCACCCATTGAAAGCTCTGTACCAACTAAAAATAAAATAGCAAATGGTTTCTTTGCAGAATTATATCAGAACTTCAACATAGTCCTAATACCAATACTTAGCAAACTATTCTACCAAATAGAAGGAGACGGAACCCTGCCCAACTTGCTGTATTAAGCCAAAATTACTTTGATACCAAAACCAAATATTCAACAAATATTCAACCAAATATTCAACAAATAAAAAAGAACTTAAGACAAATATCCCTTAAAATATCTCAAATATTTTATAAAATATCTAAAATATGTCAAAAATGCTCAATAAAATATTTGCCATCTGAATCAAGAACAAATCAAACCGATCTTTCATGCCAATCATGTAGACTTCAACCTTAATCTTTCAAATGCAGAGCTGTTTCAATATATCGAAATCCATCAATGTTATTTAATATATAAACAAACTCAAGGAAAAAAACCAGTTTGTCTTTTCATTAGATGCTGCAGAAAACTTAGAAAATATTCAGCATCGCTTCATATTAAAAGGCTTGGATATAACAGGAATTCAAGGCCTATAAATAAACATAGTAAATACAATATAGAGCAAACCAATAGCCAACATCAAGCTACATGGAAAGAAACTTAGTACTAGACAATTCTGCCATCTCACTTTCTCTGTGTACTTACTCAATATAGTACTAGAAGTTCTAGTAAGAGCAAAAAGAAAACAAATGGAGGTCCCAGGAATATGAATTCAAAAGAATGAAGTAAAATTGTCATTATTAACAGATGATATGATAGTTTACTTAAAGGAACCATAAAACTCCACCAGAAAATACCTACAGCTGAAAAACAAATTAAGCAAAGTGGTGGTTACCGAATTAACTCAAGCAAATCAGTATACTTTCAATACTTAGCAGATAAACAGGCTGAGAAAGTAATTAGGGAAATGACACCCTTGTTTGTGATGCCACAAACAATATAAAGTATCTTGGTTTGACTCTAATCAAGCAAGTGAATGATCTGTATAGCAGGTACTTCGAGGCTCTGAATATGGAAATCAAAGATGACCTTAGAATTTGCAAAATTCTCCCATTCTTGGTTTGGAGAGTATAATGTCCATTTTTCCAAAAGCTGTCTACAGATTTAGTGCAATCCACATTAAAATATCCTGTCAAAATTATTCAAAAGTTAATAAATCATTTCTTAAATTATTCTTGAATAACAATAATCCCAATATAGGTAAAACTAATTTCATAAGTAGACGTAATTCTAGAGGACTCAGTACCCTGGACCTCAGGCCGTACTACAAAGCACATGTGTTAAATACTGCAGGGTAATTGTACAGTGACAGATAGATAGATCAATAGAATAGAATTCATGAGCAAGCATCGAACCCACACTACTATGGTTACTTGATCTTTGACAAAGAGTAAAATCCATGCAGTGAGAAAAAGATAACCTTTCCAACAAACTGTGCTGTTCAAGTGAAGGTCAGCATGGAGAAGAATGTGAATACATAAATTCTTATCTCCTTTTAATAATCTTAATATATTCATAGCAGCCCTATTTATTATAATCAAAAGCTATAAAGAACCCAGGTATACCTCAACGGAAAAATGGATGCAAAAAATAAATAAACATAGTAAATGCATTACAAAGCAAACTAGTAGCCAACATCAAGCTACATGAAGAGAAAGCTGAAACAATTCCTCTAAAATAAGAGACAAGACAATGCTGCCCTCACACTTTCTCTATATACTTACACAATATAATACTATAAGTTATAGTGAGAGCAATAAGAAAACAAATGGAGATTACAGGGATATGAATTCAAAAGAATGAAGTAAAATTGTCATTATTAACAGATGATATGATAGTTTACTTAAGGGAACTATAAAATTCCACCAGAAAATACCTACAGCTGATAAACAACTTCAGCAAAGTGGCTGGTTATCAAATTAATTCAAGCAAATGAGTATTCTTCCAATTAGGTAAACGACACACACTTTAATGGCCACAAACAATATAAAGTACCTTGGTTTGACTCTAAGGAAACAAGTGAATGATCTGTATGACAGGTACTTCAAGTCTTTGAATATAGAAATCAAAGATGACCTAAACATTTGGAAAAATTTCCATACTCTTGGTTTGTAGAGAATAAGTTTTATCTTTTTTTTATTCGATATATTTTTTATTTACATTTCAAATGATTTCCCCTTTTCTAGCCCCCCACTCCCCGAAAGTCCCATAATCCCCCTTCTCTCCCCCAGTCCTCCCACCCACCGCTTCCCACTTCCCCGTTCTGGTTTTGCCCTATACTTCTTCACTGAGTCTTTCCAGAACAAGGGGCCACTCCTCCTTTCTTCTTGTACCTCATTTGATGTATGGATTATGTTTGGAGCATTCCAGTTTTCTAGGTTAATATCCACTTATTAGTGAGTGTATACCATGAGTTACCTTTTGAGTCTGGGTTACCTCACTTAGTATGCTGTTTTCTAGCTCCATCCATTTGCCTAAGAATTTCATGAATTCATTGTTTCTAATGGCTGAATAGTACTCCATTGTGTTTATATACCACATTTTATCTTGACAAAAGCAGTCTAGATATTTAAATGGGATTTTGTCCCCATGAAAATCATATCTAAATATGCACTCTTGAGCATATACCCAGAAGATTCCACAGCATGTAATAAGGACACATGCTTTGCTATGTTCTTAGCAGCCCTGTTTGTAATAGCTAGAAACTGTAAAGATCTCAGCTGACTCAAAACTGACAAATGGATACAGAAAATGTGACATATATAAACAATGGAATATTACTCAGTCATTAAAAGAGGTGATTTCATTAATTTCTCAGCAAATGGATAGAGCTGGAAAATATGATCCTGAGTGAGGGAACCCCATCTCAAAAGAACACACATGGTATGCACTCACTAATAAACGGATATTAACCCAGATGCTTGGAATTCCCAAGACACAATTCACATATAACTTAATCTCAAATTGAAGGAAGGGCAAAATATGGATATACTGGCCCTTCTTAGAGTGGGAACAAAATACCCAGAAAAGGAGATTCAGGGACAAATTGTACAGCACAGGCTGAAGAAAAAAAAAAAAAAAAAAAAAAAAAAAACATCCAGAGACAACACAACTTAGTGATCCATCCCATATACATTAGAAAACACAAATAAAATTAATAATGCCCACAGGCACTTGCTGACTGGAGATGGATAGCGCTGTCACCTGGAATTCTTTGCTGGTGCATGACAAATATAGCACGGGATCATCTCAGCCAGCCAATGAACTGAGCACAGCGACCCATTCCGGGTTTCTAGATAAAGGACCCAAAAAGATGAAGGGGTTTGCTCACCATAGGAGGAACCATATGAGCTCTAGATACTCCCAGAACATACAATGTAAAAAAACTTCAAACAATGAGTAGACATGGTTCCAGAGGAAAAGGCAGCAGAGGATGGACTTGTTGGACATCAAAGGAAGGAGAGACAATTTGTCCTGGAAAGTTTGATGGAGCAGTGTAGGGGAATACCAGGACAGGAAAGCTGGAGGAGGTTGATTGCATAAGTGGGGAGGGGAGAGGTTTGCACTACTTTCAGAGGTGGGTAAGAGAGAATAGGCGAAATCCTTTGAAATTTAAATAAATAATGTATCTAATAGAGGAAAATAGAGAGAAAAAATAAAAATGACCATAAACTTCTAATACAGGCTAAATTTAATCATCAAATTGTTAAACACCCTATATTTATAGAAATTACAAATTTGAAAATATAAAATACTTCTTGCTCTCATACACATATTCAGTATATTCCAACCAAACTAATATGCCATCATCCATAACCAACTCTTCTATTTTATTGCATTTTCTTTATATCATTATTTGTTCCTTTTAATCTTTTTTTAAGTTTTCTGTTATGGAAGGTTTAGTTAATTTATTATTATTGTTGTTTAAATAACTGTTTACATTTAAATATTTTATAACATGTGTAAAGAAGTTACAGTGAAGTTTTAAATATTCTGAATACCACTGATCTAAATTAATTCACCCAGTATATCTAAGTGCATGTTTATAGGTTGGTAAGAACCTATATTGAGAAAGGATACCTAAGCCTATGTAGGCGTTGGTTTATAATTTTTTTTTTAATTTTTGTAAAGACCATATTGGCCTACAGTTCATGGTGATCTCCTTAGGGCTAAAATTGCACATAACACTTGGATATACTAATTTTTGTCCTTTCCTTAACAGCACTCACTGAATAAAATCAAATCCTCACATGAGAATCTTATGCATACTTTACTTAGAGTTTTCAATAAACTTATCTGCTAAAAGTTTTATAAAATCTAAATGCCCCAATATTGGAACTAAGATTCTATCATAAAAATTTTCAGAGGCATGTAGTTCTGCAGTTTACTTCACTTCTGGGGAGGTCAAAGGAGGCGGCCTTCATTATGCTCCTTATTCCCTATCTTTATGGTACAGTAGTTGTGAGATGCTACAGATTAATCACTCATGGAAAATTAAAGAGAGCTTAAATTATTGATTCTAGACCATGTTTCTTCTAATGACAATCATGGTGCCTTGGAGGTTTCTGGTGAGCAAACAGGATTTCCATGCTCTAGGTTAACTCAAGACATATTACAAGAGTGCAGAGTGGCATAGCATGGTATGATTAATACCTTGGCATGACATGGTATGAAGAAAACTCACTTTTCCCCTGAACCTGTGTTATGGTCTTTAATGAGAGGCATAAAATTTGCTTGTCCAGACAATGTATTTATGATTGGAATGGATGCACTGGCTTACTCATTGTGAACATGACATTAAACATATTTTGGAGAAAAAAATCCCCAGCAATGGAAGGTTATAGATTTAAATATAGTGGCTATTCCTGGTTGTCAACTTGAGTATATCTTGAATGAACTACAGTCTAGAATTGGAAGGCTCGCCTATGATCCTTATTTGGAGGCTCAGCGATATAAGTTTCTGGCCTGGATCTTGGTATAGAGATCTTGAAGCATAATGGCTAAGACAAGGATATCTCTGAGTTCAAGATCATTTGGGATTAAAGGCATGGGTGCTCACACCTTTAATCTGGGCAACACCCTCTGCTGGAAAACTACAGCCTTGAATCTGGGCCACACTCTCTGTTAGAACCTACAGCCTTTAATCTGGCCTACAACATTAGCTGGACATATAAGGACACTAGAAGAAGGAAGATTTACTCTCTCTCTCACTCTTCCTTGCCTGCTTGCCTCGTGAGACTGAAAAATTGCTAGATCCTTGTTCTTCCATCCACAGCTGATGCTGACCATTTTTGAGGAGTTGGACTATATAATGTAAATCATCGACAAATTCCCTAACTATATAAAGACTCTCCATACGTTCTGTGAATCTAGAGAACCCAAAGTAATAAAATCCAGGTCTATATAAATATATTATTAGCATTGATAACTCTAGGTTCTATGCTTCCTCTCCTGTAAACAAGGTGTTCTTAGTGGTTTCCAAGACCTCCAGATCCAGCATTTGGATCTGGTCAAAAGCAATACAACTCCTGTCATTCTGACTTAAGAATTTGGGTAGTAAATTTTGCAACTATTAAATAAAATTTCTCTTTCTAGTTTACCATCATGCCCATAAATCATTTGGCACTATTTAAAACAATTTGAAGAGATTATTAAAAACAATAGACCACTGTCTGCAAAAAGAAGCATGGTAAGAATTACGTTTGTGTACAGTGTGGATAATGGAAGAATTTTTCATTTCTTCAAGGAAGCAAAATGTTGTAATTTCAATTCTTATTGTAGAACCCATCAATAAACACAGAAGACAGAAAAAAACTTTTATTGAAGGATGGTTTGGGAGCAGAAGGAAAAATCACCTTATTGGTAGGAGAGTATATGCTAAGGGGCAATGTTGTTGTACAATACACAGATTTAAGTGTCAAAATGATTGATATTGAGTTTCATTAGCAAATGACCTAGGATTAGGTAGCAGAACACCTGTGACATGCCACTGAATAGAAACATATGGCTCATTTTCTCATGGAATATTTCCTTCCATAATGGTTCTAGTATATGTCTTTGTCTTTCATGTAATTGCAAACAAACTGATAGTACCTTGTATTAAGAAGAAATGAACTATTCATTTATTTTCTGCGAATTTTGCTCCTCTTTTTACTGAAATTTTGCCAGATGTGATCCTGTTATTTTCATCTGACTGGAATTTAAATATCAAAAGAGTAAACAAGTCCATGGAAGATTGAAAAAGTGCTCAAGCAAGATTCTTGATGCCTTGAAAGCTTTAGAGTATGATAAGCTGTATGACAACACCTGCAGTCTGGTACATACAGAGAAATGATACAGCTAGATTGGCATTTTATAGAGTTTAATGAAGTTTTCTCTCAGTGTCCCAATCTTCATTTACATCTTATCTTTGACTTTCCTTAGTGAGAACTGTTATTTGAAACCACCAATTGAATTTTAAACTACACGAAATAAACTCAGATATTTTTGCCTGTGGAAATTCATATTGGAGTGAATGGATGAGGAATATTTTATCCTATTTAGATGATTGGTGACTACAGAATTACCAACATTTAATAAAAAAATAATAATCTGTGTTGCCAGAATCTGTATTTTTCTTATGTGGATCAGATGTGTTTATCTTTGTTGGATATCACTACAATTCAGAATATAGTGAAACTTGAACACTTCTCCAACAAGGTCTTGTGGCTAAATCAGAGGTAGAAAGAAAATATCACTAGATTTCTGCTACCAAATTGATGGGTTGGCTTATCTTTCCATCCATTCACAGCTTTTGCTAGTTGACATATTTGCATCCAGAACTCACACACACACACACACACACACACACACACATACACACACACACATCTCACACACACGCGCACACACACACACACACACACACACACACTCACACACACACACACACACACACACACACACACACACACACACACACACGAATACCTAGACACTAAGCCCCCAAAGGAGGAGGACACGGGACGGATCCCATGGTTCCACATATTTCGCGGAGGATGGCATTGTGTTATCAATGTGAGATGGTACCTTTGGTTCTAAGAAAGCTGGAAGCCCCAAGTAGTAAAAGTGAGGTAGAGAGGAAGTAGTAGGTGACTAGGTAGATGAAAACGCTCATAGAAATAAGAGAGGGGACAGGGGATAGAGATAACTTTTATGGTTATTGCTGGATATATGCTAACTTTTAAAATGAAAAAAAAAAGGAGATATTCAATGGAATAATGTGGTAGGGGAGAAAATAAACACATCACATTCTCATTGTACGAAAAATGTACAAACCCTCTTGCCAAGAGCCCTAGCTTTGAGTGTAAGACGATTTCTATAACTGTGTATTGGTAGAGTCCTGAAAAAATAGCACTTCAGATCAAAACAGTACAGGGCTAGTATTAGCAGGAAAGTAAAGACATTCTATGTGAGATAAGTTTTCCCCTAACTGAACATTCTACTGTTTCTTGAAGAACTCTTGCTATCTCCTGTGATACCACCAGTCTTGTAACAATGTCAACTGTTCCTATGTCTCACTGAGTCTCAACAGGGTTCAACCTTATCAATGTTTTCAAGGCAGACGTCTCTACAAGAAGAGAGAAACAGGAACACAAGAAATATCAAGAAAGTGTAAGACAACATGCAGGAGTCTACTGGTTGTCCAGCTTGTTGAATGAAGAAAACTCCCACAATAATCCTATCAAACCAATTTATTTCTATTCCTCTACTATCCTCTGATCTCCAAGGGCCTCCAGCTCTACTATTGTCTCTTTGTCCCCAAGTGCCCAATACCCTTGTATTACCTGAATGTCTTCAAATGCCTCCAGATCCACAAATGACTCAGTATCACCAAAGACCACAAATGGTTCCATTACTCGATGGCCAACAATTGTCTCCTGGATCGACAGTGAATCAAGGCTTTCAGGTAATTGCGTCTCCATTCGTTCAACTTGTGGGTCCTGAAGTCTGTCCAAGAGCACATGTTCCCCGAAAGACTTCTGTAAGACCTTGGAAAGGGAGGACCAGGTACAGCACAGAACATAAGAATAAACTGGAGAAATTCCTCCTGGAAATTTCCAAGTATCCTTCCATTGAACAACGTAAGGAACTCGCAGAAAGCATTTGTGTGACAGAATACCAGATTCGGATATGGTTTAAGAACCGCAGGTGTACATACTTTAGGGAACATTTCAATGAGCATAGTTCAACATCTGGGAAACAAAGTGGAAAAGCGCAAACTCACTTCCTCAGCAATGAAGATCATGCCCCCGTGAATGCTGTGGCCACTCATTATCCTATGTCCCCAAGCTTAGTTGATGTAAGCTCCCTTTTACAACATGGTGCCTCCAATATCTTCATTTACATTTGACATTCTTAAGGCAGTGGAACATTCTGGATATGGTGATGGCTACCAATAACCAGACAAGAGCAACTTTTGAAGTGTTTCAAAATGCCTCTTATGAATCACACTGCATATTTCATGCTGTGTAAGGGAGAGATGTCATACATACTTGTATTTTTATTTATATGGAAGATGAAAGATTGTGTCCTTTTACTTTCGAATTTCAGTAAACAGCTCCTTAATATAAGTTGAAAAATAATACTGATATTTTAGTGTACAAACTTGTCACAAACATAAATTTCATTTGGTATAACAAATCAAAGGGAATGTTTCAAGATTATATTAAAATTAAAATTAAAATTAAATTTCTGTTGGTCATTTAATTCTGTCCATGTAAAAGGTCCTTTCTCTATTTTTCTCTTATTAAATTAATGCCATTGATCTTATTGCTCCAATTGTATTTTCAATATAATGGTTCCCAATATTTTATGGAAGTTTTTGTTTAAGTGTTTTTATTTTGTTTGTTTTTAATCTTCTTTTAGCATTTCACTTTAATTGCCTGTTGTCTATTAAGAAGAGGAAAAATGTATTGTGAATAGTATTTATGAATGATATAGAGGGGAAAATATCCTTATACCAATTCATATGAAAAACAACTCTTATTTTAAATTTTAAATTGGAATAATACTACACAAGTCTTTTCTCCTTTCTAAGGACTTGTTTCCTATGCAATATGCTTTTATTGGTTATATATATTCGAGCAATAAATATTTATTTATTCTTTGGAAAACCCCTTACATCCCTGAAGCATGATTTGTAATTTATGTTGGAAATATTTCCTATTTATCACGACTGCACTTGTGTGTGTGCATGTAACACTTAAATTACTCAAAGATATAAACATATCTACTGCAATCCTAATGTTGAATCTACTGTAATAGTAAAATCTGAAAATAAAAAATTACTGGCTAAATCATAAATATATCTGTGTTTAATTTGAAGGGTAATTTCAAAAAATGTTAAATTATAACCTTATTACAAGAGATAAGGAATAGTTTGGCCTCTTTTAATATACTGTCATATAAAATATATAAATCAAAACTGAATAAATATTTGAATTGAATGTCTTGTTTTCAATTTCCAAGATTTATAAGTTGTCACAGTAAGAAATGTAAATGACTATACAAATTAATACCATATCTCTTCAATTCTGAGATTAAAGTCGTTATTTAACATATATCATGGATTTTGAAAAACAATGTGAGAATAAACTTCGCAATTTTACTAAAATAGCAATTTATAAGACTATTATAGAAAAATAATTTTCTTTTTTTTTTCTTTTCAGTTACATATGATAAAAGTATGTAAATCAGTACCATTTTACCATACACAATACTAGATTTAATACAAATGACAGGCAGGATAGTGGTGGCACATGCCTTTTTCCCAGCAATTGGGAGGCAGAAGCAGAAGGATTTCTTAGTTCAAGGCAAGTCTGGTCTACACAATGTGTTCCAGGACAACTAGGGCTACTCAGAGAAAGCCTGTCTCCTAAAAACACAAACAAACACATAAACTGACAAGAAAACAAAATAAACAACAACAACAACAAAAAAAGAAAACAGAAAATTTACACCACGATAAGTTTTGTCTTTTCTGAAAGAAATTGCTTCTATATTGGATATGATAAAACAAAGCAAATATTGAGGGACGTCTGTCCTAAATATTTATTTTTTTAAGGAATAATTTTTATTTTATTTTATTTTTTATTCGATATATTTCTATTTACATTTCAAATGATTTCTCCTTTTCTAGCCCCCCCCCCGACTCCCCGAAAGTCCCATAAGTCACTTGCTCTTCCCCTGTCCTCACACCCACCCCTTCCCACCTCCCCATTCTGGTTTTGCCCTTACTGCTTCACTGAGTCTTACCAGAACAAGGTCCACTCCTCCGTTCTTCTTGTACCTCATTTGATGTGTGGATTATGTTTTGGGTATTCCAGTTTTCTAGGTTAATATCCACTTATTAGTGAGTGCATACCATGATTCATCATTTGAGTCTGGGTTACTTCACTTAGTATGATGTTCTCCAGCTCCATCCATTTGCCTAAGAATTTCATGAATTCATTGTTTCTAATGGCTGAATAGTACTCCATTGTGTAGATATACTACATTTTTTGTATCCACTCTTCTGTTGGGGGATACCTGTGTTCTTTCCAGCTTCTGGCAATTATAAATATGGCTGCTATGAACATAGTGGAGCATGTATCTGTCGCGACCATCCTCGCCAGCAAGGAATGATGCAACACAGGAAGATCTTCTTCGAGCAGTTTACTCAGGATCCCTGTACTACTTCTTCTGACCCCAGAGAGAATCAGCCCAGCCCTTAAATACTAATAGTCAGCCAATCAGGCTTAGCCACATGGACATTACTGATAGTCTGTATCCACGCAGAAGGCGAAAGTCTCAACAGGCTCCACCCACATAAGGACTTAACTGTTAACAACAGGGAGCTCACCAGTGGGAAGGCAGAAAGCGGAAACCCGCACCATTTTAAGTGTGCGGGAGCAAGCAGCTCACTACAGGTATCCTTATTACATTCTGGGTAATCTTCTGGGTATATGCCCAGGAGTGGTATAGCAGGATCTTCTGGAAGTGATGTGCCCAGTTTTCGAACCACTCTATTAAAAAATGGGTTACAGATTTAAACAAAGACTTCTCAACTGATGAACTTCGGATGGTGGAGAAGCATCTTAAAAAATGCTCAACTTCATTAGTCATTAGGGAAATGCAAATCAAAACAACCCTGAGATTTCACCTTACACCAGTCAGAATGGCTAAGATTAAAAATTCAGGAGACAGCAGGTGTTGACAAGGATGTGGAGAAAGAGAAACACTCCTCCACTACTGGTGGGCTTGCAAATTGGTAAAACTACTCTGGAAATCAGTCTGGCAGTTCCTATGTCCTAAATATTTCTTTATGATTTTAGGTGAGGATTGTTGAAACGACAAACAAAGAAACAAACATACAAAAACTCAAACAGCAAATTGCACCAGAGAAATTTGGTCTTTCCAAAAGGAACTTGTTTATATATTGGATATAATTAAACAAAAGAAATATTGAGAGAAGTCTGTCCTAAATATTTCTCTATGATTTTAGTGGAACATTTTTAAAATGATACACAAACAAACAAACAAAAACTCAAACATCAAAGTGACACCAGAGAAAGTTTGTCTTTCCAGAAAAAAATACTTGCTTATTCCTATAATATAATAAAACAAAACAAATATTGATGGGTGTCAGTCCTAAATATTTCTCTATTATTTTTGTGAAGATTGTTAAAAGGATTAAAAATGTAAAGAAACATGAATGGAAGAGCTTATTGATATTTAAATAAATAATAACAAAAGAAAATCCTTATACAGCATTTGGCTAATGAGTGCCTTTAAAATTTTTGCAGTGAGATCTCATCATAATTATTGCATGTTTGCTTTTGGGTACAGAAGAAATTAGAAGGATTTATAATTAGTTAATATATAATTATCATAGATGGAAAATTTGAATGTGATATGTATGAGGAGGCAAGTTCATTGTAAAAGTTTTTAGAACAAGAAACTGACAAATACACCACTGTTGAGTTATGGCGAGAAATTTGACATTCTCTACAGCAAATGAAATGAGATTATATATGATGAAAACATCATACCTCAAATTGAATAAAAAAGTAAATGGAGTAGTCTTAAACGCATAGTCAAAGGGATAACTTTCTTTAATAGAACAGTTATGTCTCAGGTAGGATGAGCATCATATAAATGGGAGTGAAAGAACCTGAAATGCTTTTATAAGGCTAGTTATCATGTCCAGATTACACAGAAACCATATATAGATTTTGAAAATATTTTCACTATACCTAAATCTACTAGTGGGCTAATATCAAAAATCTTTACAAATTGGAAGGAATTAAACTCTCAGAAGCAAATTTATCCAAATAAAAACTTGGAAAAAAATTTAAAGAGAATTCTCAATAGAGGACTATGAAATGGCCAGGAAACATGTACATAAATAAAGAACCTCAAGTGACCAGTAAAATTTATAAGAAATATACAACATCGAATGGCCAGGAAAATGTACAAAAATTTACATCATCATTATTCCTTAGAGAAATTAAAAGAGGAATCACCCTGAGATTCCACCTAACATCTGTCACAATGGCTTATATTAAATATAGTGGAGAGAATATTGAGATAAATAACAATCTTCTTTAAATTAAAAAAAAAAAAACTGGTACAACCTTTCCAGAACTCTATATAATGTTGCGTCAAGGAATTCAAATTAGTGCTAAGTGAAGACACGACTACATTGGTCCTCAAACTATACCCAACAGACATTTACAGTACAACAATAACATATGCTCCACTCATGTTTTAGAAGTCATATTTGTAATATCCACACTTTTGAGGCAACCCAGTTGTCTATTAGCTGAAAAATGAATACTGAAATTGTGGTTCATTTAAAATATAGAATTCTATTCAGCTATAAAAAACAAGTTGCTGACATCATGCATTTTATAGGCAAATGTGTCAAACTAGAAAATATCATACTTAGGGAACAAACTCAGACCCAAAAAGATAGGCAGGGCATGTGTTAACTAATAAATGGATATAAAAAGTACAGATCAGTAGTGACAATCCAAAGAGAGTAATTAGTGTATCAAGAAGTATGGTACAAATGAGGAAGCTTTAGTCCCACTTTAAAACAGGGACACAACAATCACATGAGGGAGAGAAATGGGGAAACCTTTGTAGGATGCTGTAGAGTTAGGGGAAATGGCAGGTGCTAGATTAGTGGTGTTTAAAAATAGAATATCAAGGTTTCTGGATAATGAATGGAATGTGCACTTGAATAATTTAAACTTCAATGAATGGCTGGGAGGCATCCAGAAATACATAGAGCTCTGAGATGGAAGACATTTCTAAGATCCAATAGGTGTGAATTTTCTTATTTCCTTATAAGTATATTTTGGTTACTTATGTGACATGTTTATGATTATTAGCATGCTTATTTTGAGAAGAATTTAATGATATTTTATGCTAAACAACATACAAAAACCCTACTTTTAAATATCACACATAGTGAGATGGAACCTGAAAATTACACCTCAAGTATATTTTTAAATCACCAATCCGCAGTAGAGGGAAGGGATAATATTCCCGGCTTCAATATTTTTGACCCAGATATCCTCATCTATAAAAGTATTGCAGGAGGAAAAATTATTCTGAGATTTAAGGAAATGCTAATTAACATCTGACCTAACTTGGGTTCCATCCCATATGGATGAAGTGAACACTAGCACTATTATTATTACTATGTTGGACTTGCAGTTTGGAAACTAATAGGACTTCTTCTAAATGGCTGTGCCAGTAGTAAACAGAGACAAATGTACTTATTTATTACCAGACATCGGACTGAGGTCATGTAATGTTATGTAAGAGTGAGGGAAATAGTTTAAGCTTCAAGTATCCTTGATCCCTGGGATTTCACAAAGTCTAAACCAGAAACATTCTTACAGTTGCCGATCTAACACCCCAGGAAAACAAGGGAGAAGTGCACTGCCTTGGTCTCCTTCAGTTGTAGACTCAAACTAGTGGAAACTCTATGATTTGGGAGCAGGGATGTGAGTTAGATTTGCTTTGGATCAGCCTCTCAAAGGACAATGAAGAAGGGAGGTGATAGGAAATACTGGGAATGGAGGAAAACATTTTTGAAATATATATTGTATAATCATTCACACCATTATTTAATATTTTGTACACTTCCTAGAAGGCTCAAAAAATTTAATAATAAATGTCACATCTCAATACTTTAAGTTATTTAACATTATAGTAGATCCCCAAAAACATTCATGATATAGCTATTCATGGCTAATCTTTTCCTACAGCCTTTTGTACAACAAAAATAAGGAAATTCAATTATATATCATTCTCAACTTAAGTGGAGAACATGGAATATGGCCAAATCCAGTTTTGTCTGATCCAAAAAAAAATTAAGTGTTAGCAAATAATTCATTATAAAAATCTGTTTCATTGAATTCAGAATTAATTATAATATCCATTATGATGTGCTATAAACAAAAAAGGAAAATAATGTTAGTATAGTGAATGTTGTACAGAAGGAATATCAGAAAATACAGAGTCAGGGAAGAGGTAAAATTATGAAGTTATTTAGCTTTTAATATTATTAAAATTATAAAATTGCTAATTATTAATATGAAAATAATCTTAAAGTGACTTTTAAACTTCTTAGCACATGGATCTTTGTTTATTTTAAAAGGCTCCATGCAGAAGAACTAAGTGTAATTAAAGAAACCCTACTGAATTTTCTGACTCAAAGAACATTCTTCAGGATTTCTTGATTACTTCCTGTTGGATAAAGAAATGTGTCCATTTATTTAGAAAATAAATGACTGTTGAATTTGTTGATGGGAAACAGTAAGGATCAAAGTTTAGCTGGGTAGTTTAATCAAAAATAAAATGTATTTTTTCTAATAAAATCTATTCTCTAAACAATTTGAAAGTAAAGGTGAACGAATAAATACATGTAATACCTTAGTCTTTACAGATCATTAGATTTTGCTTTTGCAATACTAATTTTATGTTTGTAATGTCTATTATTAGTTTTGTACACTGTCCAAATTTCAATCTTATTTAAGATACATGTTAGAATTTAATTACCTTGCTTTTAAATTGCGACATTAGATGACTTTCTTTATGACTTCCTTTTGTTTAAAGACCTCCAATCAAAAATTTTATAGATTTAGGGATATGAAACAATGTCTTGTGTTCCTTCTCCCAATTTTTTTATCACAAAATCACAAATGAAAACTCATATCTTGATTATTTTGTTTAGTGAGAAAGTGTGTTTGATAAGAATAAATGGAAGAAAGGGTAATGATTGCATTGTAATTCAAACAAAACTAAAATAAAAGAACAACAGGAGGAGAATTTATATCAGTCGTCAGGTGCATATAGTCAATTATCAGCCATTATAAAATTATCTTATTCTTATATACTTCTGCTGCAATATTCTATTTCAATTTTCTCTTTTGAATATATTGATAATTAATATTTTACCACTAGTTTAGAAATCAGAAAAAAAATCAGCTTAAATCAAAAATGTGAGGCACTTTTTATATACAATTTTTGCAAATTCAATCCATGCAAAAATATAACATTTTTCTCTTCTTCTTGGTGGTAACATTAAACATTTTTCTAGACAACAAGATGAATGGATTCAATCTGATTTTGAGACAAGTCAACATCTTATGCAAATGAGAAAACATAAACAATATGGTTCTTTTTATTAATATCTAATTTTGAGATTATTTCTAACCTTATATTTATAACTAGATATAGTCTTTATTTACATTTCAAATATTATCCCATTTCATGGTTATCCCTCGGATAACAGCTGATCACTTCACTGTCTCACAAATGGTCACCAAAGGAACAAATCCTACTTAGCTATGCCAGCAGTCCCCTATAGTGGTCATTTAGCCTTCACTGGACCAATGTTCCTTCTTTCTACTGTTGTCCAAGAAATCCATCCTCTACTATATATGCAGCTGGAACCACGGAACCATCCTGTGTACTCAATGGTAATTGGCTTAGTCCCTCAAAGACCTGGGGTTATCTTATAGTTTCACTTCCTGTTCATCCTACTTAATCTCCTTGTACAAGCTACTTAATCTCCTTGAGTCCTTTCACTATTTCCACCATTGGTAATCTTAGACTCAGTTCAATAGGTGGTAGAGAGCGCCGTCCTCGGTATTTGTGGTGGCAATGCACAGTTCTATCATACTCACAATAGTGGCTGGTTTGGGGTATTGTATATGTGAAGGATCCCCAGAAGGGACAGGCTCTTTTTGTTCTGTCTTTATTAGTATGCCTTTCATGGCAAAAAATAATGGGCTTAAAAAATGTACGGTGTAGAAATTTGGTCACACAGCTAGACTCAATTTCCTGGGTAAAACATTCTTTAAGATGGTCTATCAACATTTTTGTATCTTTGGCCTTATGAAATTTGTTTTCTAAATGGAATCTCAGGGTGTAACTATTATGTGCGACAGGAAAAGAAAACTGGTGTGCTCTCTTACCTTTTTGGCCATATTAATTCTTCTCTGAATCTCCCCGGATGTTATTTTTCATTTGGTGGGGGATTGTCTCAGAAAGACATGTAAAAAAAATGAAGATAATTTAGTGAGACCATAGATGTTGAAGAGTACATTAATATGTGATGTAATAAAACATGTATGGAGAAATAATATTGAAAAATTAACTGTTTGAAACTAAAGCTTTTATTTCATATAAATGTTTATATTAAACTCAGTTGATTTAGTCGTTCCGATTTCTCTTCATGTATTCTACCTCTAGATTTATTAAATGGCTTTAGTATAAACAGGGTATTTACTATCATCACTTCTCTTGCCTAGATGAAATGATCTTATCCATAGAGTGTTTTCAGAGTATTATAGCAAGCAAAATTGCGCAAAGAAGGAAGATTTATAAAAATCAAGGGTCTGAATACCACTTTTTCCATCTGCAACTTTAGAAAATGTGAATTAGTGATAACAACCTAGCTAAAAACTCTGATTTGAAGCAAAATCTAGGAATGTTTTCAGAATGGCATATGTTGCAAATCACGATTAAATAATGTGAATTAAACAAATTGGTGCAATGGTTATGTTGTATGAAATTAATCTTTATATTAAGCAATTGTTCTTTGATTATTATGTATTTCAAAATGATAAATATATGCACACGTTAAGAACAGAGTCAGTGAAAATGGCTTGAACACATTTTCTTTCATTGCATAATAAAGGACATATAGATAAGCCAAATATGCTGAACTAATATATTTTTATATTAGTAAATAATGTCACCACTTTTAACATACTTTCAACATAGATTACAGGTATCTTATAATGAATAGAAAATAAAATATATTTTATGACTAATATTTTCTGGAGGTACTTGAAACAAGGAAACAGGATGAGAATTGTACACTACCAATGATTAATGGTCACTCAAAATGAGAATTCATTAATTGTATTTTCATTGTTGAATCTAGACAACTACAAAGTAATCCTTGTGCAGAATGGGAATTCAAATGTTGAAAGCTACTCAAAAAGCAGACAGAGCCTATTTAAATTTTTCTTTTAAAAGTTTGATTCTGAATGATTTATTATTAAATGTGAGTTTGTGAGAACCTTAATTATTTTTTCCCAGTAATTTAATAAATCCTGGTTTGCATATTTATTTTATAATACAAATAGTATATTTGTACTATTTAATAAATTGCATTTACTTGGGAGTAAAGAATGCAATTTTTAATTTTATGATATTCATTTTTTTACTACCAAGAATAATTCATTTCAATTAAAAATTAAATGTTTTCATATGTCTGCAAAAATATTAATTATTTTGGAATATTTCAGGTACAGCATAATTAAATTGTCCAAATAGAACTAGTTGTGTATTCTTCAGGTTCTTTTAATTATATTAAAACTTTGATAAAATATTTTAATTATAGTTGTTTGAGACATTAATAAAAATAATATCATTGGTGTTTTGAATAAATTTAAGTGATTTGCACACCTGAAGAGGTGTCCAGACCTCTATTGCTTTTTGTTTTTACAATTACAAATCTTTCAATTACAAATCTGTGAAGAAGACAAAGACAATGAAGAAAAAGGATTACTAATATTTGTACTATTGTGCATTTTTATTTTTGATAATCTAAAGTAGACATTTAAAATTTCTCAAGTAAATAAGTTATTATGGAAAGAGTTTTGTGGGGGGAAACAAATGAAGGAACAAATGAGAAATAATTATATAGGCTAAATAAAGCAGGGGAAGAAAGATTCCTTGCTAATGACATTCTTGGATTGGGCCATCTAACATTGACTGGTTTACATCCATTTTGAGGAATAAAATAATAAGAATTGATCTACAACATACTCTTGGTGTATGTCTCAGTTCTATCTGCTATAGCATATAGTGGGAGAGTTTCAGCAATCTCATCTCAGTCAGGATCACAAGGTGAGTTAAGACATGTGATAAGGCAAAACCAGTGTTATTTTGAAAGAGATTATATTTTCAATTCCTACTCACTAAGGCTTAGATAGAGTTCTTTATAGAGCTAGCTTTGCAATGGTTCTTTGGATCATATCTTCACTGTTCTTTCTTTGCAGAGAGAGGCACAGGTGAAATCGTTTCCAGCTATTCATCCAAATTTCTCCTGCTAACTTGTATGTTGGCTGTATCCTGGACATCTATGCTTGGTATGGTAAAAACTGCTAATTCTTAATTGTTTCCTGATTCTACTGACCTAGATTGATGTGAATAGATCGGGGAAGCATACTATAAAAATAAGAAATTACTAAACATGTTTCCACTAATCTGTCATTTCAAAGCATAATCAATGGAAAAAAACAACAAGATGTGAACAACATCGTACAAAAAGCAACATTTTGATCCTCTAATAATAAACCCAAAAGCATCAATGCACTCGATGTCCAAATAAAAGATATAGACTAACAGACTGGATATATAAACAGGACCCGACATTTTCCTCCATAGAGGAAATGAATATCAGTATCAAAGACAATCTCTACCACAGAGTAAAAATTTGGAAAACAATTTTCCAAACAAGTCTTTCCTTGGAAACAAGTTGGATTAGGCATTCCAATATCCAGTAAAATAGACTGTTATCCAGAAGTCATGAAAAAAGATATAAAAGGTCACTTTATACCCCTCAAAGGAAAAACCTTCAATGAAGTGCTTTCAATTATGATCTTATATACTTTTAAAGCAAGGGCACCCACATGTATGAAAGAAACTTTACTAGAACTCAAAGCATGCATTGAACCTTACACAGTGTTTGTGGATGGCTTTAACACCTGTCTCTCCTCAATGGAATGATCAGATAAACAAATTTTTCAGAAACACAGTAAAATTAACTGACGTTTTGTACCTAATGGAATTAATAGATATTTGTAGAACATTTTATCCCAAATCAAAAGAATATACTTCTCCTCAGCCCATCATGATACATTCTCAAAAATAGACCATATAATTGCTAACAAAACAGACCTCAAATGATATAAGGTGATAGAAATTATCCCAGGCCTCCTATCAGATTACAATGGAGTAAATCATGAATTGAAATTATCATTATTTGCAGAAGATGAGACTGTATATGTAATCGACCCATAAAACTTGACCACAAAAAAACCTACAACTGTTAAACAACTTTAGCAAAGTGGCTGGATATAAAAATAATTCAAGCAAATAAGTAGTCTTCCTATACTCAAAGGAAAAACAGGCTGCAAAAAAATTAGGGAAATGACACCCTTTGTGAAAACCACAAATAATATAAAGTATCTTGGTTTGACTCTAACCAAAACAGTGACTGATCAGTATGACAGTTACTTCAGGTTGTTGAATAAAGAAATCGATGAAACCTCAGAATAGGGAAAAAATCCTATGCTCTTGGATTGGCAGGATTGATATACTAAAAACGGCCATATTACTAAAAACAATCTACAGATTTAAAGCATTCCCAATTAAAATCATATCTAAATTCTTCAAAAGTTAGAAAAGTAATTCTTAAATTCTACTGGAATAACAATAATTCCAGTAAAGGTCAAATTATTTTCATCAGTAAAAGTACTTTCAGGGGAATCAGTATCCTGGACCTCAGGTAATACTAAAAGGTGATAGTGTTGAACACTGAATCGTAATAGTACAGTGACATGTAGGTAGATCAATGGAACAGGATTGATGACCAAGCAATGAACCCACACACCTATGGTAACTTTACATTTGATAAAGAGCAAAATCCATGCAGTGCATAAAAGATAGCCTTTTCAACAAACAGTGCTGGTGCAAGTGGATATCAGTATGCAGAAGATTGTGAATAGATCCATTATTTTCTTTTACTGAACTCAAATCCACGTGGATCATGGACCTCCACATAAAACCGGACATATTTAAAGTAACAGAAAAGAAACTACGAAAGAGCCTGGAGCTGATGGTCACAGGGGGACTTTTCCTAAACAGCACACCAATGATTTATTCTTATAGATCAAAAAATGGCAGATGACACCTCATACAATAGAAAGATACTGTAAAGCAAAGGGCCTTGTCAATGTGACTAAATGCAAACCAACAAATTGGGAAATATCTGTACCAACCATTTTACAGACAAAAGGAAATATTCAGGATATAAGACTCCAGAGAGCAAAATATCCTTATTTAAAACAGGTTACAGAGCTAACAAAAGATTTTTCACCTGAGGGATGTAGAATGGGTGAGAAGCAGCCAAAGAAATGTTCAAAAATCTTAGTCATCAGGAAAATGCAAATCAAAACAACCTTGAATTTTCACCAACCCATAATTCAGAATGGCTAACATCAAAATTTAGTAGAAAAGAGTTGCTGGCTAAGATGTAGAGAAAGAGGAATACTTCTCAACTGCTGGTGGGTTACAAATTGGTACAATAACTCTGAAAAATCAGTCTGAAAGTTTATCAAAACCTGGAAATGATTCTACTAGAGGGCCCTGCTATACCAGTTCTGGGCATATAACTGGAAGTTTCCCCAGCATGTAATAAGGACACATGATCCATTATGGTCATAGCAGTCAAATTTATAATAGTCAGAAGCCGGAAAAAACACAGATGTCCCCCAACAGAGGAATGGATACAGAAACTATGACAAATATATATATATATATATATATACATATATACACACACACACACATACACATACACATACACATACATATACATACATATACATATATATGTATATATATGTATATGTATGTATATGTATGTGTATGTGTATGTGTATGTGTCACATACATATACATACATATACATATATATGTATATACATATATGTATGTATATGTATGTGTATGTGTATGTGTATGTGTGTGTGTGTGTATATATGTATGTATATATATATATATTCACAGTGGACCACCATACAGCTATTTAAAAGAAAGAATTCTTGAAATTTTCAAGCAATTGGATAGAAATGGAAAATATGATCCTGAATGTGGTAACCCAATAAAAAAAGAACACACGCACTGACAAATGGATATTAGCTCAGGAGCATGGAATTCCCAAGACACAATTCACATCTAAAATTAACCTCAAATTTAAAAATAAGCAAAGTATTTAAAGGACATGTATTCATTGCATTATAAAGGAATATACATACATCAAAAATGCTGAGCTAAATTATTTTTACTCTTCTATATACTACAGGAAATTGTAACATTCTTTTCCACATATACTACAGGTATCTTAAATTATAATGAACACAATGTCAAATATATTGCATCACTAATATTTTCAGGATGTACTAGAAACAGTCAAACTAACAGGATGAGAAAAGAACACCGCCAATGATTAATGGTCTTACAAAAAGAGAAATCTTCCGTGTATTTTCATTTCTGAATTGATACAACTATAGAATAATCCTTGTCCAGAATGAGAGTTCAAATGTTAACATCTAGTCAAGTAGCAGACATATACTATTTAGAATATTCTTTTAAAAATCATTTGTCAGCATCATGAATATGCTGTGCCATGCTTATATGGTAGAGGTATACACATTGAATGGTCTGTTTCTGACTAACTTATTATTAAGTGTGAAGGTGTGAGAATCTCAACTTTTTTTCCAGTAATTTCATAAAATTCTGGTTGGTATTTACAAATAACATATTTATACTATATAATAAATTTCATTGGGAGTAAAGAAGTATAATTTTTAATTTTATCATATTTATTTTGTATTTCCTAGCATAGTGAAATACCTTTATTCATTCTTTTGGAATATTTAATGTACAGCATTATTAATTTTAGAAAATGAGAAAGGAGTGTACTCTTCAATTCTTCTTAATTATGTATAAACTTTTTTAAAATGTATATATCGGTTGATGAGCATAGATGTTAGTCTTAAAACTTGGTTATTGTATGAATGTAACATATTCCTAAAGTATTTGACTTAGATTCCTTTATATCTACTTAAGGTGTGGTATATCTCAATCATATCATAGTTTTACTTTTAGAAAATTTTAAATAATTATTTTTATAAATTCTTTGCGAGTTTTATGCAACATGTTTTGATCATATTCAGCCCCATCCCCAACTGTTTCTCATTTTACCCTCCTTACCTTTGTGTCATTAAAAGAAAATCCACTGAGAAAAAAAAAAAAAAACAATATAGCAAGTGCTAATGGGACGACACACACCTGTAGTTTCAGCACTTAGAAAGCTGAGGCAGGAGAATCATAAGTTTGGTACCATCTTGGCCATTGAATTACATAGAATCTGCCTCAAAAGAAAAAAAAATAACCCAATTCTGGGGAAAATAATTTCTGCTTGTATCATTTTGTGGATCAGTGAGGATATCTGCAGACTGACTGTCTAGCTGTGGGGCTGCTGCCAATACAGCTTGTGCTTCTGATGGATGTTTACTGACTAATTGCCCTCCTTAGACCTGATACCAGGTCTCATTTGCAGTGTGTGAAAGTAATTGCTTTCCCCACAGCCCCAGAGTTGCAGGCATCCAACACTTTTAACCTTATCAATGCAATGGGTGGAACACAGGAACTCTCTTATGAGTGAGAGCAAACATGGTTACCCAGTTTGTCAAAGAATAAATATTTTTCATGAACTGTGATGATGTCCTTTGACCATCTGTGGCAAACAGTTGGGCCTTATTGTTTTCAAAGAACTGCTCATATGTAAAATTGCTTAGGCCTTTGTCCATCATATAAGTTGGATCCATACTCTGCACTATGTTATGATTTGTAAGATGTGTCTCTTGATAGCGCCCTCCCTGCCACCCTCCTCCCCCATGTCTTGGTTTCCAGTGCTGTGCTTGGAGGTGGGGTTTGGAGGAAGTAGAGAGATCACAGATCATGAGCATTCTGATCTATCAAATGATCTGATCTATTGATGGGATTGCAATCTGATCACATGACTGAGAGCAGTTAGAAACCAGGAAGTGGAACCTTTTTGGAGGAAATGCCTCATTGAAGGCATGCTCTTGAGGGATTGTCTGTCTCCCATCCCCAGCTTCTTCTCCTCTCTGTCGCATTTGGCTTTCCAGCCTGCCGTGAAGAATAGAACTGCACCTCATCACCCATACCCCATTGTGAGATTCTAGCTTTACGTCAAGCCCAAAGCCATAGAGTTATCAAAGCATGGACTGACTTTGCAATGATGAACCAAAATACATTTTATTGAACTTAAGTGATTTCCTTGGGAGTTTTGTTACACTATCAAGAAAATGGTCTCCCCTCTCCACGTATTGCATTTAGTGCTATATAACTGTCTCACTTCCCCAGGTCTTTCCAGCCTTGGGAAGGTTTTCTACACAAAACAGCCATATATTTTTGTGCATGTAAGCACCTATATGAGACTGTATAGACATGTATATTTATTCAAAGCCACCCCACGTTCTAGTACTTTACTCATTTATTTTTTTATTTTTTTATTTTTTTTATTCGATATATTTTTTATTTACATTTCAAGTGATTTCCCCTTTTCTATCCCCTCCACTCCCCTAAAGTCCCCTAAGTTCTTGTCATACAGATCTTTCCCATGTTTGGTAAGAGTCACCCCAAGATACTTTATACTGTGTGTGGCTAATATGAAGGGGGTCATTTCCCTAATTTTTTTCTCAGTCTGCTTATCCGTTGAGTATAGGAAGGCCACTGATTTCCTTGAGTTGATTTTATAACCTGCCACATTGCTGAAGTTGTTTATCAGCTGTAGGAGTTCTCTAGTGGAGTTTTTTGGGTCACTTAGGTAGACTATCATGTCATATGCAAATAATGATAGTTTGACTTCTTCCTTTCCAATTTGTATCCCTTTGACCTCCTTATGTTGTCTAATTGCCCGAGCTAGTACCTCAAGTACAATATGAAAAGATAAGGAGAAAGGGGGCAGCCTTGTCTAGTCCCTGATTTGAGTGGGATTGCTTCAAATTTCTCTCCATTTAGTTAGATGCTGCCTACCGGTTTGCTGTATATTGCTTTTACTATGTTTAGGTATGGGCCTTGATTTCCTGTTCTTTTCAAGACTTTAAGCATGAAAGGATGATGAATTTTGTCAAATGCTTTTTCAGAGTCCAATGAAATGACCATGTAATTTTTTTCTTTCATTTTGTTTATGTAGTGGATTGCATTGATGGATTTCTGTATGTTGAACCAACCCTGCATTCCCGGGATGAAGCCTACTTGATCATGGTGGATGATCCTTTTGATGTTTTCTTGGATTTGGTAGGCAAGAATTTTATTGATTATTTTTGCATCGATGTTCATAAGGGAAATTGGTCTGAAGTTCTCTTTCTTTGTTGGATCATTGTGTGGTTTTGGTATCAGAGTAATTGTGGCTTCTTAGAAGGAATGGGTAGTGTTCCTTCTGTTTCTATTTTGTGGAATAGTTTGAAGAGTATTGGTGTTAACTCTTCTTTGAAGGTCTGATAGATTTCTGCACTGAAACCATCTGGTCCTGTGCTTTTTTAGTTGGAAGACTTTCTATGATTCCTTCTATTTCTTTAGGCTTTATGGGACTGTTCAGATGGTCTAGTTGGTCCTGATTTAATTTTGGTATTTGGTATCTGTCAAGGAAATTGTCCATTTCCTCCAGATTCTCCAGTTGTGTTGAGTATAGGCTCTTGTAGTAGGATCTGATGTTTTTTGGATTTCCTCAGTTTCCGTTGTTATATCTCCCTTTTCATTTCTAAGTTTGTTAATTTGGATACTTTCTCTGTGCACTTTTGTTTGATGATTTCCAGCCTTCTACTCCTCCTGGGTGAAATAGCTTCTTTTGTTCCAGGGCTTTCAGGTGTGTCATTAAGCTGGTAAGAAATGCTCTCTCCATTTTCTTTTTGGAGGCACTCAGGGCTATGAGTTTTCCTCTTAGCACTGCTTTCATTGTGTCCCATAGATTTGGGTATGTTGTGTCTTCATTTTCATTGTGTTCTAAAAAGTCTTTAATTTCTTTCTTTATTTCTTCCTTGACCAAGGTATCATTGAGTAGAATATTGTTCAATTTCCACGTGTATGCGGGTTTTCTGTTGTTTTATTTGCTATGGAAGACCACTTTTACTCCATAGTGATCTGATAGGAGGCATGGGATTAGTTCTATCTTCTTATATTTGTTGAGGTCTGTCTTGTGACCAATTATATGGTCTATTTAGGAGAAGGTACCATGAGGTGCTGAGAAAAAAGGTATATTCTTTTTCTTTAGGATAGAATGTTCTATATATATCTGTTAAATCTAATTGGTCCAAAGCTTCAATTAGTTTCATTATGTCCCTGTTTAGTTTATGTTTTTCTGATCGGTCCATTGAGGAAAGTGCAGTGTTAAAGTCACCCACAATTATTGTGTTAGGTGCAATGTGTGCTTTGAGCTTTAATAAAGTTTCTTTTACGAAAGAGGGTGCCCTTGCATTTGGAGCATAGATGTTCAGGATTGAGAGTTCTTCTTGTTATATTTTTCCTTTGACCAGCAAGAAGTGTCCCTCATAGTCTCTTTTGATGACTTTGGGTTGAAAGCCAATTTTGTCTGATATTAAAATGGCTACTCCAGCTTGTTTCCTGAGACCATTTGCTTATAAAATTGTCTTCTAGCCTTTTACTCTAAGGTAATGTTTGTCTTTGACTCTTAGGTGTGTTTCTTGTAAGCAGCAAAATGTAGGGTCCTGTTTACGTATCCAGTCAGTTAGTCTAATTCTTTTTATTGGGGCATTGAGTCCATTGATATTAAGAGATATTAAGGAATAGTGATTGTTACTTCCTGTCATTTTTGACGTTATTTTTTTTAAATTTGATTGGTTAACTTATTTTGGGTTTGGTGAAAGGTTACTATCTTGCTTTTTCCGGGGTGAAGTTTCCCTCCTTGTATTGGTGTTTTCCTTCTATTGTCCTTTGTAGGGCTGGGTTTGTGGATAGATATTGGGTAAACTTGGTTTTGTCATGGAATATCTTAGTTTCTCCATCTATGGTGATTGAGAGTTTTGCTGGATATAGTAGTTTTGGCTGGCATTTGTGTTCTTTTAGAATCTGCATGAGATCAGCCCAGGATATTCTAGCCTTCATAGTCTCAGGTGAAAAGTCTGCTGTGATTCTGATAGGTCTTCCTTTATATGTTACTTGGCCTTTTTCTCTTACTGCCTTTAATATTCTTTCTTTGTGTAGTACATTTGGTGTTTTGATTATTATATGACGGGAAGTATTTCTGTTCTGGTCTAGTCTGTTTGGAATTCTGTAGACTTCTTGTATATTCATGGGCATCTCTCTCTTTAGGTTAGGGAAGTTTCCTTCCATAATTTTATTGAAGATATTTGCTGGCCCTTTAAGTTGTAAATCTTCACTCTTATCTATGCCTATAATATTAGGTTTGGTCTTCCTATTGTGTCCTGGATTTCCTGGGTATTTTGGGTTACAAGCTTTTTGCTTTTTGCATTTTCTTTAAGTGTTGAGTCCATGGTTTCTATGGTATTTTCAGCATCTGATATTCTTTCTTCTGTCTCTTGTATTCTGTTGTTGATATTTGCATCTATGTCCACTGATTTCTTCCCAAGGCTTTCTATATCCAAAGTTGTCTCCCTTTGAGTTTTCTTAGTTGTTTCTATTTCTGATTTTAGACTCTGGATGGTTTTGCTTAGCTCCTTCTCTTGTTTGTTTGTGCTCTCCTGTAATTGTTTAAGAGATTTTTGTGTTTCCTCTTTCATGACCTCACCCTGGTGACCAAAGTTCTCCTGTATTTCTTTAAGTGTTTTTTTGTGTTTCCTCATTATTGGCTTTTGTATTCTCCTGGATTTCTTTCAATGCTTTTTGTGTTTCCCTTGCAAGGGCTTCTAACTTTTGATCCATTTTCTCCTGAATTTCTTTAAGTATGTCCTCTATGTGTTCCTGTACCAGCATCATTTCCAGTGATTTTAAATCCAAATCTTGTTTTACTGGAGTGATGGGGTATCCAGAACATGCTAGTAAAGGAGAATTGGGTACAGATGTTGCCATATTGCCTTGATTTCCGTTAGTGATTTTCCTGCATTTGCCTTTTGCCATCTAGTTCTCACTGGTGTTAGTTGGTCTTGTCAATGCTGGACTCACCAGTGCAAGCTGCCCCTTCCCAGGTGGCCTCTGGTGCACAGCTTACCTCCTGCACTGCCTGGAGACAGAGTGCTGTTGCCCAGGCTCTTCAGATCCTGAAGCAGACACCTGAAGGCTCCTGCTAGGGCCCACTGGATTGACCAGAGCACACTGACTTCTCCCTGCTGGCTGCCCAGAAGCCCCACTTGCCTCTTTCAGGACCTGGAGATGTAGTGTTGCTGCTCAGGCTGATCTGGATCCAGAAGTGGAGAGGTCTGAGGGCTACTGCCAGAGGCCTCAGAACTGAAGCCTCAGCTCTGTGCCACAGGAATTAGCTGTGCTGTGAGCTCCCAGACTGCCTCTGGGTGCACACCAGGTCTCCCGCACTTCCTAGAGACCGAGTGCTGTGGCCCAGGCTGTTCAGATCCCAAAGCAGGTGCCTGAAGGCTCTTGCTGGGGCCCGCTGGATTCACAGGAGCACACTGACTTCTCCCCGCTGGCTGCCCAGAAACCCCACTTGCCTCTTTAAGGACCTGGATATGTGGTGTTGCCACCTAGGCTGATCTGGATCCGGAAGGGCCTCAGGACTGAAGCCTAAGCTCTGTGCCACAGGAATGAGCTGTGCTGTGAGCTCCCAGACTGCCTCTGGGTGCACACCAGGTCTCCCGCACCTCCTGGAGACCAAGTGCTGTGGCCTAGGCTGTTCAGATCCCAAAGCAGGCGCCTGAAGGCTCCTGCTGCGGCCCGCTGGATTCACCAGAGCACACCGACTTCTCCCCGCTGGCCACCCAGAAGCCCCACTTGCCTCTTTCAGGACCTGGATATGTGGTGTTGCCGCTCAGACTTATCTGGATCCGGAAGCGGAGAGGTCTGAGGGCTACCACCAGAGTCCTCAAGACTGAAGCCTAAGCTCTGTGCCACAGGAACGAGCTGTGCTGTGAGCTCCCAGACTGCCTTTCACTCATTTATTTTTTAATTAAATTATTTGTAGCTGTTGAAAAAAATTTAGAAAATGAGAAAGGAGTGTACTCTTCAAGTTTTCTTAATTATGTATAAACTTTGATAAAATATATAATTTACAGCCCTTTGAAAAATTAATTCAAATAATATCACTGGGTATTTTGAATAAATGTAAGTTGCACAAATGATCATGTGTCCAGTCATATGTTTTATTTTGTTTCTAGTCTTATCTTTTAATACAACTCAGTGAAGAAGAAAATGACAATGAAGAAAAAGGATTTGTAAACTTGGTACTAATTTTGAAAATCTGAAGTGGAAAATTGAGATTACTTTAGAAATTCGGCTGTTATGTAAAAGTTTTGCTGTGGAAAACAAATGAATAAACAAATGGGAAATAATTTACTTAGGCTTAATAAAGCACGGAAAGAATGTTTTTTTGCTAATGATATTCTTGAATTGTCTACCTAACATTGAATAGTTTAAGTCTATTTGGAGTAACAAAATAATGAAAATATAGCAAAATATTCTCCAGGTATATGTCCCAATTATTTCTACTATTGCATATGGTGGGTTATTTTAAACAATCTCATTTCAGTCATGATCACAAGGTGAGTCAAGGCATATGATAATGCAAAACCTGTTCCAGACTTGTGATATTTTGAAGGAGAGTATATTTTCAATGGATACTCACTAAATCTTAGATACGGTTCCTTATATTGTTAGCTTTGCAAAGAGTCTTTGGAACATATCTTCACTGATCTTCAGTTTGCAGAAAGAGGCACAACTGAAAACTTGTCTTAGCGTGCCTTCAAATTCCTCCTGCTAATTTGTATGTTGCTACTTCCTAGATGTACTTGATAGGTAAGGTTATCACAGCTGATTATTTGCTAAGCTGACACTACTGTCCTGGACTGATAGTATATGTGTGAAGTGTTTGTCAGTGGCTCAGTGAAGCATCCTTTAAAAATAAAATAAATAATAAACTTTTATCCACAAATCAAACACTTCAGAGCATAATCAAGAGAAAACATCAACCAAAAGAGGGATACCACACCTTAGAAAAAGCAACAAGTTGATCTTCTATTAATAAACCAAAATAAGAATATAATTACACAAACATAAAAATTTTCTCAAAAATTACAGGAAGCAACAAATACTATTTCTTCATATCTCACAGCCGTAATGCTCTCTATTCTCCAATAAAAGATATAGACTAACAGACTGGGTATATAAACAGGACAAATCATTTTGATGCATTTAAGGAGTGCATCTCAGTGTCAAATACAAACTCTACCACAGAATTAAAGGTTGGTAAACAATTTTCCAAACAAGTAGTCCCCAAAATCATGATGAATTATGCATTCCAATAAACAATAAAATAGACTGCCAACCAACAGTCTTTAAAAAAGATATGGAAGGCCACTTTGTAAACATCAAAGAAAAATTACAGGATGAAGAACTTTTAATTCTGAACATCTGTGCTCCAAATGCAAAGGCACTATCATTCATGAAAGAAACTTTACTGGAGCTCAAAGCATGCATTACACCTCAGTCAGTAATTGTGTTTCACTTCAACAATTGATTCTCCTTAATGGACCTGTCACAGAAACATAAACTGTACAGAAGCACAGTAAAAATAACAGCAGTTTTTTACCAAATGGATTTAATAGATATCTATAGAACATTTCATCCTAAATCAAGAGAATATAACATCTTCCCAGCACACCATGATACCTTCTCAAAAATGGACAAAATTACTGGTCAAAAGACAGACCTCAATAGATATAAGTAGATTGAAATAATTCCATGCATCTTTTCAGATCACTATAGAATAAGGGTGATCTTCAATAGCAAAAAAAAAAAAAAAAAAAAAAAAAAAAAATTGAAAGCAAACCTAGACCTGTAAGCTAAACAATGCTCTCCTTAATAATACATTGTTCAAGAAGGAAATAAGGATAGACATCAAATACTTTTGTGAATATAATTAAAATAAAGGCTCAACATACAAAAAATTTGTGACACAAAGAAAGCAGTACTAAGACCAAAATTCATAGTTCTAAGTGCCTAGAAGAAGAAGCTGGAGAGAACACATATACTACCAGATTAACAATATACCAGAAAGATTCAAAACAGAAACTAATACACACAAGAAGAGTAGAAGGAAGGAAATCATTCAACTCACTGGCTGAATCCAACCAAATAGAAGGAGAAATAACTAGACAAGGAACCAACAAAACTATGAGCATATTCTTTGATTAAATCAGCAACATAGAAAACCATTGTGTAAAAACCGGAGAACGCCATATACTTCATTTATAGAGCAATAGGAAACTAAAGCAAGGTTGTCCTCTGGGCTTACTGGGTACTATCTTAATATCTTGTGTTCTCTAGTAGATTCTGAATACTTGTCTGAAGAGAACTAGATACTTTTCAACTGTCAGAAACAATAAAGAAAATAGTAGAGTAATAATAATAATAAAAAAAAAACGAGGACACAAAGTAAGTATCCAAATTAACACAACAAAAAATTAAAAGGGAGAAAAAACAACTGAAAAAGAGGAAATCTAAAAAAATAAATAAATAAAAAATCATCATATCCTACTACAAGTGCATATATCAATAAAAGTGGAAAATCTGGATGAAATGAACAATTTCCTAGCCAGGTACTAAATAGCAAATTTAAATCATGATCAGACAAACCCTATGAACAGTCCCAAAGCCTCTAAAGGAATAGATGTGTGCATTGAAAGCCCGTGTACCAAATAAAAAGACAATAAAAGATGGTTTCTTTGCAAAATTCTATCAGAACTTCAACATAGAACTAAAATCAATACTAAGCAAACTATTCTACTAAATAGCAGGAGACGGAACCATGCCTAACATGCTTTATGAAGCCAAAATTATATTGATACTAAAACCAAATATTCACCAAATATTCAACCAAATATTCAAAAAATAAAAAAAAGAACTTAAGACCAATATCCCTTAAGAACATCTATTCAAAAATGCTCAATAAAATATTTGACAGCTGAATCAAGAACATATGAAACTGATCACTGATCCCAATCATGTAGACTTCATCCTTAATCCTTCAAATGCAGAGCTGTTTCAATATATGGAAATCCATCAATGTTATTTAATAGGTAAGCAAACACAAGGAAAAAAATCACGTGGTCTTTTCTTTAGATGTTGCAGAAACCTTAGAAAAAATTAAGCATCCCTTCATATTAAAAGGCTTGGATAGAACAGAAATTCAAGGCCTATAAATAAACATAATAAATACAATATAAAGCAAACCAATAGCCAACATGAAGCTATGTGGAGAGAAAATTGAAGCAATTCCTCTAAAATAAGTGACTAGACAATGCCGCCCTCTCGCTTTCTCTGTGTACTTACTCAATATAGTACAAGAAAATCTAGTAAAAACAAAAAGAAAACAAATTTGGGTCACAGAGATATGAATTCAAAAGAATGAAGTAAAATTGTCATTATTAACAGATGATATGATAGTTTACTTAAGGGAAGCAGAAAACTCCACCAGAAAATACCTACAGCTGATAACCAAATTAAGCAAAGTGGCTTGTTACCGAATTAACTCAAGCAAATCAGTATCCTTCCGATACTCAAAGGATAAACAGGCTGGGAAAGTAATTAGGGAAATGACACAAACAATATAAAGTATCTTGGTTTGACTCTAGCCAAGCAAGTGAAAGATCTGTATAGCAGGTACTTCAAATCTCTGAATAAAGAAATCGAAGATGACCTTAGAATTTGGAAAAACCTCCCATTTTTCATTGGAGAGTATAAGGTCCATGTTTCCAAAAGCCATCTACAGATTTAGTGCAATCCCCATTAAAAAAATCCCATCAAAATTATTCAAAACTTAGTAAATCATTTCTTAAATTCTTCTTGAATAAAAATAATCCCAACATAGGTAAAACTAATTTCATAAGTAAAAGTAGTTCTAGGGGAATCAGTACCCTGGACCTCAGGCCATACTACAAAGCAATAGTGTTAAATACTGCATGGTAATAGTACAGTGACTGATAGGTAGATTAATAGAATAGAATTGTTGAACAAGCAACGAACCCAAACAACTATGGTCGCTTGATCTTTGACAAAGTGTAATATCCATGCAGTGGGAAAAAGATAGTCTTTCCAAGAAACTGTGCTGTTCAAGTGAAGGTCAGCATGGAGAAGAATGTGAATACATAGATTCTTTTTTTTTTCTTTTTTTCCTTTTTCTACTTCTTTTTTTTTTTAAATTCGATATATATATATATTTTACATTTCAAATGATTTCCTCTTTCCTAGCCCCCCCACTACCAGAAAGTCCTGTAAGTCCCCTTCTCTCCTCCTGTCTTCCCACTCACCCCTTCCCACTTCCCCATTCTGGTTTTGCTGAATACTGCTTCACTGAGTCTTTCCAGAACAAGGGGCCACTCTTCCTTTCTTCTTGTACCTCATTTGATGTGTAGATTATGTTTTGGGTATCCCAGGTTTCTAGATTAATATCCACTTATTAGTGAGATTATACCATGATTCACCTTTTGAGTCTGGGTTACCTCACTTAGTATGATGTTCTCTAGCTCTATCCATTTGCCTAAGAATTTCATGAATTCATTGTTTCTAATGGCTGAATAGTACTCCATTGTGTAGATATACCACATTTTTTGCATCTACTCTTCTGTTGAGGGATACCTGGGTTCTTTCCAGCATCTGGCAATTATAAATAGGGCTTCTATGAACATAGTAGAGCATGTAACCTTATTACATGATGGGGAATCCTCTGGGTATATGCCCAGGAGTGGTATAGCAGGATCTTCTGGAAGTGAGGTGCCCAGTTTTTGGAGGAACCGCCAGACTGAATTCTAGAGTGGTTGTACCAATTTGCAACCCCACCAGCAGTGGAGGAGTGTTCCTCTTTCTCCACACCCTCTCCAACACCTGCTGTCTCCTGAATTTTTAATCTTAGCCATTCTGACTGGTGTAAGGTGAAATCTCAGGGTTGTTTTGATTTGCATTTCCCTAATGACTAATGAAGTTGAGCATTTTTTAAGATGCTTCTCCACCATCCGAAGTTCTTCAGATGAGAATTCTTGGAAAAAAAGATAGCCTTTTCAACAAATGGCGCTGGCTCAACTGGAGGTCAGCATGCAGAAGAATGTGAATTGATCCATCCTTGTCTCCTTGTACTAAGCTCAAATCCAAGTGGATCAAGGACCTCCACATAAAGCCAGACACTCTGAAGCTAATAGAAAAGAAACTGGGGAAGACCCTTGAGGACATCGGTACAGGGAAAAAGTTTCTGAACAGAACACCAATAGCTTGTGCTCTAAAAGCAAGAATTGACAAATGGGACCTCATAAAACTACAAGGTTTCTGTAAGGCAAAGGACACCATCAAGAGGACAAATCGGCAACCAACAAATTGGGAAAAGATCTTCACCAATCCTACATCAGATAGACGGCTAATATCCAATATACATAAAGAACTCAAGAAGTTAGACTCCAGAAAACCAAACAACCGTATTAAAAAATGGGGTACCCAATACATCGATTCTTATCTCCTTTTAATAACCTTAATATGTTCATAGCAGCCCTATTTATAAAAGCCAGAACTTGGAAAGAACCCTGGTATACCTCAAATAAAAAATGGACGAAAAAAATAAACATAGTAAATGCAATATAGAGCATACTAGTAGTCAACATCAAGCTACATGGAGAGAAACGTGAAACAATTCCCCTAAAATAAGTGACCAGACAATGCTGCCCTCAAACTTTCCTCTGTGTATTTATTCAATATAGCACTATAAGTTATAGTGAGAGCAATAAGAAAACAAATGGAGGTCACAGGGATATGAATTCAAAAGAATGAAGTAAAACTGTCATTATTTACAGATAATATGATAGTTTAATTAAGGGAACCATAAAACTCCACCAGAAAACACCCACAGCTGATAAACAACTTCCGCAAAGTGGCTGGCTATCAAATTAATTCAAGCAAACCAGTATCCTTCCAATTCTCAAAGGATAAACAGGCTGAGAAATTAATTAGTTAAATGACACACATTGTAATAGCCACAAACAATATTAAGTACCTTTTTTTGACTCTAAGCAAACAAGTGAATAACCTGTATGACAGGTACTTCTAGTCTTTGAATATAGAAATCAAAGATGACCTTAGAATTTGGAAAAACCTTCCATCCAATGGTTTGGAGAGAATAAGGTAAATCTTGACATAAGCACTTTAGAGATTTAGTGCAATCCCCATCAAAATCCCCTCTAATTTTTTCAAAAGATGGTAAAACATTTCTTAAATTCTTCTGGAATAACAATAATCTCAATATAGGTAAAACTAATTTCATCAGTAAAAGTAGTTCTAGGGGAATCAGTACCCTGGACCCCAGGCCGTACTACAAAGCAATACTGTTAAATACTGCATGGTAATAGCACAGTGACAGATAGTAAGATCAATAGAATAGAATTGATGAGCAAGCAACGAACCCACGCAACTATGGTCACTTGATCTTTGACAAAGAATAAAATCCATGCAGTGAAGAAAGCTAGCCTTTCCAACAACCTGTGCTGTTAAAGTGAGGTCAGCATTCAGAAGCATGTGAATACATCGATTCTTATCTCCTTTTAATAAGTTCAAGTCTCAGTAAATCAGGAGCCTCTACATAAATCGAGACATTTTGATACTAATAGAAAAAAATGGGGAAAAGCCTGGAGACCAAAAGCTCAGGGAAATTTTTCAGAAACAGAAAACCAATAGTTTATTCACTTAGATCAAGAATTGACAAGAGACCACATAAAATTACAAATTTACTATAAATCAAAGGACTCTTTCAATGTGACCAAATGGCAACCAACAAATTGGGAAGAGATCTTTATCACCATATAACTGACAGAGGGAAATGTCCAGTATATATGACTCAAGATTATCAAATAAATCTATTAAAAGTGGGTACAGAGCTGACCAAATAATTTCACAGGAGCAATATAGAATCGCTGAGACACGGCTATAAATTGTTGAACAACCTTAATCATCAGGGAAATGCGAATCAAAACGACTCTGAGATTTCACCCCCTCAATTCAAAATGGCTAAGATTAAAAACATAGGAGATAAGAGGTTCTGGCTAAGATGTAGAGAAAGAGGAACACTTCTTCACTCTGAGTACTTCGCAAACTGGTACAACTACTCTGAAAAATCAGTCTGGTGCTTCATAAAAAGCCAGTGTATGATACTACTGGAGAACCCTGATATATTACTCGTGAGCATATACCCAGAAAATTCCACAGCATCTAATAAGGACACATGCTCTTCTATGTTTTTAGTAGCCCTATTTTAATAGCTAGAAGCTGTAAAGATCTCAGATGACTTGAAACTGACAAATGGATACAGAAAATGTAACATATGTACACAATTGAATATTCGTGAGCTATTAAAAGAGGAGAATTCATTAAATTCTCCAGCAAATGGATAGAGCTGGAAAATATGATCCTGAGTGAGGGAACCCAATCTCAAAAGAACACACATGGTATGTACTCACTGATAAACGCATAATAACCCAGAAGCTTGGGATTCCAAGACCCAAATCACATATGAATTAATATCAAATTGAAGGAAGGGCAAAATATGGATACTCTAGCCCTTCTTAGAGTGGTAACAAAATACCCAGAGGGGAGATTCAGGGACAAATTGTGCAGCACAGGCTGAAGGGGAAAAAAAACATCCAGAAACTTCCCAACTTAGTGATCCATCCCATTTTCTCTTAGAAAACACAAATAAAATTAATGATTCTCACAAGCACTTGCTGATTGGAGATGGATAGAGCTGTCACCCGGAATGCTTTGCTAGTACATGAAAAATATAGTGTGGGATCATCTCACCCAGCCATTGAACTGAGCAAAGGGACCCATATTTGGTTTCTAGAGAAATGATCCAAAGAGATGAAGGGGTTTGCCTACCATAGGAGGAACAATATGAGCCCCCAATTCTCCTATAACACACAATGTAAAAAAAACATCAACCAATGAATAGACATGGCTCCAGAGAAAAAGGCAGCAGAGAATGGACTTGATGGACATCAAAGGAAGGAAAGACAATATGTCCTGGAAAGGTTTGATGGAGCAGTGTAGGGGAATACCAGGTCAGGGAAGCTGGAGGTAGTTGATTGCACAAGTGGGGAGGGGAAAGGGTTATACTACTTTCAGAGATGGGTCAGAAAGAATAGGCAAAATCCTTTTAAATTTAAATAAATTATTTATTAAATAGAGGAAAAAAGAGAGAAAAAAGAAAATGACCATAAACTTTTATTACAGGCTACATTTAATCATCATATTGTCAAACACTTTATATTTATAGAAATTACATATTGCAAAATATAACATACTTCATGCTCTCATATACATATTCAGTACATTCCTATCAAACTAATATGCCATCATCCATAACCAATCCTATTTTATTACATCTTCTTTATATCATTATTTGTTCCTTTTAAACTTTTTTTAAGTTTTAGGTTATTTAAGGTTTAATTAATTTATTATTATTGTTTAAATATCTGTTTACATGTACAGTTTGATAGCATATGTAAAGAAGTTACAGTGAAGTTTTAAATATTCTGAACATCACTGATCTATATTCATTCACCCAGTGTATCTAAGTACATGTTTATAGGTTGGGTAAGAATTTATATTGAGAAAGGATACCTAAGCCTATGTAGGCGTTGGTTTATTTTCTTTATTTTTGTAAAGACCATATTGGCTACAGTTCGCGTTGATCTCCTCAGTGCTAAAACTGCACATATCACATGGACATACTAATTTATGCCTTTCTGTAACAACACACACTGATAAAAATCTATTCCTCAGATAAGAATCTTATGCATATTATACTTAGATTTTTCGATCAACTTATCAGCTAAAAGTTTTGTAAAATTTAATTGCCACAATATTGGAACTAAGCTTCTGTCACAAAAATTTTCAGAGGCATGTTGTTCTGCAGTTCACTTCTCTTCTGTGGATATTAAAGGAGAGGGCCTTCATTATCTTCCTTATTACCTATCTTTATGGTACAATAGGTGTGAGATGCTACAGATAAGTCACTCAGGGAAAATTAAAGAGAGCTTAAATTATTGGTTCAGTACCATGTTTTTTCTAGTGACAATCATGGTGCCTTGGAGTCTTCTGGTGAGCACAAAGGGTTTCCATGGCCAAGGTTAACGCAAGACATATTACAAGAGTGCAGAGTGGCATTGCATGGTATGATGAATAACTTGGCATGATATGGTATGAAGAAGATTCACTTTTCCCCTGACCCTGTGTGATGGTCCTTAGTGAGAGGCATAGAAATTGCCTGTCCAGACAATGTATTTATCATTGGAATGGATGCACTGGCTTACTCATTGTGAACATGGCATTAAACATATTTTGGAGAAAGAAATCCCCAGGAATGGAAGTTTATAGATTTAAATCCAGGTCTGTATAAATATATTATTAGCATGGAGAAGTCTAAGTTCTATGCTTCCTCTTCTATAAACAAGGTGTTCTTAGTGGTTTTCAAGATCTCCAGATTCAGGATTTGTGTCTGGTCAAAGCAATAGGTCTCCTGTCATTCTGACTTAAGAATTTGGATATTGAATTTTGCAACTATTAAATAAATTTTCTCTTTCTAGTGTGACATCATGCCCATAAATCATTTGGCATTATTTAAAACATATTGAAGAGATTAATAAAAACAATAGACCACTGTCTGCAAAAAGAGGCATGGTAAGATTTAGGTTTGTATATAGTGTGGATAACGGAAGAATTTTTCATCTATTCAAGGAAGCAAATTGTTGCAATTTCAATTCTTATTGTAGAACCCATCAATAAAAACAGAAGAGAGAAAAAAAAATTATGGAAGGATGGTTTGGGAGCAGAAGGAAATATCACCTTATTGGAAGGAGAGTGTATGCTAAGGGGCAATGTTGTTGTACAATCCACAGATTTATGTGTCAAAATGTTTGATATTGAGTTTCATTAACAAATGTCCTAGGATGAGGTAGCAGAACCTCTTAGACATGCCATTGAATAGAAACAGATAGCTCATTTTCTCATGGAATGTTTTCTTACATAATGGTTTTGGTACATGTCTTTGATGTAGATTTAATTGCAAACAAACTGATAGCACCTTGTATTAAGAAGAAATAAATTATTTTTGTATTTTCTGTGACTTTTTGCACCTCCTTTTACTTAGATTTTGCCAGATGTGATCCTGTTATATTTTTCTGACTGAAATTTATATATCAACATTGTGAACAAGACCATGGAATATTGAAAAAGTGCTCAAGCGAGACTCTTAATGCCTTAAAAGATTTTGAGTATGATAAGTTGTATGCTAACACCTGCAGTCTGGTTCATACAGAGAGATCATAGAGCTAGATTGGCTTTTTATAGAGTTTCAAGAACTTTTCTCTCAGTGTTCCAATCTTCATTTATATCTTATCTTTGACTTTGTTTAGTGAGAACTGTTATTTGAAACCATCAATTGAATTTTAAACTACACGTAATAAACTGAGATATTTTAGGGTGTAAAACATCATATTGATTACTGAATTAATCAAGATGAGTGAATGGATGAGGAATATTTTATCTTATTTAGATGGTCGGTGACTACAGAATTAGAAAAATTGAATAAAAAAGTTAATAATCTGTGTTGGAAGAACCTGTATTGTTTTTTGTGGATCAGATGTGTTTATCATTGCTGGATATCTCTACATTTCAGAGGATAGTGAAACTTGAACACATCTCCAACAAGGTCTTGTGGCTAAATCCGAGATAGAAAGAAAATAACACTAGATTCCAGCTACCAAATTGATTGGTAGGCTTATCCTTCCATCTATTCAAAAATTTTGCTAGTTAACATATTTGTATCCAGAACTCATACACACACATACATACACACCCCAGCATACCTAGACACTAAGCCACCAAAGAAGGAGTACACAGAAAGAATCCCATGGTTCCTCATATTTAGCTGAGGTTGACAATATGTGTTATCAATGTGAGATGGTACCCTTAGTTCTAAGAAGGCTGGAATCCCCAAGTAGTAAAATTTAGGTAGGGAGGGAGTAGTAGGTGACTAGGTAGATGAAAATGCTCATAGAAATAGGAGAGGGGACACGAGCTAGAGATAACTTTTATGGTTATTGCTGGATATATGTTAACATTTGAAATGCAAAAAAAGAAAGGAGGTATTCAATGGAATAATGTAGTAGGAGAGAAAATAAACACATCACATTCTCATTGTATGAAAATTGAAAAAAAAAAAAAAAAAACTCTGTTGCCAAGAGCTCTAGCTTTGAGTGTAAGAGAATTTCTATAACTGTGTGTCAGGAGAGTCCTGAAACAATAGCACTTCAGAACAAAACAATACAGGTCTAGCATTAGCAGGAAAGTAAAGAAACAATGTGAGAAAAGCATTCCCTTATCTGAACATTCTACTGTTTCTTGGATAACTCTTGCTATCTCCTGTGATGTCACCACTGTTGTAACAATGTCAACTGTTTTTATGCATCACTGAGTCTCAACAGGGTTCAACCTTATTAATGTTTCAAGGCAGAAGTCTCTCCAAGAAGAGAGAAACACTTACACAACAAATATCAAGAAATTGTAAGACAACATGGAGGAGTCTACTGGTTTTCCAGCCTGTCCAAATAAGAAAACTCCCACAGCAAACCTACATAACCAATGGATTTCTATTCCTTTACTACCCTCCAATCTCCAAGTTCCTCCAGCTCTTGTATTGTCTTTTGTACCCAAATGCCCAATACCCTTGTATTACCTGAACGTCTTCAAATGCCTCCAGATCCACAAATGCCTCAATATCACCAGAGACCACAAATGGTTCCATTATTTGATGGCCTACGATTGTCTCCCAGATCGACAGTGAATCAAGGCTTTCATGTTTTAACCTCTCCATTCGTTCACCTTGTGGGTCCTGAAATCTGTCCAAGAGCAAATGTTCCCTGAACGACTTCTGTAAGACCTTGGAGAGGGCGAACCAGGTATAGCACAGAACATAAGATAAAGCTGGAGAAATTCTTCCTGGAAATATCCAAGTATCCTTCCATTGGACAACGTAAGCAACTGGCAGAAAGCATTTGTGTGACAGAATTCCAGATCCGCATATGGTTTAAGAACTGGAGGTATAGATACTTTAGGGAACATCCCAATACGAGTAGGTCAACACCTGGGAAACAAAGTCGAAGAGCTCAAACTCACTACCTCAGCAATGAAGATCATGTCCCTGTGAATGCTGTGGCCATTCATTATCTTATGTTCCCAAGCTTAGCTGATGTAATATCCCTTCTCCAACATGGTGACGCCAATAACTTCATTTCCATTTGCCATTATTAAGGCAGTGGAACATTCTGGATGTGGTGGTGGCTGCCAATAACCAGACAAGAGAAACCACAGCCCATTTCCATTAACCAAATCCATGGATTCAGTTCAGAGTGATGCTGTTGAAGACACATCTGAATCACATCAAGAGATAAGATATAGCAATAGCCAGAGCTTTCTCACAACACCACCTTCAAAGATCGAGGCACAGATCAAGATCACCCAAAATATTAAGATTTTTATAGCCATATAGACTAATATACTTTTATTACCAGAATATTTCTGTGTTCAAGAACTATAAATATTTGACATTACTCTAAAAACTGTGCAGTTATCAAATCTGTTTTCCCTGTTTTTGCCCAAACCTACTTATCATGAGGTTATTTCTGGAAATCCTTCTGTCTGCCTTGTTTATGTTATAATTTATTTTAATTAGTTTTGTGTGTTTAAATACACGAATAATTATGACTTTGGAATGAGGGCACTGAAATTCATCAATTGAAAATCAAACCTAGAATTCATAGCCTTTGATCTGTACACCAATCCAGCAATGTACCTTATAATCCTTGACAATATTCCTCCATTCATCTGTTCTCTACCCCATTGTAAGCACAGTTTCATTCTCTCTGTCTCTTTTTCAATGTCTTGCTGTCTGTGTCTCTCTGTCAGTCTCTCAATGCCTCTGTCTCTCTGTCTCTCTGTCCCTCTCTGTCTCTTGTCTCTTTCTCATTTCCTCTATTTCTGTCTCTCTCTCCCTTTCTCTATACCTCTCTCTGCTCTCAATCTCTTTTTATACTGTTCTCCATTTTGCTTTGTGATATACGTTTTCATGTATGTACATACTCCTATAATCTTACAGTGAGTGTTCCATGTTAGGAACAAGAACTTATTCTTTTGCACACTTTTAAGGTTCGTAGAGTGTTGAATTGTCTGAGCTCCATTTTAATAAGCACCACATATTGTGTACAAGGTAATAATGAATGAGCTTAGGAATGTCTTGGCAATTTTTAAAGCTCTCCTTCATCAGAGCCTCACTCTTAGAAAATGTGCAATATCTGCTTCTTTGGGAATAGTTACCCAGGTTTATAGAAAACAGAACAATGAAATATTGTTCACTGTGGGCCAAGTCCTGAAGAATATGCTATGGATAACATAATAGAAAAGACTTCATTCCCCTATCACACTTGGAGAGCACAGGCAAACAGAATAACATCCACATGTTATTCTTCAGTGGTATTCGTTCTAGAAAAAGATTTTTAGTACTGCCATAAATTTTAAGGACATAAAATCTGTAATTTTCACGAACTTTTAGTATATCTCCAATAGGTGGAGAAGACAGATTAAAATACATCTGCTGGGACTCCTTTCTGGATATGTTTGGAATATATGAGGGGGAGTTGAAAGTTCCTTTTATGATGGCAACTCAGGACTTTTTAAAACAATAGCACCCATAAAATACGGTAGAAATTTGTTTACTCAATTAAATCACATGGTCTTTGTGAATTAACAGAGACACAAAAAGTACTACTAATAAAGATATTAGAAACTTGATTAAAATAGTACTAGGTCCCAAAACACATTTTGCCTCATAGTATCTGTTAATAGACTTATACTTCCCATGTCTTACTCACTTGGAATCTTCTGTGTAGTGGTTATTTGCTTTGGTAAATCTTATCAGATGGATAGATCGAACTACCTTCCTCTACTAGTGCCATCTTCTGTATACTATTTGTTAAAATCAGTATTTCACAGACTAAACTATCTTTATATATATATATATATATATATATATATATATATATATATATATATTTCATGTCCATTTATTGGTTATTAAAAGATTTCTTTTTTTCTTTTTTTTATTCGATATAATTTATTTACATTTCAAATGACTTCCCCTTTTTTAGCCCCCCCCCACTCCCCGAAAGTCCCCTAAGCCCCCTTCTCTTCCCCTGTACTCCCACCCACCCCTTCCCACTTCCCCGTTCTGGTTTTGCTGAGTACTGTTTCACTGAGTCTTTCCAGAACCAGGGGCCACTCCTCCTTTCTTCTTGTACCTCATTTGATGTGTGGATTATGTTTTGGGTATTCCAGTTTTCTGGGTTAATATCCACTTAATAGTGAATGCATACCATGATTCAACTTTTGAGTCTGGGTTACCTCACTTAGTATGATATTCTCTAGCTCCATCCATTTGCCTAAGAATTTCATGAATTCATTATTTCTAATGGCTGAATAGTACTCCATTGTGTAGATATACCACGTTTTTTGCATCCACTCTTCTGTTGAGGGATACCTGGGTTCTTTCCAGCATCTGGCAATTATAAATAGGGCTGCTATGAACATAGTAGAACATGTATCCTTATTACATGGTGGGGAGTCTTCTGGGTATATGCCCAGGAGTGGTATAGCAGGATCTTCTGGAAGTGAGGTGCGCAGTTTTCGGAGGAACCGCCAGACTGATTTCCAGAGTGGTTGTACCAATTTGCACGAAGGAACACTACCCAATTCCTTCTACGAAGCCACAATTACGCTGATACCAAAGCCACAAAAAGATCCAACAAAGAAAGAGAACTTCAAACCAATTTCCCTTATGAACATCGATGCAAAAATACTCAATAAAATTCTTGCCAACCAAATCCAAGAACACATCAAAACGATCATCCACCATGATCAAGTAGGCTTTATCCCGGGAATGCAGGGTTGGTTCAATATACGGAAATCCATCAATACAATCCACTACATAAACAAACTCAAAGAACAAAACCACATGGTCATTTCATTGGATGCTGAAAAAGCATTTGACAAAATTCAGCATCCCTTCATGCTTAAAGTCTTGGAGAGAACAGGAATTCAAGACCCATACCTAAACATAGTAAAAACAATATACAGCAAACCGGTAGCCAGCATCAAACTAAATGGAGAGAAACTTGAAGCAATCCCACTGAAATCAGGGACCAGACAAGGCTGCCCCCTTTCTCCTTATCTTTTAAATATTGTACTTGAGCTACTAGCTCGGGCAATTCGACAACATAAGGAGGTCAAAGGGATACAAATTGGAAAGGAAGAAGTCAAACTATCATTATTTGCAGATGACATGATCGTCTACCTAAGTGACCCAAAGAACTCCTCTAGAGAGCTCCTACAGCTGATAAACAACTTCAGCAAAGTGGCAGGTTATAAAATCAACTCCAGCAAATCAGTGGCCTTCCTATACTCAAAGGATAAGCAGGCTGAGAAAGAAATTAGGGAAATGACCCCCTTCACAATAGCCACAAACAGTATAAAGTATCTTGGGGTGACTCTTACCAAACATGTGAAAGATCTGTATGACAAGAACTTCAAGACTCTGAAGAAGGAAATGGGAGAAGACCTCAAAAAATGGGAAAACCTCCCATGCTCATGGATCGGTAGAATCAATATAGTTAAAATGGCCATTTTGCCTAAAGCACTATACAGATTCAATGCAATGCCCATCAAAATCCCAACTCAATTCTTCACAGAGTTAGAAAGAGCAATTATTAAATTCATCTGGAACAATAAACTATCTTTTATAGACTGTGGGGACTAAAGCTTATCTATTCTCTGCAATATAGCTAAATATTCACAGTCTTCAAAATATTTATCAACCATACCAAAGGACCAATTTCACGATTGCCAAACTAGTAACATCACGTAATATAGCCTGATCTATAATTGCAGAATATGAAAGGGTTTATAGGCATGTAGTTTAATTCAATGGTAGAGAATTACCCTAGTATGAGCAATTCCTCAGAAACAAATTTAGATCTAGGGGCATTGAGGGAAATAAAATATCTTATGAAACTCCTTGAGAAAATAATTCAAATAATGTGATTGTCAGTAAGTATTGATACTTGCAGCCAGGTCTAAAATCAGAGCTACTCCTCGGACCCAAGTAGAAGTGACAAATTTACTATAGACAAAGGACTTTATGTGTGTTTAATTGTGTGTGTCTCTGTGTGTGTCTGTGTGTGCGTGTGTGTATCTTTGTGTATGTTTACGTGCAAGTTCTTTCATAAAACTACCATATATATTTACTAAAGAATCATCCCTGCATCCCTGGTATTAAGACAACTAGATCATGTTGAATGATCATTTTGATGTGTTCTTGGATTCAGTTGTCAAGAATTAAATTGAGTATTTTTGCATCAACATTTACAATGGAAATTGGTATGAAGCTGCATCCCTTATAGGTGGTATGATATACCCAGAGCTTTGAGTGAATACTTACTTTGTGACTCTTGTGTATAGCATGGATTCTATGACATTACAAATGGGTAGAAGATTGCTAGAAATTGCACTAAGTTTAAAATATGTGATTAGTCTATGATCTTAAGTCACCCAATGTTTATTACTGTCTCTAACTCTGACACAGAAAGGGACATCTACATTTACTTTACAAAGTAGATGAGATATGATTATACAGCACATCTAGTGTAATATCATATAAAATTTGTCTACATTCCCACTTTTGTATTGGTAAGACTCAAATTCTGGATATGACTTATTCAATTGTGTTTCATCAACATAGTGTCTGATGAATTGAATACCACCAAATTGTTAGGCTTTATCTACTGGCATATGTTCAGTATGTCAACAATATCATATATTGCCTTGCAAAACATATAATAGTCTCTCCACTATACTTGTAGAAAGCTAAAAATTTCTCTTCTTGTAAGAACTTTCTTTTTCACCCTCAAGAATCATTCCTTGTGTTGCAAAATCTCTGTGCCTCCCCTCCATTCTCTGGCATAATTCCCAGAAGAAGAAGGACATAAATAGTTAGGTATTGAACAAGAGTGAAAGAGAAAGGGAGAGAGAAAGAGGGAGAGAGGAAGAGTGAAAGGGAGAGGGATAGAGTAGGTTTAAAAATGCAAATGTTCTGTGTCTGTGACATTATATCAAAAGAAGTAAAACGTTTTTTTGTTTTTTTTTTTGTTCTTTTGTTTTTTTTTTTGTTTGTTTGTTTTTTTTTTGTTTTTTTGTTTTTGTTTTTTGCAATTTCAGGTGTCTACTGAAGAGGAACGGAAAGCAGGAAATGTCCTGCTTCCTCTCTGGATCCTAAGTAAAATATCCTTTATTCTTGTTAGGATAACTGGATCTCTTTGAGACATCAAGTTCTCTTCTCTGTCTATTGTCTGTCCTTTGTGCACCATATGTCTGTCCATATATCTGTCATTTTATGTTTGTTTTAGCAGTGTAAATGATTAATTGCTATGTGTTTCATGTTAAAAAACGGTTAAAACCTTATGTGCTGGCTGTCCACGGTTTGATTCAGTTATCTTGTTTAAAAGGCAGTTTCAATTAGCATAAAAGAAACTGTTAAGTTACCCTACACAATGGCTGGGAGTCAAGTACAACTAGAGAAAATCTGCTACGGGCTAGCTATCTACACAAGCAACTCTTCTTCTTCTTCTTTTTTTCTTTTCTTTTTTTTTTTGTTTGTTTGTTTGTTTTCTTTTGTTTGTTTGTTTTGTTTTTACATATTTTTTTAATTTTTTAAAATTTTATTCAATATATTTTTTATTTACGTTTCAAATGAGTTTCCCTTTTCTGGTCCCCCACTCCCAAAAGTCACATAAGCCCCCTTCCCTCCCGCTGTTCTCCCACCCATTCCTTCCCACTTCCCTGTTCTGGTTTTGTATTATACTGCTACACTGAGTCTTTCCAGAACCAGGGGCCACTCCTCCGTTCTTCTTGTACCTCATTTGTTGTGTGGATTATGTTTTGGGTATTAGTTTTCCAGGCTTATATCCACTCATTAGTGAATGCATAGCATGATTGATCTTTTGAGACTGGGTTACCTCACTTAGTATGATGTTCTCCAGCTACTTCCATTTACCTAAGAATTTCATGAATTCATTGTTTCTAATGGCTCCATTGTGTATATATACCACATTTTTTTGCATCCATTCTCTTGTTGAGGGATACCTGGGTTCTTTTCAGGTTCAGGCTATTATAAATAGGGCTGCTATGAACTTAGTGGAGCATGTATCCATATTACATGCTGAGGAATCCTCTGGGTATATGCCCAGGAGTGGTATAGCAGGATCTATCAGAAGTGACATGCCCAGTTTTCTGAGGAACAGCCAGATTGATTTCCAGAGTGGTTGTACTAATTTGCAACTCCACAAGGAGTGGAGGAGTGTTCCTCTTTCTCCACATCTTTGCCAACAATTGCTGTCTCCTCTGTTTTTAATCTTAGCCATTCTGACTGGTGTAAGGTGAAATCTCAGGCTTGTTTTGATTTGGATTTCCCCGATGACTAGTGAAGTTGAGCATTTTTTAAGAAGTTTCTACCCCATCAGAAGTTCCTCAGGTGAGAATTCTTTGTTTATTGGTGTCCTTTGCTTTACAGAAACTTTGTAATTTTATGATGTCCCATTTGTCAATTCTTGATCTTGGAGAATAAGCTATTGGTCTTCTGTTCTGGAACTTTCCTCCTGTACCGATGTCCTCAAGGGTCTACCCCAGTTTCTTTTATATTAGCTTCAGAGTGTCTGGCTTTATGTGGAGGTCCTTGATCCATCTGGAGTTGAGCTTAGTACAAGGAGACAAGTATGGATCAATTCCCATTCTTCTGCTTGCTGACCTCCAGTTGAACCAGCACCATTTGTTGAAAAGGCTATCTTTTTTCCACCGGATGTTTTCAGCCACTTTGTCGAGGATCAAGTGGCCATAGGTGTGTGGGTTCATTTCTGCATTTTCAATGCTGTTAAATTGATCCACCTGCCTGTCACTGTACCACTAACATGCAGTTTTTGACACTATTTCTCGGTAATATTGCTTGAGGTCAGGGATACCGATTCCACCAGAATTTCTTTTGTTGTTGAGAATAGTTTAAGCTATCCTGGGTTTTTTGTTATTGCAGATGAATTTGAGTATTGCTCTTTCTAACTCTATGAAGAATTGAGTTTGGGATTTGATTGGTATTGCATTGAATCTATATATTGCTTTTGGCGCAATAGCCATTTTAACTATACTAAATCTGTTGATCCATGAGCATGGGAGGTTTTTACATTTTTGGGGGGGGTCTTCCTTTATTTCCTTCTTCAGAGTCTTGAAGTTCTTGTCATACATATCTTTCACATGTTTGGTAAGAGTCACCCCAAGGTACTTTATACTGTTTTTGGCTATTGTGAAGGGTGTCAGTTTACTAATTTCTTTCTCAGCCTGCTTATCTCATGCAGACACTAAGAGAACACAAACGTCAGCCAAGACTACTATACCCAGCAAAACTCTCAATCACAATAGATGGAAAAACCAAGATATTCCATGACAAATCAAAATTTACACAATATCTTTCTACAAGCCCAGCCTTACAAACTCCAATACGAGGAGGGAAACGACATCCTGGAGAAGCAAGATAGTTACCGTCTTTCATCAAACCCAAAAGAAGATAACCACTCAAATATAAAAATAACATCAAAAATGACAAGAAGTAATAATCATTACTCCTTAATATTTCTTAACATCAATGGTCTCAACTCCCCAAAAAAAGACATAGACTAACAGATTGGGTAAGGAAACAAGACCCTACATTTTGCTGCATACAGGAAACACACCTCATTGTCAAAGACAAAAACTGCCTTAAAGGGCTGGAAGACAATTTTACAAAGCAATGGTCTCAGGAAACAAGCCGGAGTAGCCATTCTCATATCAGATAAAATTGACATTCAACCTAAATTCATCAAAAGAGATACAGAAGAACACTTTTTGCTGGTCACAGATAAAATCCACCTAGAAGAACTTTCAATTCTTAAGATCTATGCACCAAATGCAATGACACCCTGATCCGTAAAAGAAACTTTACCAAAGCTCAAAGCACACATTTCTCCCAACATAATAATTGTGGGTGACTTCAACCTTCCACTCTCTTCAATGGACCAATCAGGAAAACAGAAACTAAACAGGGACACAATGAAACAAATTGAAGCTTTGGACCAATTGGACTTGACTGATAGTTATAGACCATTTCACCCTAAAACAACAGAATATACCTTTTACTCAGCACCTCATGGTTCCTTCTCTAAAACTGACCATATAGTTGTTCACAAGACAGTCCTCAACAAATATAAAAAGATCGAACTAATCTCATGCCTCCTATCAGATCACTATGGATTAAGTGTCGTCTTCAATGGCAACAAAAACGACAGAAAACCCACATACACATGGAGGCTGAACAATACTCTACTCACTGACACCTTTTCCAAAGAAGAAATGAAGAAAGAAATCAGAGACTTTTTAAAATTTAATGAAAATGAAGACACACATACCCATTTCTTTGGGACACAATAAAAGCAGTGCTAAGAGGATAACTCATACCCTGAGTGCCTACAAAAAGAAAATGGAGAGTGCATACACTAGCAGCTTAATGACACACCTGAAAGCCCTGGAACAAAGAGAAGCCAATTCACTCAGGAGGAATAGAAGAGAGGAAATCATCAAACTCAAGTCTGAAATCAGTCAAGTGGAAACAAAGAGAACCATACACAAGCAACTCTTAAAGAGGCCAAAAGCTTTTTGACAGCTTTAGTAAGAGAGCGGATAACTGTTTTTTTTTTTTTTTTTTTTTTTTTTTTTTTTTTTTTTTTTTTTCTAGGAAAACCTCTGCGATTGTGAATACTGGTTTCAACAAGGTGCATTTTCACTTGAAATTACAATTAAAAAATATAAGAAGATTTTGTCTGGTGTAAGTACGTATATGTTTATAGCAACTTCACTTTTGTTCCTGACTAGTTTTAAGATGTAAATATGTTCTGCCTGTTTCAGTTATAGCGTATTGATTTATAAGTTATTGATATGATTAAAAATATATAGCATTGGTCACAGAAATTTAGCTTAAAATTGGTAACTCAGGGTTGGAGTTATTCTAAAAAACAGGTGGCCTGAGTCATCCCAGAAAAACAGGTCTCTGAAGATAATTCTAAATTGAGATAATATTTTATGTAACTCTTATCCTAGAAACGAGACTTACAAAACATAGAATTTAAAACAATGTCTCCTAACTGATGCAATAAAAGGTGCACTGTCATGCATTTATAAGTAAGAACTGGCAGTCAAACTTTATATGTGAAAGTAATGCTCTTGATATTAATTTTCAAGAGAATAGATTGTTTATAACTGACATTTGTTCTTCAAAATAATGGGCATGCTCTAATATTACAAAAAGACATTGAAGTATATTTAAATTGCCAATGTTCCATTAGTTGTAGTTTACAATTCTAACACAAGCTCAAGATTTTAACTCATCCATATTTTTCATTTAAAAATATCAGGCAAGGGGATCCGTTATATCCTAAACAAACTGTGGCACATTAAACTCAAATAAAAAAGATAGTTTTTTAATTTAAATGTCTTTAAAAGCTTTGAGATAGTGTTAATTTGTTAAGACCTCACCTCAAGCTTACCACAAGAGTACATAAACCTCTTCATGGTAGTATCAAGGGGAATACAAATCCTAATCCCATAGACAATTAACTGATGTGGGATAATTTACTTTACAAAAAAGTCAATTGTTGACTGCTTCACAACAATCCTTTTGTAAAGGGACCATTAATGTAAATCCATATTTCTTTAGCTCCAAGTAAAGTCTGAGCACCCTATTATTGCTCTGTTGTTATGTCAATATAAAATTATGAGATAGAATCTGAAAAGTGTTTAATAAAAAACTTTATTTATTCCTTTGTCCAAAGAGCCTTTACATTGGTTTTTGAAGAATACTCATAGTTGATCTTTTGCTTAGAAAACTTTTTAGGCAAATTTGATAATCATTATTTCTAACACAAATTTTTAAAATTTGACTCTCTATATATTTTTGTAAATGTATGCATACAGTCAGTAAATAATACATTTACTATATTTATAAACAGCTCCTCTATGATAGAGAAATATAAACATTTAGATTGTATGTTTATTATCTTAAATATTTCTCCTGCTTCACAAATAATTAAATTATGTTCTACAGCAACTCTTTATTAAAACGTTAAATAATCAAGGCTTTAATTTGTAGACTTATTAAAATAAATATCTCCTGACTTACAATTGCTTAAAATTATATTTTTATAGAATTGATAATTTTCATATTTCATATGAATATGAATTATAGTTTAATTTTAGAAAAATATACTCTCTCTTGCTTCTAAGACATTTAAAACTCATCCTACGCTTTCTAACAATGCCACAGCAGATTTACATATCAGTCAGATTACAGACTTTACATAAAGGTTTCCTTCTTTATATCATCAAAATAATAGTAGCTTAAGACAATAATTTAATGCTTCTAGAAATGCACAAGTCAAATTACAAAGACATGTCCTCAGTGTCCACAAGTTCTTCATATACCACACAATAGTGTTAATACTGGAGGATTTGTACCTAATCAAAAGAAACAGATGTAACTCATATTTGTGATTTTAAAAAATTAATTAAAAATTGTATATATGGCTATTAACAGGTTTTCAAGCTTTCTAATTATAATTGTGGTAACAAGAGAATCACCTAAAATTGAATTAGTCATTGCCTATATTGTTTTTCTATACTAGATTTTTCAATATTTTTACTACAAATACTATAACTGATTTTACAGTAAGTCATTTTAGATGTTTTGCTAACAATATAATATTAGGCAAATTACTGAGATTCCTTATAATCCTCAAGGACAGGATGTTGTGGAACAAGCCCATAGAACTTTAAAATAATATTTTTATGAACAAAAGAAAGGAGAATCATACCTCCATACAACACATTTTTTATAGAATTTCAAATTCAAGGAACTCTGAGTGTGGGAATAAGACAGGTTTGTTTTTTTTCTACAGTATGCTGAAGGAGCATGCTAGCAGCCAGGGTGGTTAACGCGATATGCAGGTCATTGAAAATGTTCTCTGTACTTGCCTATTAATTTATCTGAGTTCTTTGAAAATAAAACTTCAATATTATCAACTAATAAACAATGTGTTGAATTTTCATGGAAATCGCTTTAAATCTGTAGATTACTTTGGGAAAACATCTGTTTTCACAATGTTAATCCTAATTTTCATTTACATATTTGGTATTTTTTTCCAGGAAGTTATATTTCTTTTCCTACAGATCTTACACTTTGTTTTAACTCTGTCCAAGATATATTGAAATTATTTTTGGCTATTTTTAACTGTGTTGTTTCTCTGATTTATTTCTCAGAACATATTTAATTTGTATTATGAATGACAACAAATTTCTTAATCACTTACATAGTCTACCTTTTCTTCTCCATTGTGTCTAAATTGCATGTTGATAAATGTTTTATCAGATTCAGATATTCTCTCCTAAAAGAATGCATTAATCACCTATATGATGTTATCATTTGCAAGTTAAGATTCTTTTATTTCTTCTTTTCTAATGTGTATTCCATGGATTTCTTTTAGTTATTTTCATGCTCAGGACACAACTTCAAGCAGTTTATGAAAGTGATAGAATAGACAGTCTTGCCTTGCGCCTCATTTTGGAGGATTTTTTTTTTTTTATATTCTCTGAACTTTTCTCAATGTTGTCTACTGTCTTGCTCTATAATGCCTTAATTATCTTTATTTCTGAAACTCCTATCCCTCATTTATAAAATACTTTGGGTAGTAAGTGGTATTAAATTTTGCCACAGTGTTTTCTGTATCAAGATTTGATCATCTGATTTCCTATACTTTGTACATTGTATTCAAAGGATTTTTTTTTGTTTATTTAAACATCCCTACATCCTTGAGATGAAGATACATAAATGTGTTGGATGATGATTTTGATGTGTTTCTAAATACAGTTTTTGAGCATTTTATTCAGTAGTTTTGCATAAGTTTGCATAAGAGAACTTGTTCTAAACAACTTTTTTAAAATAACTATTTATAGTTCAGATATTACCTTCTTCACAGTCAGCCCCCTGATTACTCTCCTTCTCTTAAAGGCCCCGTATACTCAGTCTCCAGACGAATGACCTCATGCATTACTCTCAAAATTGCAGGCATACCAACAGTCATTATCCTCATGGGTTTCACTGGTTAGACACATTTTCTTAATCTGAGACATGAGTAGGCACTGCTGCTGACTGGTTGGTGGCTCAGTTTCTGAACCATCTTGATTTAGGTCAAATGAGACTGCTGACTTTCCCATGGGACTATGCCTCCTCATCATCTTCTCCCACATTTTCCTTATTCAATCATGGGGTTGCCCAGATTGGCTCCATTTCTTGTGTGCTAATTTCTTCATCTAATTTTTGCTGTTTGTTGTACCTCTCAGAGAGCAAGCATTATAGGTCTGCAAGCACACAACAGCATCAGAAAAAGTGTGTCAGACCCTGGAATCCAATGATAATGGAACCCAATTTGGGCCTGTCACTTGACTTCCTGTATCTCCTGACTTTTCCATTTGTATCCCTGCAGTTCTTGCAAACAGGAACATTTCTGGGCCAGAGCTTGAAGGTGGATTTGCAACCCCATTCCTACATTTGTTCTCCTTTCTTTCTCCTCGTGGTTTACTCTATATTTTCGCCCTCCCCATTATGAGCATTTCAAGCAATATCCCTCCATGTGAATCCAGAGCATCTCTCACATCTGAGATCTCTTGTGCATTCTGGAGGCTCCCCACTTTAACTTCCAATGTTGCCTGTGTCCAGACTGTCTCCTGTTGATGCTCAGGACATCAGTCCAATTCCCTTTCCATTATCTCATCATGTTTTCCCCTTGCTCTCTCTGTCTCCTCTTTCACTATATTCCTTCCCTCCTACATATTCCACTTCACACACATGGGTCTTTCTTTCAGTCCCAGGTTGATTTAGGCATTGTCATTTGGGTATTTGGCTTGTTAAACTTCTTGAATCCTGTGGGTTGTGTAGGTTTTCTGTACTTTTTCAACTAATAATACATATTATTGAGTACATTCCATGCATGCCAATTTGGGTTGCAGTAACTTCCCTGAAGATATTTTTTTTCTAGTTACCTCCATGTACCTGCAACACTCATGATATCTTCAGTCTTTATACCTACTGATATTCCATGTTGTAAATGAAACTTTTCTGTATCCATTCTTCCATTGTGGAACATCTGGCTTGTTTCAGGTTCTACAATCACAAATGAGGTCATTATGACCATAAATCCTCTTGTTATCCTGTTTTATGGTGGGCCAACTTGGGCAAACATGCCCAAGAAAGGTATACATTTGTCTTCTGGTAGAACCCATTCCATTTAATGAGGAATCTCCTGATTGATTTCCCTTGTGGTTATTTCAGGTTGCAATACTATCAAAAATGGGTGAGTGCTCCTCTTTCTCTACATCATTGGCAGCAAGTGCTATTAGGTGAACTTTTGATAATAGGCATTCTGATAATTTTTGGATTTTTTAAAAATCATTTTATTTATTTACATTCTAGACATTGACCTCCCTCTTATTCCTGACTCCCATAGATTGTCATCATATTCTTCCTGCCTTTTGCCTTGAAGAGAGTGCTCACCCTATTCTTCTCACACCTGGCATCCTCCCACCTCTTTGGAGGGGAGTCCCTCAACGATCAGGCGCATGTTCTCCAACTGAGGCAAGACCATGCAGACTTCGGGTATATATGTGTCAAGGGCTTTTGACCATGTTTTCCCAGGTAGGTAGCTCAGTCTCTGCATGTTCTCAACTGTCCAGCTTAATTGGGAGAGCTTCCCCACTCTTATGGAAAGGTAGAAAAAAGATAATAAAAATAGCAATTGTACCAAGAGGATTCATCCTAATCCCCATCAAAACACTGACACAATTCTTCGTGAATTTAGAAAGAGCAATTCTAAAATTTATCTGAAAAAATTCAGAGTAGCAAATATTCTTAAGCATAAAAAAGTTATGGAAGAATTATTATCCATAAACTCAAGTTACACTACAGAGTAATACTGATGAGAAAAGAATGGTGCTGATATAGAGACAGAGAGAATTACTCATAGAGTAGAACTGAAGACCCAGAAATAAAACCACACAAGGATACTTGATCTTGAGAAAAAAAGCCAAAAATACACAATGGAATAAAATGTATCTTCCATAAATGTTGCTGACATAAATGGTAACCAGTATGTATCAAAATGAAAATAGAAACACAATTGTAATCTTGTGAAAGGATTATTTCCAAGTGGATCAAGGACCACAATACACTATGAGAGGCATGTCAGGATGTTGATTTTTAGGGTACTGGTACATTGTACTTTCATGGGGTCTCTCATCCTATGTGTAGGTTTCTTGGTTCCTAGTATTGATACTTCACTATTGCCTTGAACAATCAAAGGCAGGTTGATACTGATCTTTAATTCAGAAGAGTATAGTCTCATAGTAAATTCCTACTGTTCCTTGGGACATCGAAATTCAGTAATTTCTCACTAAATAGGTTTTTCTATGTTTCTGATCTTCAGCAACCTGCATAACAAACAATTTAAACTTCCATCCTGACTGATTAACAAAGGATAGAGATGCAGAATTTGGTTGTTTTATTTGTCCATAACATTTTTGGGGCATAAATCTAATCTACTCTTCTAATTGTTGGCATGTCAATTTTTCACGGTCTGTACCTCAAACATTTTTGTCTTATTTCTTCATGAGTTTGTGGTTAAAAAAAAGGAGCATACAGTAATATTTAACATTTAGACAAATAGAAATAGATGTTTAAAATAATTTTGTTTTGATTTGTTTTGTTTTGTTTTTTGAAATAGGGTTTCTTAGTATAACATTGGATATCCTGGGACTCACTGTATAGTATAGTCTAGCCTAGAACTTAGAAATACACATTCTGCCTCCTAAATATTGGGATTAATGCATGTCCCACCACCACCAAATAAGGAGTGTATTCTTAAAATTAATATTTTATAGCCATAACATTACTTTTAATAATGATCTTAATATAATAATACAAAAAGTGAATATTATACCACCTTAGTATATTTTTATAGTATGTTGTTACAATAGGAAAAAGGTATATACGTTTATAGACAGGTAAACCTTCTATACAATATACAACACGATATATATATATTTTTTTTCATTTAAAGAGAGTCTCTATTTCTTTGTAAAATGTAGATTGTTATCGAAAAAATGTACACAATTTTTGGATCCCCTGTCCTAATTTGCTGTTCTTTGAACTGTACTGTTTAATATATATACATGAGCATGGGCAGTAATTAAAAAAAATGGAGATTCCTCTTTTTCTCTTTTTTATTTTCGAACTGTATTCCAATTTGATCCCTTCTTGCACAGGTAATTTCTGATTTCTTATTTCTCCCTATGTTGGGTGTTATCTACTTATGTTCTTCAATAGTCAGCTGTCAAGACTCTTTTGGGACAGTAACTCAGTGTTCATTAGTTCCTGTGGCTTGTTGGGATTAATGAAGCTTTGAATCAATAAAGAGAGTGGGAGCTTGGAAAGCATTATTGTGAAAAACCTCTTTTTATGCATATCCACAGCCCACTCCTGATTCAGAAGATTAGCTGAGGAAGAAAGTGATGATACCTATATGGAGAAATAATAGGAAGGGTCAGGTCCTGAAGCTACACCATTAAAAGAATTTCATTCTACTGTATATGGATAAACAGAAGTAGACCAGCAACAATCAGACCCAAAGAACAACGATAAGGCAGGAAATTTGGTCTGGAATCATTTGATCTTTGTACCTACAGTCTGATCATCTGCACTCTTTGCTTGAAGCTGAAAACAATTTACAATACCATTCATGGTGATTGTTCAAATCTTTTCATTTTCACAAGTATTCTCCAATCTTAGGATTGTGTACATATCCATATTATTGGGAAGTATATCCTGATGATTAATTTGCACCTGTGGACAAATGAAGATGATATTTTAATAACATATCATACACGTAACTATAATTTTTGATAGGTAGGATGTTCTACTCAAATCTTTTAGTTGAGTAATCATCCTGTGACTCATGTATCCTGTTAAGGATCATGTGACATTAAATGTGGGAAGTGTCTTGTAGGGCAAGGTCTCATTATAGAGGCTTTGATTACTCTATAGTCACATGTCAACTCATGCTTAAGAAGATAAGTCTGACACAGAAATGGAAAACTATGTTTACATTACAAACTAGGTGACATAAGTTTTTGGTCACAAACCTAAGGTAATATTAGGTTGTTATTGTCTCTTTTGCCATCATTGTACTGGAAGGTGTGTGGCTTTGGATATGACTTACTCACATCTGTCTCTTCAACATAGTGTCTGATGAATAAGTACATGCTTCCAGATGGGTAGCCTCAAATGACTTCCTCTACTGACATATGTACAAGGTTGGAAGAGTATCATATCTTACCATGCTAAAATGATAGTACAGAATGTGATCTAAGTGTTTCTCCAATTGTCTACCAGATACATGAAATTTTCCAGTCTTGAAAGTACTCTGTCCATCATTCTCAATTATTTTTTGGTGGCAAAATTTTCTGGTGAGTAAAATCATCGATGCTTCCCTGTAACATTGGAAAAGAAATTGTGTCCCTAGCCTTGATTGTGACTCCGTGGTAAGGTCACTCCTGCTAAATACAATGCACTTGTGTAATTCCAACACTAGAACATACAGTGAAAAAAATTAGGAAGATACATAACAAGGTGAATTCTTTAAAAAAAAAAAATCACAATTTTCTATTTAGGCTTTTAGTCCTGAAACATACAACATCAGCAGTTACCTCTACATGAACACCATTTTTTATTTGTTTTTTAGGATGCCAGACTTTAGATATTGAGGAAAAATTATTTAGAAATTATGAATGAATTACACTTGTGCACACACCACTCCAAACACACAGCTGCTTATACAAATAGTCACACACAGAGACACAACCATGAGTAACAAAAAAATAGACTGATATATGAAACTTATGAAACTGTGGTTTTACATATATACATATATATATGAGTAATGAAGTCTACAATGTATAAATTCTTTGCTATAAGTCACGGGTAGAAAAAATTACTTCCTCATAACCTACTTGCTGATCATATTGTATGCACACCTGAGTATCCAGAACCCTCCATATAATTTAAGTCACAAAGGGAGTTATGTATAAAAAAATAAGAGACCTATGCATTTCTATGTTACTAATGTCTCATTTTTTTTTTAATTTTCAGAAACCTGCACATGTCTATTATAAGCAAGGAAGGTGGTATGCAAAACCATTATGGGAACACAAGTGACTGAGCTCTTAAATCAACAATTAAAAAATAGAAACTCATAAAATTAGGAAAATTGGAAGTGGGATGATATGGTTTTTCAGCAATCAGAACACACATGGAGAACTGAAAATGTCAAAATCTGAAATATTAACTGATTTTATAACCAGCTAACAGGAACTGAAGAGGAAAAGAATTTCTAAATTAGCTGCTCAGAGGCAATATACAGTGAAACTTATATAATATTTGATTGTATAGGAAACATGGTCCACTAAAGTACCATGTCTTTCCAACGCAACTCTCTTTCCCAGAGACAAATTGTTTGTCCCATTCTTTAGAAAAAAGAAAAAAAGAAAAACTCCATTGTGAAAGTTGTTGCATTGTGTGCCCCTCTCTCCTTTCACTCTTATTTATCACTGGAAAAGTAAAATACTTATTGCCCTGCTGAGACAATTTCTCACATTACAGGAGAGAACAAAAGGATAATACGGTGAGTAAGGACATAATTGATAAAGGAGGAAAAAATACAATAGTTGCCTTACTGTCTATGTGTGATGACCTCAGTGTAATAGTGAATTGTTAATGGCTACTATGTAATGCCACATTGTGTGATTGTCTTATGAATTAGTTATATTTATTGTGATAACCATTGAAAATTGTCACTGTGTGATGCTCCCACAGAAATGGTCACAGAGAAATACACAGCTGTGGGCAATAATTCTCTGATGCCAGACATAAGATGGTTCCTCTGTGAGGGAATATTTTGTCTTGACCACTTATGTACATCTTTCATTATATGGTTACCAAGTGATAGCCACTGTGAGATGCCCTCTCTTGTATTAAATCTGGAAGAACTGCGCTGTGGTATACATTTTATAGAGCCCAGAATGAGCTCTATATGAATGTCACCAAATTTGAGTGATCACAAACTAATTTTTATAAAGACACAACAACACAGTAGAGATCTAATTCTTGCAAACCAACATAAAAAATCTCGTACTTTGCATAACCTCCTAATTCAGATCATGACAAATTTACCAGCATATTTTGGACATCACAACAGTGGCCAAGAATTAGGAGTCATTAGTTATCCCAATGTGACCTCTTTAAACATATACAACCACGTATTGAAGCACTCCATAGAAATAAAACAGTTTTCATACCTCAGCGGTCACAGGGAGAATATCAATAATAGATTATTATGCACTCTCTATTAAATGGTAGCCAACACTCAGTGGTCAATTGCCATTGCCCATCTGACAGTGACGTACATTGTTCCCATTATAATCATTGTTGTATTACAATTTCTAAACAGTGACAATCATTCAAAAGATGAGCTCTCTACCATAATAACATTGTGGATATTGGAAAGTGACAATATTTCAGTGAACATGCCACACTGACCACAAAAATCAGTTTTCAGACCACATTATACAACAGAAAATGACCACCACACAGGGACCACCACACTGTGACCAATAAACACTGACTTATCACAAAGTGTCCATCAATCAGCGGATATCAATACAACACACACACACACACAGACACACAGACACACAAAAACACAGACAAACAGACACACATGCACAAACAGACACACACACACACACACACATATATGTGTGTGAGTGTGTGTGTGTGAAAAATTTTAAACACTAGTCATCAATTAAAAGAAGATAATCTAAGAAATTTCTCTTTGAGATTTTGAAATGTACAGCTTATTCTCTGGGTTTCTATTTCATATCTCTCTCACACACACTCACAGATACAGAAATGCTTATGACTTTCTTGAACATTTTCAATTGTTAATTTGCTTGAAATATATTCACAAGACGTCCAATGATCTTCCAATATCATGAATTGAAAATAAGATCTTAAGCCAGGCAATGGTGGTGCACGCCTTTAAACCAAGCACTCTAGGAGGCACAGGCATGAAATTTCTGAATTTGAGGCCAGCCTGGTCTACAGAGTGAGTTCCAGGACAACCAGGGCATTACAGAGAAAACCTGTCTCCATGAAAACTAACAAACAAGCAAGCAAACAGAAAGTAAGATCTTTTGCCTAATTTTCTTGAGTTATCATGAAGGTAAATTATATTCTATTGTTAACAGCCTGGGAAACCACAACTCATTAAGACTGGCAAGATTGTAGAGAGCATTAGATTGAAAACTTTTCTGTGAAATTTTGCTGTTTGTATTAATCACTGTTGATGCACACCTGAACTTTTGAAATCAATTCCAAATTTCTATATTTATAATAGAATAACTACTGAGTTCACAGTCGACAATAAGAGCTGCTCTTAATATTTTTATGTATTTTGAATAGGGAATAATTTGTAGGAGTGTACTGAGTTGTGGAAATCACATAGTTTGCTGGATGACAGCATTCTTTTATTTACAGTGGCAGAATTAATTTAAATCAGTGGTGTCCAGGGCATCTAAAACTACACTGAAACTTCTTAAAACATTTGAGCATAAGTATAAATATATACATGTATATAAATATACATTATATATATATATACACATAATTATACAAATACATATATGTACATGTAAATTATATTTGAATGTAATGTATATATACATTATATATGAATGTAAATATATATTTAAAAACATAACTATAAATTAAATATATTTAAATATAAGAAAAATTAAATAAATAAATAGAAAAGATTAAATGATGTTATAAGGAAGAGGTGATAAAACATTTAAAGGAGTTAAGGAGAATGTCACATTAATCTGATTTGAATATACTGAATATATGTATGAGAGTGAATGATTTTATATTTTCCAATTTGTAATTTGTAAAAAATTATGTTTGACAACATAAAATTACTAAAGTTTCCTTCACTATTATTGAAGGTTATGGCTAATTTCTCATAATCACTAAACATAATAAAAATTTTGAACCTACATATAAGGAGAATTTCTCCTAATGCTTTTTCTTCATTATCTACTAAGTCTTAATAACATTTCAGAAATTTTGAAAATAAAAATTCAAAATAAACCTGTCAGGCAAACATTGCATTGTCTTCCACGACACATACAGTCTTCAATATGTCTGACTTTCCTCACATGAAATAAAAAAGAATGCTTAGCGTGAAAATTCATTTCTAATCTATAAACATCAAAATCATAGAGGATATTTTCAAAATATTTTAAAAAGTAGAATATAACATAGTTATTTTTGGTTGAACAATATTCAATTTTATAACTTATACTATTTGAAACCTAGATTACTTATGGTTTTTAATGTGTTAAACTCCTTTCAATTCTCAAAAAATCTAGTAATAATTAAATTAAATAAAGTGAACCTGTTTAAAAATGTATATGTATATATGTATAAAATGGTTCACTGCTCCACTCACAAACACTTCACTCATATATCAGCAGTGTAAATCAGTAGAGTCAGAATAACACACAAGAATCATCTGTGGTAGCAACCTACAAGATACTGCCAGGACTCAGTACAGGTTAGCATGAGGAATATCAAGAGCACCTGTAGATAATCTCAGCAGAGCTTCTCTCTTCAAAGTGAAAATTAGTGAAAATATGAGACCTGTAATGTTTGCACAGATTTCTTTATAAGCCATGCTATCTAAGGTTTAGTGAATAAACTTTGAAGTGTTTTGATTCTCCCTCCAAATATCAAGAATACTCCACAGGATTTCATCAACACAGGTCTTACCTCAGCTAGTGAACGTGACCAATATGACATTGCAGCCAAGCACCCATCATATGCTGAAACAGAAACAATTTGACACAACTCCAGAAATATTCTTAATGTATTTCTGGTTATGGTATTCATACAAATGCATGTAAACTGTTCAATGTAAAGTGGAAAAATTATAAGCTAAGAATCCTCCCTTACCTTCGTCCTTTAACCTAATATTACTTCTCCTCTCTATCATCATGTACTAACATCACTTCTCTGTATCTTCATGTGTTTGTTCCAGCAAAACACCTTCCAGTCCAACTGATTTTCTAAGGAACCTTTAATATTCTACTGCACGATTATAAAATATGGATACTCTGTAGTACAAATTGGTGTGTTCCTATTAATCATCCTATTTTTCTTCTTCACAGAGTTCTAACTGAAAGATAAGACTAGCATCAAAATATACGCTAGGATTGAACACATGATCAGACCTACAAAATTATTACATATATTGAAAACATCCAATGAGATTATATGACAACATTTTTCAAATTGCAGTACATAATATATTTATCCAAATTTTTAGAGAATTAAGAAAAATTGAATTGTACGATCTATTCATATTTTGTACCTCAACAAAAGTTGCACCTGAATCTTCCAAAACACTGAATTGTTGCAGGTTAAATTATTAAAATGAAATTAACAATGCTAGTGAGTAAAATATACTTTGATAAAATTAATATTTGATTCCCATATCACAATGAAAATATAATGTAATATATATTACAAATGTGTAAAAAACAGAACATTATGAAACTGCTGAAAAAATTGATTCAAGGTTCTCATGCACTTACATTTATTTATAAATCAAGCATAAACAGACCTGACCCATATCCATATCGCTACCACTTAACCATGGGGTAGAATATTGGTGGTGTCTCTAAGTGCTTTTGAGAAGCAGAAGCTAAATAGGCTATAGCTGGTAATAGAGTTGCTTTGGTCCTTTCCAATCCCATTCTGGTCATGGATCACTGTATGGATGTATATACTCTGCAATTAGGATACTTTTTAGGAATTGTCTCTTTAGTTGACCATTAATCTTTGACAGTGATAATTTGCCATCCTATATGTTTGATTGTTTCCATTTAATCTTTCACAAAGTCAATGATGTAATATATTTGTCAACTTGTACATTATGATAAAAGATACATTTAGCAAATGAGAATTAATATGATGAAACTGATAACATAAAGTACAAATCTAAATATATTATTACTCAGCATTTTAAACTAATTTTTATATCCATTTTCCTTTTTTAAATTTTTCTTTATTCTTTGTTTACATTTCAAATGATTTCCCGTTTCCCAGTTCCCTCCTCCTGATAAGTCCCATAATCCCCATTCCCTCAACCCATTCTCCAATCACCCACTCCCATTTTTCTTTCCTGTGTCCTGGTATTCCCTTATAAAGCTGCATCAAACATTTCCAGGACCAGTACCTTCTCTTTCCTTCTTATTGGTAATCATTTGAAATGTTAATTGTGTCTTTAGTATTCTCAGATTCTGGGTTAAGAGCAACTTATCAGTGATTACTTTCCATGTTTATTCTTTTGTGATTGGGTTACTGAATTAGAATGATATTTCCAGTTCCAAACATTTGCTAAAATAAATTCATGAATTCATTGTTTTTAATTGCTGAGAAGGACTCCATTGTGTAAATATACCACATTCTCTTTATACAGTCTTCTATTGAGGGACTTTTTTTTTCAAGTTTCTGGCAATTTCTAATAGAAGTAGAAACATGCTAATTTGTTGGGTGATTTATATCTTCTAATACAAAATTCAGAAATATATAGTGAAGAGATATGAGAGTGGAACGCAAGTATGGGTACTTTTCTTACTAATTCATTAGGAACATGAAATGATACAACATATATAACCATGAAAATTTCCTTTTATTTAGTTTAACTATTTTTCCTAGATGTACAAGTATCCTTTTTTTATTTAGATAGTAGGTCAGCATAGTAAGGATTTGTGACTTTGTAAAGAGAAAAAGAAAAAAAATTGAAGTGTTTCAAAATGCCTCTTTATGAATCACACATCATAGTTCATGCTGTGTAAGAGATAGATGTGATACACACTTGTATTTTTATTTAAATGGAAAATGAGAGATTGTGTCCTTTTACTTTCAAATTTCAGGAAACAACTCCTTAATATAAGTTGAAAAACAATACTGATACTTTAGTGTTCAAACCTGGCACAAACATAAATTTCATTTGGTATAACAACTCAAAGGGAATGTTTCAAGATTACATTAAGATTATCATTCTGTTGGTCATTTAATTCTGCCCATGTAAAAGGTCCTTTCTCTATTTTTCTCTTATTAAATTAATGCCATTGATCTTATTGATCCAATTGTATTTTCAATATTTTGGTTCCCAATATTTTATGGAAGTTTTGTGTTTAACTGCTTTTATATTGTTTATTTTTAATTTTCTTTTAGCATTTTATGTTAATTGCCTGTTGTCTATTAAGAAGAGAAAAAGTGTTGTGAATAGTATTTGTGAATGATAATGGAAGGTAAAATACCCTTATAGCAATTCATATGAAAAAATACTCTTATTTTAAATTTTTAAAAGATTAAAATTACACAAGTTTTTTCTCCTTTCTAAGGATTTGTTTCCTATGCAATATGCTTTTATTCGTTATATACACTCGAGCAGTAAATATTTATTTATTCTTTGGAAAGCCCCTACCTCCCTGAACACAGAAGTATGATTTGGAATTTATGTTGAAAATATTTCCTGTTTCTCAGGACTTCACTTGTGTGTGTGCATGTAACACTTAAACTACTCAAGGACATAAACATATCTATTGAAACTGTAATGTTGAATCTAATGTAATAATAAAAACTCAAAATAAATGATTACTGGCGAAATCATAAATATATCTGTGTTGAATTTGAATGTTAATTTCAAAAAATGTTAACTTATAACTATTACAACAGATAAGGAATACTTTGGCTTCTTTTAATACACTGTGATATAAAATACATAAATCAAAACTGAATAATTAATTTAATTGAGTGTCCTGTTTTCAATTTCCAAGATTTATAAGTTGTCACAGTAAGGAATGTAAATGACTATACAAATTAATACCATATCACTCCAATTCTGATATTAAAGTCATGCCATAAAGCATACATCATGGATTTTGAAAACCGATGTTCAGAATAAACATCTCAATTTTACTAAAATAGCAATTTAAAAGACGCATGTAGAAAAATAATTTTATTTTTGCTTTTCAATTCCATATAATAATAGAATGTAAATCGGTAATATTTTACCATGCACAATACTAGATTTAATACAAATGACAGGCAGTGTAGTGGTGGCACATGCCATTTTCCCACTAATTGGGAGGCAGAGGCAGGAGGATTTCTGAGTTCAAGGCAAGTCTGGTCTACACAATGTGTTCCAGGACAAGGGCTACACAGAGAAAGCCTGTATCCCAAACTCAAACAAACACACAAACTGACAAAAAAAAATCCAAAAACAAAAAAGAGAGAGAAAACAGATAATTGACACCATGATAAATTTTGTCTATCCAGAAAGTACTTGCTTATATATTGGATATATTAAAACAAAGCAAATATTGAGAAAAGTCTGTCATAAATATATCATTATGATTTTATGTGAAGATTGTCGAAATGACATACAAAGAAACAAACATACAAAAACTCAAACACCAAAACTGCACCAGAGAAATTTGGTCTTTCCAGAAAAAACTTGCTTATATATTGTATATAATAAAATAAAAAAAAATTATTGAGGGAAGTCTGTCCTAAATATTTCTCTATGATTTTAGGGGAAGACAGTTAAAATGACATACAAACAAACAAAAATTCAAACATCAAAGTGACACCAGAGAAATTTTGTCTTTCCAGAAAAAACTTGCTTATTCCTATAATAAAAAAAAAAAAAAACAAAAAAAAAACAAAAAAAAAAAAACAAAACAAATATTGATGGACGTCTGTCCTAAATATTTATTATTTTTTATGAAGATTGTTAAAATGATTCAAAATGTAAAGAAAAATGAATGGAAGAGCTTCTTGATAGTTAAGTAAGTAATAATAACAAAAGAATATCCTTACGCATCACATGGCTATGGAGTGCCTTTAAACTTTGGCAGTGAGAACTCATCATAATTATTACATGTTTGTCTTGGGTACATAAGAAATTAGAAGGATTTATACTTAGTTAATATAAAAGTATCAGAGATGGAAAATTGGAATGTAATATGTATGAGAAGACAAGTTCATTGTAAAAGATTTTAAAACAAGAAAGTGACAAATACACCACTGTTGAGGTACTGTGAGAAATTTGACATTCTTTACATCAAAATGAAATGAGATTATATATGATGAAAATATGATACCTCAAATTGAATAAAAAAGAAAATAGAGAAGTCTTAAACACTTAGGCAAAGGGGAAACTTTCTTTAATAGAACAGTTTTGTCTCAGGTAGGATGAGCATCATATAAATGGGAGTAAAAGAACCTGAAATGCTTTTATAAGGCTAGTTATCATGTCCATAGTACACAGAAACCATATATAGATTTTGAAAATACGTTCACTAAACCTACATCTAATAGTGGGCTAATATCAAAAATCTTTACAAATTGGAAGGAATTAAACTCTCAGAAACATATTTATCTAAATAAAAACTTGGAAAAAAATTTAAAGAGAATTCTCAATAGAGGACTATGAAATGGCCAGGAAACATGTACATAAATAAAGAACCTCAAGTGACCAGGAAAATTTATAAGAAATATACAACAACGAATGGCCAGGAAAATGTACAAATATTTACATCATTATTATTCTTAGAGAAATTAAAAGAGGAATCACCTTGAGATTCCACCTATTATCTATCACAATAGCTTATAATAAATGTAGTGGAGAGAATGTTGAGATAAAGAAACAATCTTCTTTAAAAAAAAAAAAAACAAAAACAAACAAACAAAAAAAAAAAGGTACAACCTTTCCAGAACTCTATGTATGTTACATCAAATAATTGGAATTAGTGATAAGTGAAGACACAACTATATTGGACCTTAAACTATACCCAAAAGATGCTTTACAATACAACAATAATATATGCTCCACTCATGTTTTAGAAGCCATTTTTGTAATAGCCACAGTTTGGAGACAAACCAGTTGTCTATTAGCTGAAAAATTAATACTGGAATTGTGGTTTATGTAAAATATAGAATTCTGTTCAGCTATAAAAAACAAGTTGCTGACATCATGCGTTTTATAGGCAAATGTGTCAAACTAGAAAATATACTGAGTGAGCAAACCCAGACCCAAAAAATTGGCAGGGCATGTGTTAACTAATAAGTGGTTATAAAATGTACAGATTAGTAGTGACAACCCAAAGACCGTAATTAGTGTATCATATATTTTTTATTTACATTTCAAATGATTTCCCTTTTTCTAGCCCCAAACTCCCCGAAAGTCCCGTAAGCCCCCGTCTCGCCCCCTGCCCTCCCACCCGCCCCTTCCCAACTCCCTGTTCTGGTTTTGCCCTATACTGCCTCACTGAGTCTTTCCAGAACAAGGGGACACACCTCCTTTCTTCTTCTACCTCAATTGATGTGTGGATTATGTTTTGGGTATTCCAGTTTTCTAGGTTAATATCCACTTATTAGTGAGTGCATACCATGATTCACCTTTTGAGTCTTGGATACCTCACTTAGTATGATGTTCTCCAGCTCCATCCATTTACCTAAGAATTTCATGAATTCATTGTTTCTAATGGCAGGATCTTCTGGAAGTGAGGTGCCCAGTTTCAGAGGAGCCGCCAGAATGATTTCTAGAGTGGTTGTACCAATTTGCAACCCCACCAGCTGTGGAGGAGTGTTCCTCTTTCTCCACATCCTCGCCAAAACTTGCTGTCTCCTGAATTTTTAATCTTAACTATTCTGACTGGTGTAAGGTGATATCTCAGGGTTGTTTTGACTTGCATTTCCCTAATGACTAATGAAGTTGAACATTTTTTAAAGATGCTTCTCCGCCATCCAAAGTTCTTCAGGTGATAATTCTTTGTTTAAATTTGTACCCCATTTTTTAATAGGGTTGTTTGGTTTTCTGGAGTCTAACTTCTTGAGTTCTTTATATATATTGGATATTAGCCCTCCATCTGATGTAGTGACTTTTAAACTGCTTAGCACATGGATCTTTGTTTATTTTAAAGGCACCACTCAGAAGAACTAAGTGTAACTAAAGAAACCCAGCAGAATTTTCTGATTCAAAGAACATTCTTCACGTTTACTTGGTTACTTCCTGTTGGATAAAGAAATGTGTCCATTTAATTAGAAATAGATTGACTGTTGAGTTGGTTGATGGGAAATAGTGAGGATCAAAATTTAGCTGGGTAGTTTAATCAAAAATAATTTTTTCCAATAAAATCTATTCTCTAAGCAATTTGAATTTAAGGTGAATGAATACATACATGAAATCCCTAACACTTTACATATCATTAGATTTTGCTTTTGCAATACATATTTTATGTTTGTAATGTCTATTATTAGTTGGGTACACTGTCCGAATTTCAATCCTATTTAAGATACTTTTTAGAATTTATTTACCTTGCTTTTAAATTGTGACAGTAAGAGACTTTCTTTATGACTTCCTTTTGTTTAAAGACCTCCAAGAAAATACTTTATAGATTTAGGGATATGAAACAATGTCTTGTGTCCCTTCAAACAAAATTTTTATTTCAAAATCACATATGAAAACTTATATGTTGATTGTTTTATTTAGTGAGAGAGTGTGTGTGATAGGGATTAATGGAAGAAAGGATAATGATTGCATTGTAAATCAAACAAAACTAAAATAAAAGAACATTGGGAGGAGAATTTATATCAGTCCTTAGGTGTATAAAGTCAATAATCAGCCATTATAAAATTCTCTTATATTTATATACTTCTGCTGCAATATTCTATTTCAATTTTCCCTTTTAAATACATTGATAATATTTTACCACTAGTTTAGAAATCAGAAAAAAATGAGTTTAAAACAAAAATGTGAGGCAATTTTTATATACAATTTTTGCGAATTCAATCCATGCAACAAATAACATTTTTCTTGTATTCTTGGTGGTAACACAAAACATTTTTCTAGACAACAAGATGAATGGATTCAATAAGATTTTGGGACAAGTCAATATCTTATGCAAATGATAAAAGAGAAACAATATGGGTCTCTTTATGCATATATAATTGTGAGATTATTGCTAACCTTATATTTATAATTAGATATAGTTTTTATTTACATTTCAAATATTATCCCATTTCCTGGATATCCCTCTGATAACACCTGATCCCTTCACTGCTTCCCAAATGTTCACCAAAGGAACAAATCCTACTAACCTATGCCAACATTCCCCTATAAGTGGTCATTGAGCCTTCACAGGACAAATGTTCCTTCTTCCCTTTGTTGTCCCAGAAATCCATCCTCTACTATATATGCAGCTGGAACCAGGAAACCATCTTTGTGTACTCAAAGGTAATTGACTTAGTACCTGAAAGACATGGGGTTACCTGATAGTTTCACTTCTCATTCATCCTATGGGGTACAAACTACTTAATCTCATTGGGTCCTTTCTCTAGCTCCAGCATTGGGGAACTTTTATTCAGTTCAATAGGTGGTAGAGAGCGTCCACCTCTGTATTTGGGTTGGCAATACACAGTTCTATCATACATATGTTAACAAGTGCTTGTTGACATTCACAATAGTGGCTGGTTTGGGGGACTGTATATGTGAAAGATCCCCAGAAGGGGCAGGCTCTTTTTGTTCTGTCTTTATTAGTATGCCTTTCATGGCAAAAAATAATGGGCTTAAAAAAAAATACAGTGTAGAAATTTGGTCAAACACCTAGACTCAATTTCCTGTGAAAAACATTCTTTAAGATGGTCTATCAACATTTTTGTTCCCCTGGCCTTATGAAATTTGTTTCCTAAATGGAATCTCAGGTTGTAACTATTATGTTCGACAGGAAAAGAACACTGGTGTGCTCTCTTACCTTGTTGGCCATATTCATTCTTCTTTGAATCTCTCCGTTTTTGTTGTTGTTGTTGTTGTTTGTTTGTTTGTTTGTTTGTGGTGGGGGGTTGTCTCAGAAAGACATGTTAAAAATGAAGATAATTTAGTGAGACCATAGATGTTGAAGAGTACATTAATATTTGGAGATATTAAAACAGGTATGGAGAAATAATATTGAACAATAAGCTTTTTTAAAATAAAGCATTTCTTTCACACAGATGTTTATATTTAACTCAAATGAATTAGTAGTTCCAATTTCTCTTCATGTATTCCACCTCTCGATTTATTAAATGGTTTTAGTATAAACACGGTATTTATTATCATCACTTCCCTTGCCTAGATGAAATGTTATTATTGACAGAATGTTTTCACTGTATTATAGCAAGCAAAATTGCACAAAAAAAGGAGATTTATAAAATTCAAGGACCTGACCACCAATCTTTCCATCTACAACTTTAGAAAATGTGAATTAGTGATAACAAATGAGCTAAAAATTCTGATTTGAAGCAAAATCTAGTAATGTTTTCAGGATGGCATATGTTGCAAATCACGATTTAATAATGTGAATTTAATAGATTGGTGCAATAAATTATGTTGTATGTAATTAATCATTATATTAAGCAATTGCTCTTTGATGATTTTGAATTTCAAATTGATAAATATATGCGCACATAAAGAACAGAGTCAGTGAAAATGGCTCGAACACATTTTCTTTCATTGGATAATAAAAGACATATAGATAAGCCAAATAAGCTGAGCTAATATAATTTTATATTTGTAAATAATGTCACAAATTTTCATGTAATTACAACATAGACTACAGGTATCTTATAATGAATAGAAAGTAAAATATATTTTACAACTAATATTTTCTGGAGGTACTTGAAACAAACAAATAGGATGAGAATTTTACACTCCCAATGATTAATGGTCACTCAAAATGAGAATTTATTAATTGTATTTTCACTGTTGAATCGATAAAAGTACAAAGTAAACCTTGAGCATAATGGGAATTCAAATGTTGAAAACAACTCAAAAAGCAGACAGAGCCTATTTAAATTTTTCTTTTAAAAATCTGATTCTAATTGATTTATTAGTAAATATGAGTGTGGGAACCTTTACTGTATATTCCCAGTAACTTAATAAAATCCAGGTTTGTATATTTATTTTATAATACAAATACTATATTTGTACTATTTAATAAATTGCAGTTACTTGGGAGTAAAGGATTTCAATTTTTAATTTTATGATATTTATTTATTACTACCAAGAATAATTCATTTCAATTAAAAATTAAATGTACTCATATGCCTGCAAAAATATTAATTCTTTTGGAATATTTCAGGTATAGCATAATTAAATTGTCCAAAAAGTACAAGGAGTGTACTCTTCAGTTTTTTTTTTAATTATATAAACACTTTGATACAATATTTTAATTACAGTATTTTGAGAAATTATTAAAAATAAAATCATTGGTTTTATGAATAAATGTAAGTGATTTGCACACCTGAAGAGGTGTCCAGTCCTATGTTGTTTTTTTCTTTTTACAATTACAAATCTTTCAATTACAAATCTGTGAAGAAGACAAAGACAATGAAGAAAAAGGATTACTAAAATTTGTACTATTGAGCATTTTTATTTTTGATAATCTAAAGTGGAAATTTAAAATTTCTCAAGAAAATAAGTTATTATGGAAACAGTTTTGCAGGGGGAAACAAATGAAGGAACAAGCAAGAAATAATTATATAGGCTAAATAAAGTAGGAGAAGAAAGATTCCTTGCTAATGACATTCTTGTATTGGTCCATCTGCCTTGTATAATTTACATCCATTTGGAGGAATAAAATAATGAGAAATGAACTACAACATTCTCTGCGTGTATGTCCCAGTTCTTTCTGCTGTAGCATATAGTGGGAGAGTTTCAACAATCTCATCTCAGTCAGGATCACAAGATGAGGTAAGACATGTGATAAGGCAAAACCAGTGTTATCTTGAAAGAGATTATAATTTCAATTCATACTCATTCAGGCTTAGAGTTCCTTATAGAGCTGGATTTGCAATGATTCTTTGGATAATACCTTCACTAATCGTCACTGAGGATGACATTGTGTGTTATCAATGTCAGATGGTACTCTTGGTTCTAAGAAGGCTGGAAGCCAAAAGTAGTAAAAGTGAGATAGGGAGGAAGTTGTAGGTGACTGGGTAGATGAAAACGCTCATAGAAATAGGAGAGGGGACATGGGATAGAGATAACTTTTATGGTTATTGCTGGATATATGTTAACTTTTGAAATGTAAATAAAGGAAGGAGATATTCAATGTAATAATATGGTAGGGGAGAAGAATAAACACATCACATTGTCATTGAATGAAAATTGTAAAAACTCTGTTGCCAAGAATTCTAGCTTGGAGTGTAAGAGGATTTCTATAACTGTGTGTCTGTATGGTCCTGATAAAAACAGCACTTCCCAACTAAACAGTACAGGGGTAGCATTACCAGGAAAGTAAAGACACACTATGTGAGATAAACATTCCCCTATCAGAACATTCTACTGTTTCTTGGAGAACTCTTGCTATCTCCTGTGATGTCACCAGTGTTGTAACAATGTCAACTGTTCCTATGCATCACTGAGTCTCAACAGGGTTCAACGTTATCAATGTTTTCAAGGCAGACATCTCTAAAGAAGAGAGAAACAGGAACACAAGAAATATCAAGAAAGTGTAAGACAACATGCAGGAGACGACTGGTTTTCCTGCTTGTCCATTGAAGAAAGCGCCCACAACAATGCTACCGAACCAATGGATTTCTATTCCTCTACTACCCTCCGATCTCCAAGGGCCTCCAGCTCTAGTATTGTCTCTTTGTCCCCAAATGCCCAATAGCCTGGTATTACCTGACAATCTTCTAATGCCTCCAGATCCACAAATGCCTCAGTATCACCAAAGACCACAAATGATCCCATTACTCGATGGCCTACAATTGTCTCCCGGATCGACAATGAATCAAAGCTCTCAGGTTTTAACCTCTTCATTCATTCAGCTAGTTGGTCCTGAAGTTTGTCCAAGAGCAAATGTTCCGCAAAAGTCTTCTGTAAGACCTTGGAGAGGGCGAACAAGGTATAGCACAGAACATAAGAATAAGCTGGAGAAATTCTTCTTGGAAATTTCCAAGTATCCTTCCATTGAACAACGTAAGGAACTGGCAGAAACTATTTGTGTGACAGAATACCAGATCCTGATATGGTTTAAGAACCGGAGGTGTAGATACTTTAGGGAACATCCCAATGAGCGTAGGTCAACACCTGGGAACCAAAGTGGAAGAGCTCAAACTCACTTCCTCAGCAATGAAGATCATGCACTGGTGAATGCTGTGGCTACTCATTATCCTATGTCCCCAAACTTAGCTGATATAAGCTCACTTCTCCAACATAGTGCCTCCAATATCTTCATTTAAATTTGCCATTCGTAAGGCAGTGGAACATTCTAGATTTGGTGATTGCTGCCAAAAACCAGACAAGAGCAACCACAGCCCATTTCCATTAACCAAATCCATGAACTCAGTTCAGAGTGATGCTGCTGAAGACACATCTGAGTCACATTAAGAAATAAGCTATAGCAATAGCCAAAGCTTTCCAACTCTACCACTTTCAAAGGTAGAGGTACAAATCAAGATCACTAAAAAGAATCAAATTTTTAAAGCCATACAGACTTATATACTTTTATTAATGGAAAAGTTCTGTGTTCAAGACCTATAAATATTTGACATTAGTCTAGGAACTGTGCAGTTATCAAATCTGTTATCCCTGAATTTGCCCAAATCTACTTATCATGAAGATATTTCTGGAAATCCTTCTGACTGCCTTGTTTATTTTATATTTTACTTTAGTTAATTTTGCGTTTTTAAATACATGAGCAATTATGACACTGGAATGAGGGCACTGAAATTCAGCCATTGAAAATCAGAATTATAATGCAAAGCCTTTGATCTGTACACCATTCCGATATTATGCCTCTTAATCCTTGACAATATTCCATCATTCATCTGTTTTCTATCCCATTGTAAGCACAGTTTCATTCTCTCTGTCTCTCTTTCAATGTCTCACTATCTCCCTATGCCTTTTTCTCTCTGTCTCTCTCCCTCTCTGTCCCCTGTCTCTTTTTCATTCTCTCTCTCACTTTCCCTTTCTCTCTACTTCTCTCTCTGCTCTTAATCTCTTTTTATACTATTCTCCATTTTGCTTCATGATATACATTTTCATGTATGTACATACTCCCATAATCTGACAGTGTGTGTTCCATGTTAGGAACAATAACTTATTCTTTTGAACACTTCTAAGGTTCATAGAGTGTTGAATTGTTTGAATCCCTTTTTAATAAGCACCACATATGGTGTACATGGTCATAATGAATGATCTTTGGAATGTCTTGGCAATTTTTAAAGCTTTCGTTCATCAGATCCTCATTCCTAGAAAATGTGCCATATCTGCTTCTTCGGGAATAGTTACCCAGGTTTATAAAAATCAGCAAAAAGAAATGTTGTTCTCTGTGGGCCAATACCTGAAGTATATACTACTGATAACATAATAGAAAAAACTTTATCCAACATCCCACTGAGAGAGCACAGGCAAATTCTTCAGTGGAATTCTTTCTAGAAAAAGAGTTTTAGAACTGCCATAAATTTCAAGGACATAGAATCTGAAATAATATAAGACTTGTTGTCAGTAACTTTTAGTATAGCCCCAATGGGTGGAGAAGACAGATTAAAAGACATCTGCTGGAATGCCTTTCTGGATATGTTTGGAATATATGAGGGGGAGTTAAAAGTGCCCTTTAAGATGGCAACTCAGGACTTTTTAAAACATTAGAACACATAAAATATGGTAGATACTTTGTTTGCCCCATACAGTAAATCACCTAGTCGTTGTGAATTGACATAGACACAGAAATTACTACTATATATATATATATATGAATAAGAGAATTTTATAATGGCTGATAAGTGACTTTATACACCTGAGGACTGATATAAATTCTCCTACCATTGTTCTTTACTTTAGTTTTGTTTGAATTGCATTGCAATCATTACCCTTTCTTCCATTTATCCCTATCACACACACTCTCTTATTAAACAAAACAATCAAAATAAGTATGCATATGTGATCTTGAGATAAAAAAAATGTGAGAAGAAACACAAGACAGTGTTTCATATCCCTAAATCTATAAAATATTTTCTTGGAGGTCTTTAATCAAAAGGAAGTCATAAAGAATGTCTCTTACTGTGACAGTTTAAAGCAAGGTAATTAAATTCTAAAATTTATCTTAAATAGGATTGAAATTTGGACAGTGTACACAAATAATAATAGACTTTACAAGCATAAAATTAGTTTTGAAAAAGTAAAATCTAATGATCTGTAAAGTGTTAGGGATTTCATGTATGTATTAATTCACCTTTACATTCAAATTGTTAAGAGAATAGATTTTATTGAAAAAATACATTTTATTTTTGATTAAATTACCCAGCTAAATTTTGATCCTTACTATTTCCCATAAACCAACTCAACACTCATTCTTTTTCTAATTAAATGGACACATTTCTTTATCCAACAGGAAGTAACTAAGAAAACCTGAAGAATGTTCTTTGAATCAGAAAATTCAACTGCGTTTCTTTAATTACACTTAGTTCTTCTGCGTGGTGCCTTTAAGATAAGAAAAGAACCATGAGCTAAGCAGTATAAAAGTCACTTTAAGATTATTTTCAAATTAATAATTAGCATTTTTATAATTTAATAATATTAAAAGTTAAATAGCTTCATAATTTTACCTCTTCCCTGACTCTGTATTTTCTGATATACCTTCTGTACAGCATTCACTGTTTATTATTATTTTCCTTTTTTTGTTTATAACATATAAAAATGGATATTATAATTAATTCTGAATTCAATGAAACAGATTTTTATAATGTATTATTTGCTAACTCTTAATTGTTTCTTGGATCACACAAAACTGGATTTGGCCATATTCCATGTTCTCCATTTAAGTTGAGAATGATATATAATAAAATTTCCTTATTTTTGTTGTAGAGAAGGCTGTAGGAAAAATGTAGCCATGAATATCCATATCATGAATGTTTTTGGGATGAACTATGATATGAAATAACTTAAAGTATTTAGAGTTGACATTTATTATTAAATTTTTTGAGCCTTCTATGAAGTGCACAAAAATATTAAATGATGGTGTGAATGTTGATTAAATATATATTTGTATCAAAAATGATTTCCTCCATTCCCAGTATTTCTTATCACCTCCTTTCTTCATTGTCTTGTGAGAGGTTGATCCCAAGCAAATCTAGCTTGCATCCCTGCTCCCTAAATCATAGAGTTTCCACTAGTTTGAGTCTACAACTGAAGGAGACCAAGGCAGTGCACTTCACCCTAGTTTCCCTGGGGTGTAAGATCGGCAACTTTCAGGTTTAGACTTTGTGAAATCCCAGGGATCAAGGAAACTTGAAGCTTAACCTCTTTCCCTCACTCTTACATAATATTTCATGACTTAAGTCCGATGTCTGGTAATAAATATGTACATTTGTCTCTGTTTTCTACTGGTACAGCCATTCAGAAGAAAGTCCTCTTAGTCTCCAAACTGCAATCGCAACATAGTAATAATAATAGTGCCTGGGTTCACTTCCTCCACATGGGATTGAACCTAATTTAGGTCAGATGTTATTTTGCTTTTCCTTAAATCTCAGATTAAATTATTCTCCTGCAATACTTTAAGAGATGAGGATATCTGGGTCAAAAATATTGAAGTCAGGAATATTATCTTATCCATCTACTGGGGCTGTGAGATTTAAAAATATACTTGAGGAGTAATCTCCAGGTTCCATCTCACCATGGATGATATTTAAATGTAGAATTTTTGTATGTTGTTTTGCATAAAATATCATGAAATTCTTCTCAAAATAATCATGCCAATAATCATAAACTTGTCACATAAATAACCCAGATTTACATATAAGGAACAAAGAAAATTCACACCTATTGGGTCTTAGAAATGTCTTCCATCTCACAGCTCTATGTATTTCTGGATGCCTCCAGCCATTAAATCTTCATTGAAGTTTAAATTATTCAAGGGCACATTCCATTCATTTTCCAGATCCCCTGATCTTCTATTTTTTAGTATTCCTAATCTAGCACCTGCCATTTCACATAACTCTACAGCATGCTAAAAAGGTTTCCCCATTTCTCTCCCTTATGTGATTGTTGTGTTCCTGCTTTAAAGTGGTAATAAAGCCTCCTCATTTGTACCATACTTCCTGATACACTAATTATGGCCTTAGGTTGTCACTACTAATCTGTAGTTTTTATATCCATTTATTAGTTAACACATGTCCTGCCAATCTTTTTGGGTCTGGGTTTCTTCCCTCAGTATGATATTTCCTAGTTTGACAGATGTAATGCATGATGTCAGCAACTTGTTTTTTATAGCTGAATAGAATTCTATATTTTACATTAACCACAATTTCAGTATTCATTTTTCAGCTAATAGAAAACTGGGTAGTCTCCAAACTCTGGCTATTACAAAAATGACTTGTAAAACATGAGTGGAGCATATGTTATTGTTGTATTGTAAAGCATCTTTTGGGTATAGTTTAAGGTCCAATATAGTTGTGTCTTCACTTAGCACTAATTCCAATTATTTGATGTTATATTACATAGAGGTCTGGAAAATTTGTTCCAGTTTTTTTTTTTTTTTTTTAATTTAAAGAAGATTTTTTCTTTATCTCAGTATTTTCTCCAGTATATTTAATATAACCCATTGTGACAGATGTTAGTTGGAATCTCAGGGTGATTCCTCTTTTAATTTCTCTAAGGAATAATGATGATGTAAATTTTTGTAAATTTTCCTGGCCATTTGATGTTTCATCTTTCTTATACATTTTCCTGGCCATTCGATGTTGTATATTTATGTACATGTTTCCTGGATATTTCATAATCCTCTATGGTGAATTCTCTTTACATTTTTTTATCCAAGTTTTTATTTGGGTAAATTTGCTTCTGAGAGTTGAATTCCTTCCAATTTGTAAAGATTTTTGATATTAGCACACTATTAGATGTAGGGTTAGTGAACATATTTTCAAAAACTTTATATGGTTTCTGTGTACTATGGACTTGATAACTAGCCTTATAAAAGCATTTCAGGTTCTCTTACTCCCATTTATATGATGCTCATCCTACCTGAGACAAAACTGTTCTATTAAACAAAGTTTCCCCTTTGCCTATGCATTTTAGACTTCTCCATTTTCTTTTTTATTCAATTTGTGGTATCATGTTTTCATCATATATAATCTCATTTCATTTTCCTCTAAAGAATGAAAAATTTTCGCCGTAACTCAACAGTGGTGTATTTGTCAGTTTTTTGTTTTAAAAACTTTTACAATGAACTTGACTCCTCATACATATCACATTCCAATTTTTCAGTTATGATACTTATATATTAAGTAATTATAAATCCTGCTAGCTTCTTAAGTACCCAAGCCAAACATCCAATAATTATGATGAGTTCTCACTGCAAAAGTTTTAAAGGCACTCATTAGCCATGTTCTGTGTAAGGATTTTCTTTTGTCATTATTATTTATATAACTATCAATAAGCTTTTCCATTTATTTTTCCATACATTTTTAATCCTTTTAACAATCTTCGCAAAATATAATAAATATTTAGGACAGACTTCCATCAATATTTCTTTTGTTTTATTATATTGTAGAATAAGCACGTTTTTTCTGGAAAGACAAAATTTCTCTGTTGTCACTTTGATGTTTCAGTTTTGTTTCTTGGTTTGTATGTCATTTTAACTATCTTCCCCTAAAATCATAGAGAAATCTTTAGGACAGACTTCCCTCAATATTTGTTTTGTTTTATTATATCCAATATATAAGCAAGTTCTTTCTGGAAAGACAAAATTTCTCTGGTGCAATTTTGGTGTTTGAATTTTTTATGTTTGTTTCTTTGTATGTCATTTCAACAATCTTCACCTAAAATCATAAAGAAATATTTAGGACAGACTTCCCTAAATATTTTCTTTGTTTTATTATATCCAATATATAAGCACGTTCTTTTTGGAAATACAAAATTTGTCGTGTTTTCTATTATCTGTTTTCTCTCTCTTTTTCCTTTTGTTTTGTTTTGTTTTTTGTTTGTTTGTTTTCTTGTCAGTTTGTGTGTTTGATTGTGTTTGGGATACAGGTTTTCTCTGTGTAGCTCTTGTTGTTCTGGAACACATTGTATAGACCAGACTTGCCTTGAACTCACAAATCCTCCTTCCTCTGCCTCCCAATTGCTGGGAAAAAGGCATCTGCCACAACAACGCTGCCTGTCTTTTGTATTAAATGTAGTATTGTGCATGGTAAGATGGTACGGATTTACATACTTTTATCATATGTAAATAAAATTAAAAAAAACATTTTCTACATGATTCTTATAAATTGCTATTTTAGTAAAATTGAGATGTTTATTCTGAATGTTTGTTTTCAAAAGCCATGATATATGCTATATTGCATGACTTTAATTTCAGAATTGGAGTGATATGGTATTAATTTTTACAGTGATCTACATTCCTTACTGTGACAACTTATAAATCTTGGAAATTGAGAACAAGACCCTCATTTCAAATAATCATTCAGTTTTGATTTATGTGTTTTATATCATAGTGTATTAAAAGAGGCCAAACTATTCCTTATCTGTTGTAATAAAGCTATACTTTAACATTTTTGAAATTATAATTCAAATTAAACACAGATATATTTATGATTTAGCCAGTAATCCTTTATTATCAGGTTTTACTATAATAGTAGATTCAACATTATGATTTCAATAGATATGTTTATATCATTGAGTAGTTTAAATGTTACATGCACACATACAAGTGTAGTCGTGACAAACAGGAAATAAATTCCAAATCATACTTCTGTGTTCTGTGATGTAAGGGGCTTTCAAAAAATAAATTAATATGTACTACTCGAGTGTATATAACCAATAAAAGCATATTGCATAGGAAACAAATCCATAGAAAGGAGAAAATACTTGTGTAAATTTATTCCATTTTAAAATTAAATATAAGAGTATTTTTACATATGTATTGCTATAAGGATATTTTACCTTCCAATATCATTCATAAATACTATTCACAACACTTTTTTCTCTTCTTAATAGACAGCAGGCAATTGAAGTAAAATGCTAAAAGAAAATTAAAAACAAACAAAATAAAAACACTTATACACAGAACTTCTATAAAATGTTGGGAACCATTATATTGAAAATAGAATTGGAACAATAACATCAATGGCATTAATTTAATAAGAGAAAAATAGAGAAAGGACCTTTTACATGGACAGAATTAAATGACCAACAGAAATATAATTTTATGTAATATTCCCTTTGATTTGTTATACCAAATGAAATTTTTGTTTGTGACAGGTTTGTACACTAAAATATCAGTATTATTTTTCAACTTATATTAAGGAGTTGTTTCCTGAAATTCGAAAGTAAAAGGACACAATCTCTCATCTTCCATTTAAATAAAAATACAAGTGTGTATCCCATCTATCCCTTACACAGCATGAAATATGCTGTGTGATTCATAAAGAGGCATTTTGAAACACTACAATAGTATTTTTTTTCTATTTACAAAGTCAGAAATCCTTCCTATGCTTACCTACTTTCTAAATAAAAAGGGATAGTTGTACATCTAGGAAAAATAGGTAAACTAAGTAAAAGGAAATTTTCATGGTTATATATTCTGTATCATTTCATGTTCCTAATGAAATAGAAAAAAATGTAGCATACTTGTGTTCCACTCCCATATCTCGTCATTATAAATTTCTGAATTTTGTATTATATGATAGCAATCACAAAACAAATTAGCATGTTTGTGCTTCTATTAGAAATTGGCAGAAACTAGAAAGAACCCGAATGTCCCACTATAGAAGAATGTATAAAGAAAATGTGGTATATTTACACAATAGAGTACTTCTCAGCAATTAAAAAAATGAATTCATGAATTTATTTTAGCAAATGGTTGGAACTGGAAATATTCTAATTGAGAAACCCAATCACAAAAGAATACACATGGAATGTTATCACTTATAAGTGGCTATTAATCAGTGGGTGATTGGGGAATGGGTCGAGGGAATGGGGATTATGGACTTATCAGGAGGAGGAAACTGGGAAAGGGGAAATCATTTGAAATATAAACTAAGAATAAAAAAATTTTTAAAAAGGAAAATGGATATAAAAATTAGTTTAAAATGCTGAGTTATAATATATTTAGATTGGTACATTAAGTCTTCAGTTTCATCATATTAATCCTCATATGTTACATGTATGTTTTATCATAATGTACAAGTTGGGAAACAAATTACATCACTGACTTCATGAAAGATTAAATGGAAACAATCAAACATATAGGATGGCAAATCATCACTGTCAATGATTAATGGTCAAATAAACAGAATTCCTAAAATTTGTCCTAATTGCAGACTCTATACATCCATACAGTGATCCATGACAAGAATGTAATGGAAAGGACCAAAGAAACTCTCTTACCAGCTATAGCCTATTTACCTTCTGCTTCTCAAAAGCACTTTGAGACACCACCAATATGCTACCCCAATTTATGTTGAAGCGCTATGGATATTGGTCAGGTTTGTTTATGATTGACTTTTAAGTAAATGTAAGTGTATGAGAACCTTGAATCACTTTTTTCAGCAGTTTCATAATGTTCGGTTTTTTATACCTTTCTAATCTTTATTAAATTATATTTTCATTGTGATATGGGATAAATATTAATTTTATCAAATTAATTTTTATTCACTAGCATTGTTAATTTCATTTAAATAATTTAACCTGCAAATATGTCTAGAAAACAATTCAGTGTTTTGGAAGATTCAGGAGCAACTTTTGTTGAGGTACAAAATATCAATGGAATGTATACTTCAATTTTTCTTACTTCTATAAAAAATTTGGATAAAATATATTAAGTACAAAATTTTGAAAAATTTATCTATATAATCTCATTGGATGATTTCAATATATGTAATAATTTTGTAGATCTGATCACGTGTCCAGTCCTAGTGTATAATTTGATGGTAGTCTAATCTTTCTGTTAGAAATCTGTGAAGAAGGAAAATAGGATGATTAATAGGAAAACACAAACGTGTACTATAGAGTATCCATATTTTTAAATTTGCAGAAGTATATTAAATGTTCTTTAGAAAATCAGTTGGATTAGAATTTGTTTTGCTGGAACAAACACATGAAGATACAGAAAAGTGATGTTAGCACATGATGATAGAGAGGTGAAATGATATTAGTTTAAAGGACGAAGGTAAGGGAGGATCCTTGGCTTATAATTTTTCGACTTTACATTGAACATTGGGTATGAATGATGGCATATTAGTTTGATTGGAATGTATTGAATATGTGTGTGAGAGCAAGTAGTATTTTATATTTTCAAATTTGTAATTTATATAAATAAGTGGTGATTGACAATATGATGATTAAATTTAGCCTGTAATAGAAGTTTATGGTCATTTTCATTTTCTCTCTTTTTCCTCTATTAGATACATTATTTATTTAAATTTCAAAGGATCTTACCTATTCTCTCTGACACACCTCTGAAAGTAGTATAACCCTCTCACTTCCCCAATTGTGCAAACAACCACCTCCAGCTTCCCTGTCCTGGTATTCCCCTACACTTCTCCATCAAACCTTTCCAGCACAAATTGTGTCTCCTTCCTTTGATGTCCAAGAAGCCCATCCTCTGCTGCCCTTTTCTCTGGAGCCATATCTACTCATTGGTTGATTTTTTTTTTTTTTTTACATTGTGTGTTCTGGAGTATCTGGAGCTCATATTATTCCTCCTATGGTGAGGCAACCCCCATTCATCTTTTTGGGTCCTTTCTCTAGAAACCCAACATGGGTCCCTGTGCTCACTTCAATGGCTGGCTGAGATGATGCTACACTATATTTGTCATGCACTAGTAAAGCATTCCAGGTGACAGCTCTATCTATCTCCAGTCAGCAAGTGCTTGTGGGCATCATTAATTTTATTTGTGTTTTCTGTATTTGTGATGGATCACTAAATTGGGTAGTCTCTGGATTTTTTTTTCATTCAGCCTGTGCTGCACTATTTGTTCCTGAATCTGTTTCTGTGGGTATTTTGTTCCCAATTCTACAAGGGCCAGAGTATCCATATTTTGCCCTTTCTTTAATTTGAGATTAATTTATATGTGAATTGTGTCTTGGGAATTCCAAGCTTCTGGGTTAATATCCGTTTATCAGTGAGTGCATACCATGTGTGTTCTTTTGAGATAAGGTTCCCTCACTCAGGATCATATTTTCCAGGTCTATTCATTTGCTGGAAAATTTAATTAATTCACCTCTTTTAATGGCTGAGGAATATTCAGTTGTGTATATATATCACATTTTCTGTATCCATTTGTCAGTTTCGAGTCATCTGAGATCTTTACAGCTTCTAGCTATTACAAACAGTGATGCTAAGACCATAGCAGAGCATGTGTCCTTATTACATGCTGTGGAATCTTCTGGGTATATGCTCAAGAGTGGTATATCAGGTTTCTCCAGGAGTATCATACCCAGGCTTCTGATGACGCTCCAGACTGACTTTTCGGAGTGGTTGTACCAGTTTGCGACCTACTAGCAGTGAAGAAGTGCTCCTCTTTCTCCACATCTTAGTCTTTACCTCTTATCTTCTACGTTTTAAATCTTAGCCATTTTGAATTGTGGAGGTGAAATCTCAAAGTCATTTTGATTCACATTTCCCTGATTAAGATTGTTTAACAATTTTTAGCTCCGTCTCAGCCATTCTATATTGCTCCTGTAAAATTCTTTTGTCAGCTCTGTACCCACTTTTTAATAGGTTTATTTGATTCTCTTGAGTCAAATATACTGGATATTTCTCTCTGTCAGTTATATGGTTGATAAAGATTTCTTCCCAATTAGTTGATTGCCATTTTGTCACATTGACAGTGTCCTTTGCTTTATAGTAACTTTGTAATTTTAAGTGGTCTCATTTGTCAATTCTTGAATATACTATTGGTGTTCTGTTTAGAAAAATTTTCCCTGAGCCTATGAGTGAAAGGCTCTTCCACAGTTTTCTTTCTATTAGTATCAAAGTGTCTCATTTTATGTGGAGGCCCCTGATCTACTGGGATTTGAACTTAATAAAAGGAGATAAGAATTGATGTATTCACATGCTTCTGCTTGCTGACCTTCACTTGATCAGCACAGTTTGTTGGAAAGACTATCTTTTTCCTTTTACTCACTGCATGGATTTTACTCTTTTTCAAAGATCAAGTGACCATAGTTGTGTGAGTATGGTCATCAATTCTATTCTATTGATATTCCTATCTGTCACTGTGCTATTACTATGCAGTATTTAACACTGTTGCTTTGTAGTATGGCCTGAGGCCCAGAGTACTGATTCCCCTAGAACTAATTTTACTGATGAAATTAGTTTTACCTATATTGGGAGTATTGTTATTCCAGAAGATCAATAGAATAGAATTGATGACCAAACTCACACATCTATGGTCACTTGATCTTTGACAAAGAGTAAAATCCATGCAGTGAGAAAAGATAGCTTTTACAACAAACAGTTCTGTTCAAGTGAAGGTCAGCATGCAGAAGCATGTGATTGCATCGATTCATATCTTCTTTTCTAAGTTCAAGTCCCAGTAGAACAGATTTAAAAAAATTATTTTGAATTTATCATCTTTTGAAAAATTTAGATGAGATTTTGATGGGGATTGCACTAAATATCTTGACTCTTTTTTCAAGATGGACCTTATTCTCTACCAACCAAGAGGATGGAGGATTTTTCCAAATTCTAAGGTAAACTTTGATTTCTATATTCAAAGACTAGAAGTACCTGTCATACAGATCATTCACTTGTTTGCTTAGAGTCAAACCAAGGTACTTTATATTGTTTGTGGCCATTACAAAGTGTGTCATTTACCTAATTGGAAGAATACTGATATGTTTGAATTAATTTGATAACCAGCCACTTTACTGATGTTGTTTATCACATGTGGGTGTTTTCTGGTGGAGTTTTATGGTTCCCTTAAGTAAACTATCATATTATCTGTTAATAATGACAATTTTACTTCATTCTTTTGAATTCATATCCCTGTGATCTCCATTTGTTTTCTTACTGCTCTAACTATAAGTTATAGTACTATATTGAGTAAGTACACAGAGAAAGTGTGAGGGCAGCATTGTCTAGTCACTTATTTTAGAGGAATTGTTTCAAGTCTCTCTCTATTTAGCTTGATGTTGGCTACTAGTTTGCTCTATATTGCATTTACTATGTTTATTTATTTTTTGTATCCATTTTTCTGTTGAGGTATACCTGGGTTCTTTCCAGCTTCTGGCTATTGTAAATAGGGCTGCTATGAACATATTAAGATTATTAAAAGAGATAAGAATTGATGTATTCACATTCTTCTCCATGCTGACCTTCACTTGAACAGCTGAGTTTGTTGGAAAGGCTATTTTTCTCCCACTGCATGGATTTTACACTTTGTCAAAAATCAAGCCACCATAGTTCTGTGGGTTCGATGCTTGCTCATCAATCCTATTCTATTGATCTACCTATCTGTCCCTGTACTACTACCATGCAGTATTTAACACTATTCCTTTGTAATTCGGCCTGAGGTCCAGGGTACTGATTCCCCTAAACCTACTTTTACTTATGAAATTAGTTTTACCTATATTGGGATTATTGTTATTCAAGAAGAAGTTAAGAAATGATTTATTAATTTTAATGGGATTTTTAATGTGGATTGCACTAAATATGTAGACAGTGTTTGGAAAAATTGACCTTATGCTCTCCAAACCAAGAATGGGAGATTTTTCCAAATTCTAAAGTCATCTTCGATTTCTATATTCAGAGCCTTGAAGTACCTGCTATACAGACCATTCACTTGCTTGGTTAGAGTCAAACCAAGATACTTTATATTGTTTGTGGCATCAAAAGGGTGTAATTTCCCTAATTACTTTCTCAGCCTGTTTATCTTTTGAGTATTGGAAAGATACTGATTTGCTTGAGTTAATTTAGTAACCAGCCACTTTGCTTAATTTGTTTATCAGCTGTAGGTATTTTCTTGTGGAGTTTTTGGTTCCCTTAAGTAAACTATCATATCATTTGTTAATAATGACAAATTTACTTCATTCTTTTGAATTCATATCCCTGTGACCTCCATTTGTTTTCTTTTTGCTCTTACTAGAACTTCTAGTACTATATTGAGTAAGTACACAGAGCAAGCGAGAGGGCAGCATTGTCTAGTCACTTATTTTAGAGGAATTGCTTCAAATTTCTCTCCATGTAGCTTGATGTTGGCTATTGGTTTGCTCTATATTGTATTTACTATGTTTATTTATAGGCCTTGAATTCCTGTTATAGACAAGCCTTTTAATGTGAAGGGATGCTGAATTATTTCTAAGGATTCTGCAGCATCTAATGAAAAGACCAATTGATTTTTTTCCTTGAATTTATATATTGAATAACATTGATGGATTTCCATATATTGAAACAGCTCTGGATTTGAAGGATTAAGGATGAAGTCTACATGATTGGGATAAATGATCAGTTTGATATGTTCTTGATGCAGGTGGCAAATAATTCATTGAGAATTTTTGCATAGATATTCTTAGTGGAGATCTGAAGGCTCCTGTCAGAGGCCTCAGGACTGGTACCTAAGCTCCATGCTGGAGCAAGCTGTGCACTCCCAGTCTGCTTCCAGGTGCACACCAGGCATCTTGCACTTCCTGGAGACTGAGTTCTGTGGCCTAGGGGGTTCAGATCCCAAAAGAGACACCTGAAGGCTCCCGCAGGGGCTTGCTGGACTCACGAGAGCACACTGACTCCTCTCAACAGGCCTCCCAGGTGCCCCTCTGGCCTCTTGGAAGGCCTAGAGATGTGGCAATGCAGCACTGGCTGTCCTGGATCCAGAATCAGATATCTGAAGGCTCCTGCCAGAGGCCTCAGGACTGGAACCTAAGCTCCATTCCACCAGAGCAAGCTGTGCGCTACTTAAGTTCTTTGTTATTTGTTGAATATTTGGTTGAATATATGTTGAATATTTGGTTTTGTTATCAAAGTAATTTTGACTTCATATAGCAAGTTGGGCAGGGTTCCGTCTCCTTCTATTTAACAGAATAGTTTGCTAAGTATTGGCATTAGGTCTATGTTGAAGTTCTGATAGAATTTTGCAAAGAAACCATCTGGCATTGTGTTTTTATTTGGTACAGGGGCTTTCAGTGAGTGCATCTGTTCCTTTAGAGGCGTTTGGACTGTTCAGAAGGTCTGTCTGATCATGATTTAAATTTGCTATTTAGTATCTGGCTAGGAAATTGATCATTTCATCCAGATTTCCCACTTTTATTGATATATGCATTTGTAGTAGGATCTGATGATTTTTGGTTTAATTTTTTTTGATTTCCTCATTTTCTCTTGTTCTTTCTCCCTTTTCATTTCTTGTTGTGTTAATTTGGATACTTACTTTTTGTCCTCGGGTTTGTATACACAAGGGTTTTCTATCTTGCTGATTTAATCAAAGAATATGCTCATGGTTTGTTGGGTCTTTGCCTAGTTATTTCTCCTTCTATTTGGTTGGCTTCAGCCCTGATTTGAATGATTTCCTTCCTTCTACTCTTCTTGTGTGTATTAGTTTCTGTTTTAAATCTTTCTGGTATATGGTTAAGCTGGTAGTATTTGCTCTCTCCAGCTTCTTCTTGGAGGCACTCAGAGCTATGAATTTTGGTCTTAGCACGGCGTTCTTTCTGTCACATAATTTTGGGTATGTTGAGCTTCTATGTTAATTAAATTCCCAAAAGTCTTTGATTTCTATCCTTATTTCCTTTTTGAACAATGTCTCTTTAAGTAGAGCATTGTTTAGCTTGCAGGTGTATGTTTGTTTTCAATTGTTTTTTGTTGCTATTGAAGATCACCCTTACTCCATAGTGATCTGATAGAATGCATGGAATTATTTCAATCAACTTATATCTGTTGAGGTCTGGTTTTTGACCAGTTATTTTGTCTATTTTTAAGAAGGTATCATGGTGTACTGAGATGTTATATACTATTGATTTAGGATGAAATGTTCTATAGATATCTCTCAAATCCCTTTGGTAAAAAACTGCTGCTATTTTCATTGTGCTTCTGTGCAGTTTATGTTTCCCTGACCTGTCCAGTAAGCAGAGTCAGTTGTTGAAGTCAGGCACAATTACTGCCTGAAGTGCAATGCATGCTTTGACCTCCAGTAAAGTTTCTTTCATGAATGATAGTGCCTTTGCATTTGGAGCACAGATGTTCAGAATTGAAAGTTCTTCATGATGTAATTTTTCTTTGATGTTTACAAAGTGGCCTTCCTTGCCTTTTTTTATGACTTTTGATTACCAATCTATTTTACTGTCACTTGGAATGCATAATCCATCATGATTCTGGGGACTACTTGTTTGGAAAAATGTTTACCAACCTTTTACTCTATGGTAGAGTTTGTCTTTGACACTGAGATGCAATTCTTAAGTGCCGCAAAATGTTGTCTCCTTTTTAAATATTCAGTCTGTTAGTCTATATCTTTTATTGTAGAATAGAGTGCATTACTGCTGTGAGATAAGAAGGAATAGTGATAGTTGTTTCCTGTATTTTTTGATAAAATATTTATGGTTGTGTAATTTTATTCTTCTTTTGGGTTTGTTTATAGAAGATTAATTTATTGCTTTGTAGAGGGTGTGGTATCCCTCTTTTAGTTGATGTTTTCCATTGATTATGCTCTGAAGTGTTGGATTTGTAGATAAAAAATTATTATTTATTTTTATTTTTATAGGATGCTTCACTTAGCCACTGACAAACACTTCACAGTTTTATCATCAGTCCAAGTCAGTAGTGTCAGCTTAGCAAATAATAAGCTGTGGTAACCTTACCTATCTTAGAAGTCTAGGAAGCAGCAACATACAAATTAGCAGAAGGAATATAGAGGCACAGCAAGACAAGTTTTCGGTTGTGCCAATTTCTGCAAACGGAAAATCAGTAAATATATGTTCCAAAGATTCTTTGCAAAGCTAGCAATATAAGGAACCCTATCTAAGATTTAGTGAGTATCCATTGAAAATATATTCTGCTTGAAAATACCTCTGGTCTGGAATAGGTTTTGCCTTATCATATGTCTTGCCTCACATTGTGATCGTGACTGAAATGAGATTGTTGAAAATAACCCACCATATGCAATAGCAGAAATAATTGGGACATACACCTGGAGAATATTTTGCTATTTTTTCATTATTTTATTACTCTAAATAGAATTAAATTATTCAATGTTAGGTAGACAATTCAAGAATGTCATTAGCAAAAAAATTTCTTGCTGTGCTTAATTTAGGCTAAGTAAATTATTTCTCATTTGTTTCTTCATTCATTTCCCCGGCAAAACTTTTCACATCACAATCGAATTTCTAAAGTAATCTCAACTTTCCATTTCAGCTTTTCAAAATTAACATGCTCAATGATACCAATTTTACTAATCCTTTTTCTTCATTGTCATTTTCTTCTTCACAGAGCTGTTTTGAAAGATAAGAATAGAAACAAAATAAACTATATGACTGGACACATGATCATTTTGCAACTTACATTCATTCACAATACCCAGTGATATTATTTGAATTAATTTTTCAAAGAGCTGTAAATAATATATTTTATCAAAGTTAATACATAATTAAGAAAAATTGGAGAATACACTCATTTCTCATTTTCTAAAATTTAATAATGCTGTACATGAAATATTCCAAAGAGTGAACATGTTTTGCAGATTTATGAGGAATTTCAATATGCTAGGGAGTACAAAATAAATATGATAAAACTAAAAAAATATACTTCTTTACTCCCAATTAAATTTATTATATAGTATAAATATGTTATTTGTAAATATAAACCAGAATTTTTTGAAATTTCTGGAAAAAAAGTTGAGATTCTCACACCTTCACATTTACTAATAAGTCGAGCAGAAACAGACCTACCTCTACCATATAAGCGTAGCACAGCATATTCGTGATGCAGACAAATGATTTTTAAAAGAAAATTCTAAATAGTATATGCCGGTTATTTGACTAGATTTTAACATTTGAATTCCCATTCTGGACAAGGTTTATTCTACAGTTGTATCGATTCAGAAATGAAAATACACGGAAGGATTTCTCTTTTTGTGAGACCATTAATCATTGGGAGTGTTCTTTTCTCATCCTGTTAGTTTGACTTTTTCTAGTACATCTGGAAAATATTAATGATGAAATATATTTGACATTGTGTTCATTATAATTTAAGATACCTGTAGTATATGTGGAAAATTACGTTTTAATTGCTTGTAGTATACACAAAAGTAAAAATAATTTAGCTCATCATTTTTGATGTATGTATATTCCTTTATAATGCAATGAATACTTGTCCTTTACATACTTTGCTTATTTTTAAATTTGTGGTTAATTTTATATGTGAATTGTGTCTTTGGAATTCAAAGCTCCTGAGCTACTTTCCATTTGTCAGTGAGTGTGATCTTTTGTGATTGGTTTACCACACTCAGGATCGTATTTTCCATTTCTATCCAATTGATGGAAAATTTCAAGAATTCATTCTTTAAATAGCTGAATGGTGCTCCATTGTGTATAGATATATTTGTCATAGTTTCTGTATCCATTGCACTGTTCGGGGACATCTGTGTTTTTTCTGGCTTCTGGCTATTATAAACTTGACTGCTATGAAAATAATGGAGCATATGTCCTTATTACATGCTGGGGAATCTTCTGGTTAGATTCCAAGAACTGGTATACCATGGTCCTCTGGTAGAATAATGACCAGGTTTTTGATGTGCTTTTGGACTGATTTTTCAGAGTTATTGTACCAATATGCGACCCAACAGCAGTTGAGAAGTATTCCTCTTTTCATACATCTTAGCCAGCAACTCTTATCTACTGGATTTTTTATGTCAGCCATTCTGAATTATGGGAGGTGAAATTTCAAGGTCGTTTTGATTTGCATTTCCCTGATGACTTATATTGTTGAACATTTCTTTGGCTGCTTCTCACCCACTCTATATCCCACAGGTGAAAATTCTTTTGTTAGGTATGTAACCTGTTTTAAATAAGCATATTTTGCTCTCTGGAGTCTTATATCCTGGATATTTCCTTTTGTCTGTAATATGGATGTTAAAGATCTTTTCCCAATTTGTTAGTTTGCATTTAGTTACATTGACAGGGTCCTTTGCTTTACAGTATTTTTCTACTTTTATGCGGTGTCATTTGTAAATTCTTGATCTAAAAGAATAAATCATTGGTGTTCTGTTTAGGAAAATTCCCCATGTGATCATGAGCTCAAGGCTCTTTCCTAGTTTCTTTTCTATTAGTTTAAATATGTCTTGTTTTATGTAGAGGTGCATGATCCACATGGACTTGAGTTCAGTAAAAGAAGATAATGGATCTATTCACATTCTTCTGCATACTGACCACTTGAAACAGCACCGTTTGTTGAAAAGGCTATCTTTTATTCGCTGCATGGATTTTGTTCTTTGTCAAATATAAAGTTACCATAGATGTTCGTTCATTTCTTAGTCATCAATTCTGTTCCATTGCTCTACCTACATGTTACTGTACTATTATGATTCAGTATTCAACACTATCACTTTTTACTATCGCCTGAGGTTCAGGATACTGATTCTCCTGGAAGTACATTTACTGATGAAAATAGTTTGACCAGTACTGGAATTTTTGTTGGTCCAGTGGAATTTAAGTATTGCTTTTCTAACTATGGAAGAATTGAGTAATGATTTTAATTGGGATTGCTTTAAACCTTAGATTGCTTTTGGCAATATGGCAATTTTTAGTATATCAATCCTGCCAATCCAGGAGCATAGAAGGTTTTTCCATATTCTGAGGTTTTGTCAATTTCTTTATTCAACAACCTGAAGTAACTGTCATACAGATCATTCACTGTTTTGGTTAGAGTCAAACCAAGACACTTTATATTTCTTGTGGCTTTCACAAAGTGTGTCATTTCCCTAATTTTTTTTGCAGCCTGTTTTTCCTTTGAGTATAGAAAGACTACTAATTTGCTTGAGTTATTTTTATATCCAGCCACTTTGCAAAAGTTGATTATCAGTTGAAGGTTTTTTTCTGGTGAAGTTTTATGGGTACATTATGTATACTCTCTCATCATCTGCAAATAATGATAATTTCAATTCATGATTAATTCCATAGTAATCTGATAGGAGGCCTGAAATAATTTCTATCATCTTTTATCCTTTGAGGTCTGTTTTGTGAGCAATTAAATGCTCTATTTTTGAGAAGGTATCATGATGCGCTGAGGAGAAGGTATATTCTTTTGATTTGGGCTAAAATGTTCTATAAATATCTATTAACTCCATTTGTTACAAATTGTCAGTTAATTTTACTGTGATTCTGAAAAATTTGTTTCTCTGATCTGTCCATTGACGAGCTACAGGTGTTGAAGCGATCCACAATTACTGTGTGACATTCAATGCATTCTTTGAGTTCTATTAAAGTTTCTTTCATAGATTGGGTGCCCTTGCTTTAAAAGCATATAAGTTCATAATAGAAAGTACTTAATGGCAGATTTTTCCTTTGATGGATATAAAGTGTTCTTTTGTATATTTTTTTTTGACGACTTTTGGATGACAGGCTGTTTTACTGGATATTTGAATGCCTATCCATCTTGTTTCCAGGAAATACTTGTTTGGAAAATTGTTTTCAAAATTTTTACTCTGTGATTGAGATTGTCTTTGACACTGAGATTCATTTCCTCTATGGAGGAAAATGTTGGGTCCTGTTTACATATCTACTCTGTTAGTCTATACCTTTTATTGGGACATTGAGTGCATGGATGCTATAAAATGTTAAGCACTAGGGATTGTTGCTTGCTTTTATTTTTCCTGGAATTTTATATTTGTGAATTTTATAATCTTCGTTTGGGTTTATTATTACAAGATAAATATCTTGCTTTTTCAAGGTTCTGGTTTCCATTTTTTTGTTGTTGTTTTTCATTGATTATGATTTGAAATGCCAGATTAGTGGAAACATGTTTAGTAATTTCTTATTTTATTAGAATGCTTCCCTAAACTATTCTCATCAGTCTAGGTCAGAAGAATCAGGAAAAAATTAAGAATTAACAATTTTTTCCATACCAAGCATAGATGTTCAGGATGCAGCCAACAAATTAGTTTGCAGGAAAATTTTGAATGAATAGCAGGACAAGATTTCACCTTTGCCTCTCTCTGAAAAGAGAAGGTCAGTGAATATATGATCCAAACAATCTTTGCAAAGCTTGCTCTATAAGGCACTCTATCTAAGCCTTATTGAGTATGTTTTGAAATTATAATCTCTTAAAAATAACACTGGTTTTGCCTTATTACATGTCTTAACTCACCTTGTGATCCTGACTGAGATGAGATTATTGAAACTCTCCCACTGTATGCTACAGCAGAAAAAACTGAGACATACACCCAGAGAATGTTTTAGTTAATTTCTCATGATTTTCTTCCTCCAAATGGATGTAAACTACTGAATGTTTGATGGACCAATAAAAGAAGTCATTAGCAAGGAATCTTTCCCCTGCTTTATTTAGCCTATATAATTATTTCTCATTTGTTACTTCATTAGTTTCCCCCAACAAAACTTTCCATAATAACGTATTTTCTTGAGAAATTCTAAATTTCCACTTTAGAAAATCAAAAGTAAAAATGCTCAATAGTACAAATTTTAGTAATCCTTTTTCTTCATTGTCTTTGTCTTCTTCACAGATTTGTATTTGAAAGATTTGTAATTGTGAAAACAAAAAAACAACATAGAACTGGACACCTTTTCAGGTGTGCAAATCACTTACATTTATTCAAAACACCAATGATATTATTTTTATTAATTTCTCAAACAACTGTAATTAAAATATTTTATCAAAATTTGTGTATAATTAAGAAAAACTGAAGAGTACACTCCTTGGGTTTTTTTGACAATTTAATTATGCTGTACTTGAAATATTTCAAAAACAATTAATATTTTTGCAGATATATGAGAACATTTAATTTTTTCATTTTTTTATTTTTTATTCGATATATTTTTATTTACATTTCAATGATTTCCCATTTTCTAGCCCCTCACTCCCCGAAAGTCCCATAAGCCCCCTTCTCTCCCCCGGTCCTTCCACCCACTTCTTCCCACTTCCCCGTTCTGGTTTTTCCTTATATGGCTTCACTGAGTCTTTCCAGAACAAGGGGCCCCTTTCTTCTTGTACCTCATTTGAGGTATGGATTATGTTTGGGGTATTCCAGCTTTCTTGGTTAATATCCACTTATTAGTGAATGCATACCATGACTCACCTTTTGAGTCTGGGTTACCTCACTTAGTATGATGTTTTCTAGCTCCATCCATTTGCCTAAGAATTTCATGAATTCATTGTTTCTAATGGCTGAATAGTACTCCATTGTGTAGATATACTATATTTTTTGCATCCACTCTTCTGTTGAGGGATACCTGGGTCATTTCCAGCATCTGGCAATTATAAATAGGGCTGCTATGAACATAGTAGAGCATGTATCCTTATTACATGGTGGGGAATCCTCTGGGTATATGCCCAGGAGTGGTACAGCAGGATCTTCTGGAAGTGAGGTGCCCAGTTTTCGGAGAAACCGCCAGACTGATTTCCAGAGAGGTTGTACCAATTTGCAACCCCACCTGCAGTGGAAGAGTGTTCCTTTTTCTCCACACCCTCTCCAACACCTGCTGTCTCCTGAATTTTTAATCTTAGCCATTCTGACTGGTGTAAGGTGAAATCTCAGGTTGTTTGGATTTGCATTTCCCTAATGACTAATGAAGTTGAGCATTTTTTAAGATGCTTCTCCGCCATCTGAACTTCTTCAGGTGAGAATTCTTTAACTCTGTACCCCATTTTTTAATAGGGTCGTTTGGTTTTCTAGAGTCTAACTTCTTGAGTTCTTTATATATATTGGATATTAGCCCTCTATCTGATGTAGGATTGGTGAAGATCTTTTGCCAATTTGTTGGTTGCTGATTTGTCCTTTAGATGGTGTCCTTTGCCGTACAGAAACTTTGTAATTTTATGAGGTCCCATTTGTCAATTCTTGATCTTAGAGCATACGCTCTTGGTGATCTGTTCAGAAACTTTCTCCCTGAACCAATGTCATCAAGGGTCTTCCCTAGTTTCTTTTCTATTAGCTTCAGAGTGTCTGGCTTTATGTGGAGGTCCTTGATCCATTTGGATTTGATCTTAGTACAAGGAGACAAGGATGGATCAATTCGCATTCTTCTGCATGCTGACCTCCAGTAGAACCAGCACCATTTGTTGAAAAGGCTGTCTTTTTTCCATTGGATGTTTTCAGCCCCTTTGTCGAGGATCAAGTGCCCATAGGTGTGTGGGTTCATTTCTGGATCTTCAATCTTGTTCCATTGATCTGCCTGCCTGTCACTGTACCAATACCATGCAGTTTTCAACACTATTGCTCTGTAGTATTGCTTGAGGTCAGGGATACTGATTCCCCCAGAATTTCTTTTGTTGCTGAGAATAGTTTTAGCTATCTTGGTTTTTTTGTTATTCCAGATGAATTTGTTAATTGCTCTTTCTAACTCTGTGAAGAATTGAGTTGGGATTTTGATGGGTATTGCATTGAATCTGTGTATTGCTTTTGGCAAAATGGCCATTTTAAGTATATTGATTCTGACGATCCATGAGCATGGGAGGTTTTCCCATTTTTTGAGGTCTTCTTCCATTTCCTTCTTCAGAGTCTTGAAGTTCTTGTCATACAGATCTTTCACATGTTTGGTAAGAGTCACCCCAAGATACTTTATACTGTGTGTGGCTATTGTGAAGGGGGTCATTTCCCCTGAGAATTTCTTTCTCAGCCTGCTTATCCTTTGAGTATAAGAAGGCCACTTATTTGCTTGAGGTGATTTTATAACCTGCTGAAGTTGTTTATCAGCTGTATGAGTTCTCTAGTGGAGTTTTTTGTCTCACTTAGGTAGACTATCATGTCCTCTTTAAATAATGATAGTTTGACTTCTTCCTTTCCAATTTGTATCCCTTTGACCTCCTTATGTTGTCGAAATGCCTGAGCTAGAACCTCAAGTACAATATTGAGAAGATAAGGAGAGAGGGGGCAGCCCTGTCTAGTCCCTGATTTTAGTGGGATTGCTTCAAGTTTCTCTCCATTTAGTTTGATGCTGGCTACCGGTTTGCTGTATATTGCTTTTACTATGTTTAGGTATGGGCCTTGAATTCCTGTTCTTTTCAAGACTTTAAGCATGAAAGGATGCTAAATTTTGTCAAATGGTTTTTCAGCATCCAATGAAATGACCATGTTTTTTTTTTTTTTCTTTGAGTGTGTTTATGTATTGGATTTCATTGCTGGATTTCCATATATTAAACCAACCCTGCATTCCTGGGATAAGGCCTACTTGATCATGGTGGATGATCATTTTGATGTGTTCTTGGATTCGGTTGGCAAGAATTTTATTGAGTATTTTTGCATCGATGTTCATAAGGGAAATTGGTCTGTAGTTCTCTTTCTTTGTTGGATCATTGTGTGGTTTTGGTATCAGCGTAATTGTGGCTTCATAGAAGGAATTGGGTAGTGTTCCTTCTGTTTCTATTTTGTGGAATAGTTTGAAGAGTATTGGTGTTAGGTCTTCTTTGAAATTCTGATAGAATTCTGCACTGAAACCATCTGGTCCTGTGCTTTTTTTGGTTGGAAGACTTTCTATGACTCATTCTATTCCTTTAGGCGTTATGGGAATATTTAGATGATCTATTTGGTCCTGATTTAATTTTGGTATTTGGTATTTGTCACGGAAATTGTCCATTTCCTCCAGATTCTCCAGTTGTGTTGAGTACAGGCTCTTATAGTAGGATTTGATGATTTTTTTGGATTTCCTCACTTTCTGTTGTTATATCTCCCTTTTCATTTCTAAGTTTGTTAATTTGGATTCTTTCTCTGTACCCTTTGGTCAGTCTGGCTAAGGGTTTTTCTATCTTATTGATTTTCTCAAAGAAACAGCTCCTGGATTCGTTAATTCTTTGTATGGTTTGCTTTGTTTCCAATTGATTGATTTCAGCCCTGAGTTTGATGATTTCCTGCCTTCTACTCCTCCTGGGTGAATTGGCTTCTTTTTGGTCCAGGACTTTCAGGTGTGTCATTAAGCTGCTAGTGTATGCTCTCTCCATTTTCTTTTTGGAGGCACTCAGGGCTATGAGTTTACCTCTTAGCACTGCTTTCATTGTGTCCCAAATATTTGGGTATCTTGTGCTTTGATTTACATTAAATTCTAAAAAGCCTCTGATTTCTTTATTTCTTCTTTGGTCAAGGTGTCATTGAGTAAAGTATTATTCAGCCTCCATGTGTATGTGGGCTTTCTGTTGTTTTTGTTGCTATTGAAAATCCCACCATACTGATCTGATAGGAGGCATGGGATTAGTTCGATCATCTTATATTTGTTGAGGGCTGCCTTGTGTCCAATTATATAGTCGATTTTGCAGAAGGTACCATGAGGTGCTGAGAAAAAGGTATATTCTTTTGCTTTAGGGTGAAATGTTCTATAAATATCAGTCAAATCCAATTGGTCCAAACCTTCAATTAGTTTTACTGTGTCCCTGTTTAGTTTCTGTTTTCCTGATCGGTCCATTGAGGAAAGTGGAGTGTTGAAGTGCCCCATAATTATTGTGTTAGGTGCAATGTGTGCTTGGAGCTTTAGTAAAGTTTCTTTTACTAATGAGAGTACCCTTGCATTTGGCACATAGATGTTCAGAATTGAAAGTTCTTCTTGGTGGATTTTTCCTTTGACCAGCAAGTTGTGTCCTTCTGTGTCTCTTTTGATGACTTTAGGTTGAAAGTCAATTTTATCTGATATTAGAATGGCTACACCTGCTTGTTTCCTGTGACCATTGGCTTGTAAGATTGTCTTCCAGCCTTTTACTCCAAGGTAGTTTTTATCTTTGACACTGAGATGTGTCTCCTGTATACAGCAAATTGTATGGTCCTGTTTCCTTATCCAGTGTGTTAGTCTATGTCTTTTTATTGGGGAATTGAGACCATTGATGTTAAGAGATATTAGGGAATAGTGATTATTACTTCCTGTCATTTTTGATGTTCTTTTTATATTTGAGTGGTTATCTTCTTTTGGGTTTGATGAAGGAAGGTAACTATCTTGCTTTTACCAGGGTGTAGTTTCCCTCCTTGTATTTGGTTTTGCCTGCTAGGTTTCTCTGGCTTCCCTTAGGCAAAATGGAGGTGGGGCGTGTGCTCGCGCCGGCCCGGGGGGGAAAAAAACCTCCTGGCCAGGTTTGCACCCCGGGGCCCTCCCCCCCCCTGCCCGATCAGCCCAGGGCCTGGGTGCAGGCCAACACGTCGGGCTTAGATGGTCTCGGGTTATATTTGTGTACCTCATTCTGATTTCTCTGGCGACCAAGAACCAATATGAAGGCCTCATATCTGACTGGCGTGAGGCAGAGTTCTGATGTTGCTTCTGTGTGGTGAAAGGCGCTGTAAATCCTCCGCTGCTCGCAGCCTGGCTGTCCAGCGATGGGCAGCGGTCATGGGCGCAGGGTCTGCTTGGACCCTGTCCGCTTGGTTCTACTGCTGATGGCCCTTTCTCTGGACCAGCAGCTGCTGCTGCTGCTGCTGCTGCTGCTGCTGCTGCTGCCACTGCTCTTAACTCTCTTGAGAACATTTAATTTTTAATTGAAATGAATTATTCTTGGTAGTAAGAAATAAATATCATAAAATTAAAAATTGCATTCCTTTACTCCCAAGTAAAACTAATTTATTAAATAGTACAAATATAGTGCAACGATTAATGAATTCTCATTTTGAGTGACCATTAATCATTGGGAATGTTCAATTCTCATCCTGTTTGTTTGTTCCAAGTACCTCCAGAAAATATTAATCACAAAATATATTTCACTTTCTATTCATTATACATACATGTAGTTTCTGTTGAAAAGTATGTTAAAATTGGTGACTTATTTACAAATATAAAAATATATTAACTCAGCAAATTTGGCTTATCTATATATGTCCTTTATTATGCAATGAAAGAATATGTGTTCAAGCCATTTTCACTGACTCTATACTTAATGTGTGCATATATTTATCAATTTAAAACTCAAAATCATCAAAGAACATTTACTTAATATAAAGATTAATTTCATACTACATAATTATTGCACCAATCTATGAAATTCACATTATTTAATCGTGATTTGCAACATCTGCCATCCTGAAAACATTCCTAGATTTTGCTTCAAATCAGAATATTTAGCTAGGTTGTTATCACCAATTCACATTTTCTTAAGTTGCAGATGGAAAAAGTGGTAGTCGGATCCTTGATTTTTATAAATATCCCTACTTTGTGCAATTTTGCTTACTATAATACTCTGAAAACACTCTATGAATAATAACATTTCCTCTAGACAAGGGAAGTGATAATAGTAAATACCCTGTTTGTACTAAAGCCATTTAATAAATCAAGAGATGGAATACATGGAGAGTAATCGGAACTACTAATTCACTTGAGTTTAATATAAACACTTATGTGAATTAAAAGCTTTAGCTTCAAAGAGTTAATTTTTCAATATTATTTCTCCATACTTGTTTTATTACATCCACAGATTAATGTACACTTCAACATCTATGGTCTCACTAAATTATCTTAATTTTTTAACATGTCTTTCTGAGACAACCCCCTACCAAAAAAAAAAAAAAAAAAAAAGATTCAAAGAAGAATGAATATGGCCAACAAGGTAAGAGAGCACACCAATGTTCTTTTCCAGTCGAATATAATAATTACACCCTGAGATTCCATTTAGAAAACAAATTTCATAAGGTCAAAGATACAAAAATGTTGGTAGATCATCTTAAAGAATGTTTACACAGGAAATTGAGTCTACCTGTGTGACCACAATTCTACACCATAATTTTTTAAGCCCATTATTTTTTGCCATGAAAGGCATAATAATAAAGACAGAACAAAAAGACCCATCCCCTTCTGGGGATCCTTCACATATACAGTCCCCCAAACCAGCTACTGTTGTGAATGTCAACAAGCACTTGTTAACATGAGCATGATAGAACTGTGTATTGCCACCACAAATACAGAGGAGGGCTCTCTCTACCACCTATTGAACTGAGTACAAGTTCCCCAATGCTGGAGCTAGAGAAAGGACACAAGGAGATTAAGTAGCTTGTACCCCATAGGATGAATGAGAAGTGAAACTATCAGGTAACCCCAGGTCTTTCTGGGACTAAGCCATTTACCTTTGAGTACACAAGGATGGTTCCTTGGTTCCAGCTGCATATATAGTAGAGGATGGAATTCTTGGACAACAAAGGAAAGAGTAACATTGGTCCTGTGAAGGCGCAATGACCACTTATAGGGGAATGTTGGCATAGGTAAGTAGGATTTGTTCTTTGGTGACCATTTGGGAGGTCATGAAGGGATCAGGTGTTGTCAGAGGGATAACCAGGAAATGGGATAATATTTGAAATGTAAATAAAGACTATATCTAACTATAAATATAAGGTTAGCAATAATCTCAAAATTATATAAAAATAGAGACCCATATTGTTTCTCTTTTATCATTTGCATAAGATATTGACTTGTTTCAAAATCAGATTGAATCCATTCATTTTGTTGTCTAGAAAAATATTTTCTGTTACCACCAAGAAGAAGAGAAAAATGTTATTTGTTGCATGGATTGAATTCACAAAAATTGTATGTAAAATTGCCTCACATTTTTGTTTTAAACTGAGTTCTTTCTGATTTCTAAACTAGTGGTAAATATTAATTATCAATGTATTCAAAAGGGAAAATTGAAATAGAATAGTGCAGCAGAAGTATATAGGAATAAGAGAATTTTATAATGGCTGATAATTGATTTATACACCTGAGGACTGATATAAATTCTCCTCCCGCTGTTCATTTATTTTAGTTTTGTTTGAATAACAATGAAATCATAACCTTTCTTCCACTTATCCCTATCACACACATGCTCTCATTAAAGAAAACAACCAAAGTTTGCATATGTGATCTTGAGATAAAAAAAAATTGTGAGAAGGTACACAACACAGTGTTTCATATCCCTAAATCTATAAGATATTTGCTTGGATGTCTTTAAACAAAAGGAAGTCATAAAGAATGTCTCTTAATGTGACAGTTTAAAAGCAAGGTAATTAAATTCTAAAATGTATCTTAAATAGGATTGAATTTTGGACAGTGTACACAAATAATAACAGACATTACAAACATAAAATTAGTTTTGCAAAAGCAAAATCTAAAGATCTGTAAAGTGTTAGGGATTTCATGTATGGATTCATTCACCTTTACTTTCAAATTGTTAAGAGAATAGATTTTATTTGAAAAAATATATTTTATTTTTGATTAAAATACCCAGCTAAAATTTGATCCTTAGTATTTCCCATCAGAAAACTCAACAGCCATTCTTTTTCTAATTAAATGGACACATTTCTTTATCCAACAGGAAGTAACCAAGAAAACCTGAAGAATGATCTTTGAATCAGGAAATTCAGCTCGGTTTCTTTAATTACACGTAGTTCTTCTGCGTGGTGCCTTTACTATAAGCAAAGATCCATATGCTAAGCAGTTTAAAAGTCACTTTAAGATTATTTTCAAATTAATAACTAGCATTTTTATAATTTAATAATATTAAAAGTTAAATAGCTTCCTAATTTTACCTCTTCCCTGACTCTGTATTTTCTGATATTCCTTCTGTACAACATTCACTATTTTAATATTATTTTCCTTTTTTTTATTATAACACATAATAATGGATATTATAATTAATTCTAAATTCAATGAAACAGATTCTTATAATGAATCATTTGCTAACTCTTAATTTTTGCTTGGATCACACAAAACTGGAATTGGCCATATTCCATTTTCTTCATTTAAGTTGAGAATGATATATAATAAAATTTCCTTATTTTTGTTGTAGAGAAGGCTGCAGGAAAAATGTAGCCATGAATATCCATATCATCAATGTTTTTGGGATCACCCATGATGTGAAATAACTTAAAGTATTGAGAGTTGATATTTATTATTAAATTTTTTGAGCCTTCTATGAAGTGTACAAAAATATTAAATGATGGTGTAAATGTTTATTAAATATATATTTGAATCAAAAATGATTTCCTCCACTCCCTGTATTTCTTATCACCTGCCTTCTTCATTGTCTTGTGAGAGGCTGATCACAAGCAAATCTAGCTTGCATCCCCATTCCCTAAATCATAGTTTCTACTAGGTTGACTCTACAACTGAAGGAGACCAAGGCAGTGCACTTCACCCTAGTTTCTCTGGGGTGTTAAGAATGTTTCAGGTTTAGACTTTGTGAAATCCCAGGGATCAATGATACTTGAATCTTAACCTCTTTCCCTCACTCTTACATAATATTTCATGACCTCAGTCCGATGTCTGGTAATACATATGTACATTTGTCTCCATTTTCTACTGGTACAGCCATTCAGAAGAAGTCCTCTTAGTCTCCAAACTGCAAGCACAACATAGTAATAATAATAGTGCCTGGGTTCACTTCCTCCACATGAGATAGAACCCAAGTTAGGTCAGATGTTATTTTGCTTTTCCTTAAATCTCAGTTATTTTTTTTCTCCTACAATACTTTAAGAGATGAGGAAATCTGGGACAAAAATATTGAAGCCAGGAATATTATCTTATCCATCTACTGGGGCTATGAGATTTAAAAATATACTTGAGGAGTAATCTCCAGGTTACATCTAACCATGGATGATATTTAAATGTAGGCTTTTTGTATGTTGTTTTGCATAAAATATCATGAAATTCTTCTCAAAATAAGCATGCTAACAATCATAAACAAGTCACATAAATAGCCCAATTTACATATAAAGAAAAAAGAAAACTCACACCTATTGGATCTTAGAAATGTCTCACATCTCACAGTCCTTTGTATTTCTGGAAGCCTCCCAGCCATTACAACTTCATTGAAGTTTAAATTGTTCAAGGGCACATTCCATTCATTTTCCAGAACCCCTGATCTTCTATTTTTTAACATCCCTAATCTAGCACCTGCCATTTCCCCTAACTCTACAGCATCCTACAAAGGTTTTTCCCATTTCTCTCCCTCATGTGATTGTTGTGTTCCTGCTTTAAAGTGGGAATAAAGCCTCCTCATTTGTACCATACTTCCTGATACATGGTCTTTAGGTTGTCACTACTAATCTGTACTTTTTATAACCATTTATTAGTTAACACATGCCCTGCCAATCTTTTGGGGTCTGGGTTTGTTCCCTCAGTATGACATGTTCTAGTTAGACAGAAATAATGCATGATGTAGGCAACTTGATTTTTATCGCTGAATAGAATTCTATATTTTACATTAACCACAATTTCAGTATTCATTTTTCAGCTAATAGAAAACTGGGTAGTCTCCAAACTCTGGATATTACAAAAATGACTTGTAAAACATGAATGGAGTATATGTTATTGTTGTATTGTAAAGCATCTTTTGGGTATAGTTTGAGGTCCAATATAGTTGTGTCTTCACTTAGCACTAATTCCAATTATTTGATGAAACATTACATAGAGGTCTGGAAAAGTTGTACCAGTTTTTTTCAATTTAAAGAACATTGTTTCTTTCTCTCAATATTTTCTCCACTATATATAATATAAGCCATTGTGACAGATGTTAATTGGAATCTCAGGGTGATTCCTCTTTTAATTTTTCTATGGAATAATGATGATGTAAATTTTTGTACATTTTCCTTGCCATTTGATGTTTCATATTTCTTATACATTTTCCTGGCCATTCTATGGTGTATATTTATGTATATATTTCTTGGCCATTTCATAGTCCTCTACGGTGAATTGTCTTTACATTTTTTATCTAAGTTTTTATTTGGATAAATTTGTTTCTGAGAGTTTAATTCTTTCCAATTTGTAAAGATTTTTGATATTAGCCCACTATTAGATGTAGGTTTAGTGAACATATTTTCAAAATCTTTATATGGTTTCTGTGTACTATGGACATGATAACTAGCATTATAAAAACATTTCAGGTTCTTTTACTCCCATTTATATGATGCTCATCCTACCTGAGACAAAACTATTCTATTAAACAAAGTTTCCCCTTTGCCTAGGCGTTTTAGACTTTGCAATTTTATGTTTTATTCAATTTGAGGTATCATGTTTTCATCATATATAATCTCATTTCATTTTGCTGTAGAAAATGAAAAATTTTCGCCGTAACTCAACAGTGATGTATTTGTCAGTTTCTTGTTTTAAAAACTTTTACAAGGAACTTGACTCCTCATACATATCACATTCCAATTGTTCATTTATGATACTTATCTATTAACTAATTATAAAATCTTCTAATTTCCTATGTACCAAAAGCAAGCATGCATTAATTATGATGAGTTCCCACTGCAAAAGTTTTAAAGGCACTCCTTAGCCATGTGCTGTGTAAGAACTTTCTTTTGTTATTATTATTTATATAACTATAAATAAGCTCTTCCCTTTATTTTTCTTTACATTTTTAATCCTTTTAACAATCTTCACAAAAATAATAAATATTTAGGACAGACTCCATCAATATTTGTTTTGTTTTATTATATTATAGAAATAAGCAACTATTTTCTGGAAAGACAAAATTTCTCTGTTGTCACTTTGATGTTTGTGTTTTTTTGTGGGTTTGTATGTCATTTTAACTATCTTCTCCTAAAATCATAGAGAAAACTTTAGGACAGACTTCACTCAATATTTATTTTGATTTATTATATCCAATATATAAGCAAGTATTTTCTGGAAAGACAAAATTTCTCTGGTGCAATTTTGGTGTTTGAATTTTTTATGTTTGTTTCTTTGTATGTCATTTCAACAATCTTCATCTAAAATCATAAAGAAATATTTAGGACAGACTTCCCTCAATATTTGCTTTGTTTTATTATATCCAATATATAAGCAAGTTCTTTCTGGAAAGACAAAATTTATCGAGGTTCCTGTTATCTGTTTTCTCTCTCTCTCTCTCTTTTTTTTTGTTTTGTTTTTTTGTTTTCTTGTCAGTTTGTGTGTTTGTTTGTGTTTGGGAGACAGGCTTTCTCTGTGTAGCTCTTATTGTATAGGAACACATTGTGTAGAACAGTCTTGTCTTGAACTCAGAAATCCTCCTTCCTCTGCCTCCCAATTGCTGGGAAAAAGGGATATGCCACAAGGACCCTGCCTGTCTTTTGTATTAAATCTAGTATTGTGCATGGTAAAATGGTACTGATTTACATACATTTATCATATGTAATTGAAATTTAAAAAAGTATTTTTCTACATGAGTCTTATAAATTGTTATTCTAGTAAAATTGAGATGTTTATTCTGAACATTTGTTTTCAAAAGCCATGATATATGCTATATGAAATGACTTCAATCTTAAAATTGGAGGGATATAATATTATTTTTTATAGTCATTTACATTCCTTACTATGACAACTTATAAATCTTGGAAATTGAGAACAAGACACTCAATTCAAATAATCATTCAGTTTTGATTTATGTATTTTATAGCACAGTGTATTAAAAGAGACCAAACTATTCCTTATCTGTTGTAATAGAGTTATAATTTAAAATTGTTTGAAATTGCAATTCAAATTCAACACAGATATATTTATGAATCTGTGAATATATTTATGAATCTTTATTATCTGGTTTTAGTATTACAGTAGTTTCAACATTATGATTTCAATAGATATGTTTATATCATTGAGTAGATTAAGTGTTACATACACACGTACAAGTGCAGTTGTGAGAAACAGGAAATAAATTCTAAATCATACTTCTGTGTTCAGGGATGTAAGGGGCTTTCCAAAAAATAAATAAATATTTAGTGCTCGAGTCTATATAACCAATAAAAGCATATTGCATAGGTACCCAATCCATAGAAAGCAGAAAAGACTTGTGTAATTTTATTCCATTTTATAATTTAATATAAGAGTATTTTTTACATATGTATTGCTATAAAGATATTTTACCTTCCAATATCATTCATAAATACTATTCACAACACTTTTTTTCTCTTCTTAATAGACAACAGGCAATTGAATTAAATTGCTAAAAGAAAATTAAAAACAAACAAAATAAAAACACTTAAACACAGAACTTCCATAAAATATTGGAAACCATTATATTGAAAATACAATTGGAGCAATAACATCAATGGCAATAATTTAATAAGAGAAAAATAGAGAAAGGACCTTTTACATGGACAGAATTAAATGACCAACAGAAATATAATTTTAATGTAATCTTGAAACATTCCCTTTGATTTGTTATACTAAATGACTAAATGTGACAGGTTTGTACACTAAAATATCAGTATTATTTTTCAACTTATATTAAGGAGTTGTTTCCTGAAATTCGAAAGTAAAAGGACACAATTTCTCATCTTCCATATAAATAAAAATACAAGTGTGTATCACATCTATCCCTTACACAGCATGAAATATCCAGTGTGATTTATAAAGAGGCATTTTGAAACACTACAAAAGTTTTTTTTTTTTTCTATTTACAACGTCACAAATCCTTCCTATGCTGACCTACTTTCTAAATAAAAAAAGGATACTTGTACATCTAGGAAAAATAGTTAAACTAGGTAAAAGGATATTTTCATGGTTATATATCCTGTATCATTTCATGTTCCTAATGAAATAGAAAAAAAATTCCACTCTCATATCTCTTCACTATATATTTATGAATTTGGTATTAGAAGATAGCAATCATAAAACAAATTAGCATGTTTCTACTTCTATTTGAAATTGCTAGAACCTGGAAAGGACCCAAAAGTCCCTCAATAGAAGAATGTATAAAGAAAATGTGGTATATTTACACAATGGAGTACTTCTCAGCAATTAAAAACAATGAATTCATGAATTTATTTTAGCAAAAGTTTGGAATTGGAAATATCATTCTAATGGAGTAACCCAATCACAAAAGAATACACCATGAAAAGACATGGGATAAACGATGTCAAGTGACAGGCCCAAATTAGGTTCCAGTATCAGTATCAGTGGAGTCTGGGGCCTGACACACTTTTCTGATGCTGTTGTGTGCTTGTAGACCTATAATGCATGCTCTCTGAGAGGTAAAACAAACAGCAGAAAGTTAGATGAAAAAACTAGCACACAAGAAATGAAGACAATCTGGGCAACCCTATGATTGAATAAGAAAAATATGGGAGAAGATTAGGAGGAGGGACAGTTCCATGGGAAGATCAGCAGTCCAATTGACCTAAATCTTCAAGATGTTTCAGAAACTGAGCCAGCAACCAGTCAGCAGCAGTGCCTACTCATGTCACAGTGTGAGAAAATGTGCCTAACCAGTGAAACCCATGAAGATAAAGGCTGTTGGTATGTCTGCAATGTTGAGAGTCATGCATGAGGTCATTCGTCTGGAGACTGTGGAGACAGGGACTTTAAGAGATGTGGAGTAATCATTTGACTGACTGGGAAGAAGGTAATATCCGACTATAAATAGTAATTTAAAAAGAGTAGTTCAGAACAAGTTCTCTTATGGAAACTGATGCAAAACTACTGAATAAAATGCTCAAAAACTGAATTTAGAAACACATCAAAACCATCATCCAAAATATTTATTTATTATTTATGTTCATCTCAGGGAAGTAGGGATGTTTAAATAAACAAAAAAAAAAACTTTAAAAACAGGAAATCAGATGATCAACTATTGATACTGAAAACACTGTGACAAAATTTAATACCGCTTACTGCCCAAAGTATTTTATAAATGAGGGATACGAGTTTCAGAAATAAAGATAATTAAGGCAGTATAGAGCAAGCCAGTAGAAAACATTTAGCAAAGTTCAGAGAATATATAAAAAATTCTCCAAAATGACGTGCAAGGCAAGACTGCCTATTCGATGACTTTCATAAACAGCTAGAAGACTTGTCCCGAGCATAAAAGTAACTAAATAAGATCCCTGGAATACACATTAGAAAAGAAGAAATAAAAGAATTTCTACTTGCAAATGATAACATCATATAGTTGATTGAAGCATTCATTTTAGGAGAGAATATCTGATAAAACATTTATCAAAGTTCAATTTAGACACAATGGAGATGTAAAAGTAGACTATGTAAATGATTAAGAAATTTATTGTTATTCATAATACAAATTAAATGTGTTCCAAGAAATAAATCAGAAAAACAACACATTTAACATTAGCCAAAATAATTTCAATGTATCTTGGACAGAGTTAAAACAAGCAAGTGTAAGATCTGTAGGAAAAGAAATATAACTTCCTGAAGAAAAAAAAAAAAAACTACTAAATATGTAAATGAAAATTAGGATTAACATTGTGAAAATAGATTTTTTCCCAAAGTAATCACCAGATTTAAATCAATTTCCAAGAAAATTCAACACATATTTTAGTTGATAATATTGAAGTTTTATTTTCATAAATTAATAGGCATACAAATACTTTTAGTATATAATTGATAATTGAACTGGCAGTATTTTCTGATAAAACTTAAGATATTCATATATCATATGTATAAAAAAATTGAGGATTACATAGGATAATTTATAAAATATAGGGTTGTTTTTTTTTTTTTTTTGAAAAACACTGTGATACAAATCTAGGCATACAAATGCCTTTAGAATATAAATGAAAAATGAAGTGTAGATATTTCCTGAAATAATTGCAGATTTTCATACAACACATGTATGATAAAATTGAGGTTTACATAGTGTTTTTGATAAAAATGTAGGATTATTCAGAAAAACACTCAGAAATATTTTAGGCATACAAATGCATTAAAATATAATTGAAAAATATGTATAGATATTTTTGAATATAATGAAGATTCTCACCTATCCTGTGTGTGAAATTTGAGGATGACAAAGAATAGTTGATAGTATTGGAGTTTATTTTTGAAAAAACTCACATAAATAATAGGGATACAAGTACTTTTATGATGTAATTGATAAATGAAGTGGTAACATTTTCTGATAAAACTGAAGATTTTCATATAATATTTGTAACACAAAATTGAGGATTGCATAGGATAACTTAGGAAAGTTGCATAGGACTGCATAGGATATTTTTAGGAAATGATAAAATAGGAAAAATTTGTATGCCTATTACATTATCGGAGTTTCAATATTATCAATTATCCTATGTAATCCTCAATACTCTCACACACAGGTTGATGAAAACCTTCAGTCTATTAAAAAATATCTACTTTTCTTTTTTTAATTATATTCTAAATGCATTGGTATGCCTAAAATTGTATCTGAGTGTTTTTCTGAATAATTTTTTTCATTTTTATCAAAAACACTATGTAATCATCAATTTTATCATACATATGTTGTATGAAAGTCTTCAGTTTCTTCAGAAAATAATTCCACTTCATTTTACATTTATATTCTACATGCATTTGTATGCTTAGATTTGTATCAGAGTTTTTTTTCGGGAAAATTATTTTATAAATTATTTTATAAACACATTTTTATAAACCATAAAATTACAATTCTCAACATCAAGTGAACAAAAATTTAGGATTGTTTAAAGAATGCAAAATAATCAAATAACTTTGTGAGAAATTGCCATCACTGACCTCTAGCAGTTCTACTATAAAATAATAATAACTGCATGGCAATTGTACAGAAACATACTGGTTGATAAATGGAATTGAAAAAAAATCCCCAAAATAAAAACATCTATGGACATTTAAACTTTGATAACATATTAAGTCATTCAACTGACACAAGGAGCATCCTCATCAAATTGTGCTCCTCTATCTGAATGTTCATATATAGGAGAATGAAAATACACCATATTTATCACCCTGCACAAAAGTAACATCCAACAGAATAAATGAACTTAATATAAAAATAGGAACTTTGGATCTCATCAAAGAGAAAGTAAGAAATATCAATGAATTGCATTGATAATTCTGCAAGAGTCCATTTTCTGAGTAGATGATAAATGTCTAAGCAAGTAAAATCAACAATTGATAAATTGAACCTCATGAAATTACAAGGTTCCTTTAAGGCAAAAATAATTAAGCAAAATTGAAGCCTATAAATTAGAAAAAGTTCTTGACAAACTCTCTGTTAGAAAAAGGCTATTATCCAAAATGTACTAGGAACACAAGAATGATTGCAGTTCAACTTTATTTCATCTTTACCTTTTTTTAAAGTTTACCTAAGATGGTATCCTAGGGGAATGCACTAAAAACAACAACAACAAACAAGCAAACAAACAAAAAAACAAAACCCTGAACACTTGTCTTTTTACACAAGTTAAATCCCTCTCATCTCCCTGCCTCTAGTTAAGAAAATGTAAAAGTTCAAGATCGATATCTTTGGACTAGTCAGCCTCTGTTTTGGGGAATGCAAAACGTAGTATTCTTGACTCCTTAATTTTCAGAAATTATGATAAGCAGTGAATTATTTTTTATCCTGACAAGCTAAAATTACTGAGGCTCATTGGATTGCCCAGCTCAAAGGCACCTCCATCAGGAAGATCCATATTCCTGCTTAAACATCATTAGGCAGACACCAGGACCACTTTTTACATGTTGATTTTACTGAAATAGAACGCAAGCTTACTTCTGCCTCATGCTCAACCCTCTACACCCCCAATTTTTTTCTTCTAATCAGACACAGGTTTTTCCCCATGTATATATCTGGAAGTATCCAGAAAGAGCTGTTTGAAAATCGTAGGAGCTGTTGTTGATATAACACTGGTAACATCACTGGGGATAACAATGGTTATCCAGGATACAAGAGAAATTCAGACAATGTCCTGTTGATGTCATGGCAAATAACATATTACATGGGAACTGAGTCCTTAGATACAAACCTAAGATGGACTGTTTCATCCATCCCTTAAACTCAGCTATTAATCAACTCAAACTGCCAAGTAGTGCTACCAATCCATAGAATGTTGAATGATGAGGAGAGACTCTCTGTCTTGTACAAGTTTCTGACCAAACATCATTGAAAATAGGCAAAACAATTTTCATTGTGAGATGTTGGATAGAATAATAGTCATAGAATCCATTGAATCCTTAAAAGATGTCCACATTTCCTTAACTGACAGAAAATGCAGCAGTGATTGTTCTGGTGACCGTTTGATTAATTCTCAGTAGAGGAAAATGAAATAGTGGAGAAACAGAAAAAATAATTCCTTGAGCTGAATTAGGTTTTCTCTTTGTAGACCAAATATACGAAAATGTGCCTGGATATAGGTCTCTGTAAGTTACATATTATTTGTCTAAATTCAGAAAAAAATAGATTTTGGCCAAAGGAACAATAGAGTTGAGACATGAAGGAAGCACCATCGTCAGTGTCTAGTAATTTCCTCACTATACTTCGTGGCCCCATTTCTTTTTTATTCGTGTTTACATCCCAAATGATTTCAACTTTCCCAGTTCCCCATCTCCCCAGATGCCCTATAAGCCTTCTTCTCTTGGGAAGTAGAAACAGGTTGATTGTGTCTCAAGGATAATCGTTAAGGCAAGGGATATCAACACTCATTTTAGAGTGGAACATTATTGTGCTAATATATATATATATATATATATATATATATATATATATATATATATATATATATATATATATATATAATTATATATCATTTCTATATTGGATTATGCATTTTATGTATGGGTACGTAATTATTATTGAAATCACACTTACCAAGGGTACATATGGAAATCAGAGGACTAATGGTATGATGTCCTCTTCTTTAGCAAATGGTTTAGCTATTCATATATTTTCCATAAGAGAGAGTTTACTAGTATCCTTGAAATATTGCTAGAACAAGGCCATTTTAAAGATTTATCGATTTATATACCATCCTGTATTGAGCTAAAGATATAACTAAAAACCCTTCAACGTAATATAATACAGAAAACTATAATAGAACATTATGAAAAGTAATACTTCCAAACTTGTGAAAATTTTTTCTTGTTTTTACCATAGAGACTAAGAGAGACTCAGTTCATTTTTATATCCCTACATTCTGACTCTCTGTCTTTTTTTTTTCATTTAATATATTCTCTCATATCACTTTCTAAACCTTATCTACGGCATAAACCATACACAACCCCAGTCATTTGTCTATATTTAGCATATATATATATATATATATATATATATATATATATATATATATATATATATATATATATATATATATATATATATATATATATATGCCTACTAGTGCTAAAGTTGCAATGTATCTATTCAGATTTCTTCCTAAGGATGCTAGGCTAGAAAAGCTATTAAGTAGACATGGGTATTAAAAAAGCAAAAGGAATAAGACCAGTACCTATTCCCTCTGATCTGAGACCCGTATAAACAGAAACTATAACATAGATACGCAGGGTTTCCATAGATATGCACTGATTTTTGTAACAGTCAACGTGAACCACTATTAACAGAGTAAGGTTTGTTCTTTAGCTTTGATTTTTATACCCTTGACATCTCTGGCTGTTAAGATCCTTCATTCTCCACTTCAATAAGGTATGATAATCTTCTGACTGATATTGGGTTGTTGGTCTTTACATATGAGTCCATTGTTTTCTTGTGGAGTCATCTATAATAACAGTTGTAGTAGATGCCAATCTAGGAGTAATAGAGAATGTCTTTATACATCATCTTATTCACATTTTTTTTAACACTTGTGGTTGGTTCATGCACATCTTCAGAACTTCTGAATTTATTTACCTTTCTCTCAAAACAGTGACAGGGGCTTCATCTTATGTCACAGACATTAGGCTGGTAATAATCTAGATATCTCTAAATCGAAGAATTTAGAACAAAGCTGAATAACAGAGTTGATAAATGCAATGATATCTTGATTCTTTGTAGAGGTTTTTATTTTACTTTATTATTTTTTTTTTGCTTTTATTTACTTGATTTCAGCAGTGAGTCAATGATTTTCTGCCTTCTATTCCTCTTTGATGTATTAGCTTCTTTCTGTTTTAAAGCTTTCAGGTGTGCAGTTAAGTTTCTAGTATGTGTTTCCTCCAGCTACTTTTGGAGACACACAGATCTGTGGATATTCCCCTTAGGACAGGTTTCATAGTATTCCATAAATTTGGAAAAGCTCTGCCATCATTTTCATTAAATTCTAAAAACTTAATTTATTTCTTTATTAACAAATTGTTTTATTTCTATATTTTTTACTTGACCAATATATCATTGTGTAGAGCATTGTTCAGCTTCCATGTGTATATAGGGTTTCTGTTGTTATTGTTTCTATTGAATACAACCTTTTCTCCATAAATTTTCTAATATCTGTTGAGGTCTGTTTAGTGGATAATGATATCGTCATCTTTTGGAGACAGTAACATGAGGTGCTGAAAAGGTGTATTCTTTTGATCTATTTGATCCATTTGGTCAAAAACTTGTTAAATTTCACTCTGTCTTTGTTTATTTTGTGTTTTCCTGATCTGTCCATTGAAGAGCATGGGGTGTTGATGTCACTCTCAATTATTGTGGGGTGTGAAGTGTGCTTTAAGCTTTAGTAAAATTTCCCTTATTAATGCAGGTGGCTTTGTATTTGGAGCATAAAAACTCAGAATTGAGAGTTCTTCTTATTGGATATTTCCTTTGATGAGCATGAAGTGTCCTTCTGTGTCTTTTTGACAACTTTAGGTTGAAAGTCACTTTTATTATAATGGCAAATCCAGCTCATTTCCTGGGAACATTTGCTTGGAAAAAATTTCCAGCCTTTTATTCTGAAATACTGTTTGTCTTTGAAACTGAGATGAGTTTCCTGTATCTAGCAAAATATTGGGTCCTGTTCACATATCCAGTCTATTAATGTATGTCTTTCCATAGGGGGAATTGTGTGCATTGAGTTTAAGGAATATTAAAGAATACTGATGTTTCTTTCCTTCTATTTCTACTGTAATTTTCTTTGTTTCTGTGGTTTTCTCCCTTTGGATGTGTTGAAAATTACTATTCAGTAGTTTCTTGCTTTTCTAAAGCATAATTTTCGTCCTTTTTCATTTTTTTTTATTTTTTTTTAATTTTATTTTTTTCGTTTTCTATTCAGTATCCTTTGAAATGCTGGATTTTTTCAAAGATACTGTGTACATTTTTTTCTTTTTCTTTTTGTTTCTGTTTTTGTTAGTTTGTGTGTGTGTGTGTGTGTGTGTGCATGTGTGAGTATGAGTGTCTGCACGTGTGTGCATAAGAGTGTGTCTGTGTGTGTGTGTGTGTGTGTGTGTGTGTGTGTGTGATAGAATTCCTTGGTATATCCATCTATGGTAATTTAAAGGTTTGCTGGAGATAGCAGTGTGGGTTTTCATTTATGTGACATTAGTTTCTGTAACTTGGGAAAGTGGAGCTATTTGCTTTGCAGGCAAGCCAGAGATTCAGTGGAAGCCTCGATAGCTAAGTGAAATTGTTTAGCTAATTTAACGATCATTACAATGGAATGTACTTATCATCCACCTGCCACTCAAGGAGCCACCACAGTGATAGTCAGGGAAAGGCCGATTTCTAAAGGATTGCATGTTTCTTCTGAAATGTTCCGAAGACATAAAAATTCTGCAGGTGTATGTTGAGTCTACATATGTCTGTTCTGTCAGCATTAGCAGAAGTTGTCTAAAAGTGTCAAGGACCGAGAACATTTTCAAAAATCTGGATATCTTGTTAACCACTCTGGCTGCTAGCATGCTCCTTCATCATACTGTAGAAAAAAACACAAGCATGTCCTCTTCACACACTCATAGTTCCTTGGATTTGAAATTAAAAAAAAATTATGTTGTATGGAGATATGATTCTCCTCTCTTTTGTTTATAAAAATATTGTTATAAAGTTCTATGGGCCTATTCCACAATATCCTGTCCTTGAGAATTATAAGGAATCTCAGTAATATGCCTAATATTATATTGTTAACAAAACATCTCAAATGACATTCTGTAAAAGTCAGTTATAATATTTGTAGTAAAATAATTAAGACATCTAGTATAGAAAAAAAACATAGACAATAGGCAATGACTAATTCAATTTTAGGCACTTCTGTTATCACAATTATAATTAGAAATCTTGAAAACCTCTTAATAGTCATATGTCCTTTTTTAAATTTTTTCTTTACATTTTTTTAAATTTATTGATATATTTATTTACATTACAAATGATTTCCCCTTTTCTGGAACCCCATTCCCCGAAAGTCCCATAAGCCCCCTTCCCTCCACCAGTTTTCCCACCCAACCCTTCCCATTTCCCTGTTCTGATTTTGCCGAATATTGCTTCACTGAGTCTTTTCAGAACAAGGGGCCACTCCTCCGTTCTTCTTGTACCTCATTTGATGTGTGGATTATGTTTTGGGTATTCTAATTTTCTAGATTAATATCCACTTATTAGTGAGTACATACCATGATTCACCTTTTGAGTATGGGTTACCTAACTTAGTATGATGTTCTCTAGCTCCATCCATTTGCCTAAGAATTTCATGAATTCATTGTTTCTAATGGCTGAATAGTACTCCATTGTGTAGATATACCACATTTTTAGCATCCACTCTTCTGTTGAGGGATACCTGGGTTCTTTCCAGCATCTGGCAATTATAAATAGGGCTGCCATGAACATAGTAGAGCATGTATCCTTATTACATGGTGGGGAATCCTCTGGGTATATGCCCAGGAGTGGTATAGCAGGATCTTCTGGTAGTGAGGTGCCCAGTTTTCGGAGGAACCGCCAGACTGATTTCCAGAGTGGTACCAATTTGCAACCCTACCAGCAGTGGAGGAGTGTTCCTCTTTCTCTACATTCTCGCCAACACCTACTGTCTCCTGAATTTTTAATCTTAGTCATTCTGCCTGGTGTAATGTGAAATCTCAGGGTTGTTTGATTTGCATTTCCCTAATGATTAATGAAGTTGGGCAATTTTTAAGGTGTTTCTCTGCCATTCCGAAGTTCTTCAGGTGGGAATTCTTTGTTTAACTCTGTACCCTATTTTTAAATAGGGTTGTATGGTTTTCTGGACTCTAACTTCTTGAGTTCTTTATATATATTGGATATTAGCCCTCTATCTGATGTAGGATTGGTGAAGATATTTTCCCAATTTGTTGGTTGCCGATTTTTCCTTTTGATGGTGTACTTTGCCGTACAGAAACTTTGTAATTTTAAGAGGCCCCATTTGTCAATTCTTGATCTTAGAGCATATGCTATTGGTGTTCTGTTCAGAAACTTTCTCCCTATTTCGATATCCTCAAGGGTCTTCCCCAGTTTCTTTTCTAATAGCTTCAGAGTGTCTGGCTTTATGTGGAGGTCCTTGATCCATTTGGATTTGAGCTTAGTACAAGGAGACAAGGATGGATCAAATCGAATTCTTCTGGATGCTGACCTCCACTTGAACTTGCACCATTTGTTGAAAAGGCTATCTTTTTTCCATTGGATGTTTTCAGCCACTTAGTCGAGGATAAAGTGGCCATAGGTGTGTGGGTTCATTTCTGGATCTTCAATCCTGTTCTATTGATCTGCCTGCCGGTCACTGTACCAATACCATGCAGTTTTTAACACTATTACTCTGTAGTATTGCTTGCAGTCAGGGATACTGATTCCCCCACAATTTCTTTTGTTGCTAAGAATAGTTTTAGCTATCCTGGGTTTTTTGTTATTTCCAGATGAATTTGAGAACTGCTCTTTCTAACTCTGTGAAGAATTGAGTTGGGATTTTGATAGGTATTACATTGGATCTGTATATTGCTTTTGGCAAAATGGCCATTTTAACTATATTGATCCTGCCGATCCATGAGCATGGGAGGTTTTCCCATTTTTTGAGGTCTTCTTCCATTTCCTTCTTCAGAGTCTTGAAGTTCTTGTCATACAGATCTTTCACATGATTGGAAAGAGTCACCCCAAGGTACTTTATACTGTTTGTGGCTATTGTGAAGGGGGTCATTTCCCTAATTTCTTTCTCAGCCAGCTTATCCTTTGAGTATAGGAAGGCCACTGATTTGCCTGAGTTGATTTTATAACCTGCTAATTTGCTGAAGTTGTTTATCAGCTGTAGGAGTTCTCTAGTGGAGTTTTTTGGGTCACTTAGGTAGACTATCATGTCATCTGCAAATAATGATAGTTTGACTTCTTCTTTGCCAATTTATATCCCTTTGACCTCCTTATGTTGTCATTACCTCAAGTAAAATATTGAAAAGATAAGGAGAAAGGTGACAGCCCTGTCTAGTCCCTGATTTTAGTGGGATTGCTTCAAGTGTCTCTCCATTTAGTTTGATGCTGGCTACCGGTTTGCTGTATATTGCTTTTACTATGTTTAGGTATGGGCCTTGAATTCCTGTTCTTTCCAAGACTTTAAGCATGAAAGGATGTTGAATTTTGTCAAATGCTTTTTCAGCATCCAATGAAATGACCGTGTGTTTTTTTTTTCTTCGAATTTGTTTATGTAGTGGATTGCATTGATGGATTTCTGTACATTGAACCAACCCTGCATCCCTGGGATAAAGCCTACTTGATCATATTGGATGATCGCTTTGATGTGTTCTTGGATTCGGTTGGCAAGAATTTTATTGAGTATTTTTGCATCGATGTTCATAAGGGAGATTGGTCTGAAGTTTTCTTTCTTTGTTGGATCTTTGTGTGGTTTTGGTATCATAGTAATTGTGGCTTCGTAGAAGGAATTTGGTAGGGTTCCTTCTGTTTCTATTTTGTGGAATAGTTTGAAGAGTATTGGTGTTAGGTCTTCTTTGAAGGTCTGATAGAATTCTGCACTGAAACCATCTGGTCCTGTGCTTTTTTTGGTTGGAAGACTTTCTATGACTCCTTCTATTTCTTTAGGGGTTATGGGACTGTTTAGATGATCTATTTGGTCCTGATTTAATTTTGGTATTTGGTATCTGTCTAGGAAATTGTCCATTTCTTCCAGATTCTCCTTTTTTGCTGAGTATAGGCTTTTGTAGTAGGATCTGATGATTTTTTGGATTTCCTCAGTTTCTTTTGTAATATCTCCCTTTTCATTTCTAATTTTGTTAATTTGGGTACTTTCTCTGTGCCCTTTGGTCAGTATGGCTAAGGGTTTATCTATCCTGTTGATTTTCTCAAAGAACCAGCTCCTGAACTCGTTGATTCTTGTATGGTTCTCTTTGTTTCCACTTGATTGATTTCAGCCCTGAGTTTGATGATATCCTGTCTTCTACTCCTCCTGGGTGAAATAGCTTCTATGTGTTCCAGGACTTTCAGGTGTGTCATTAAGCTGCTGGTATATGCTCTCTCCATTTTCTTTTTTCAGGCACTCAGGACTATGTGTTTTCCTCTTAGCACTGCTTTCATTGTGTCCCAAAGATTTGGGCATGTTGTGCCTTCATTTTCTTTAAATTCTAAAAAGTCTCTGATTTCTTTCTTTATTTCTTCTTTGGCCACGGTGTCATTGAGTAGAGTGTTGTTCAGCCTCCATGTGTATGTGGGTTTTCTGTTGTTTTTCTTGCTATTGAAAACCACTCTTACACCATAGTGATCTGATAGGAGGCATGGGAGTAGTTCGATCTGCTTGTATTTGTTGAGGTCTGTCTTGTGACCAATTATACGGTCGATTTTGGAGAAGGTACCATGAGGTGCTGAGAAAAAGGTATTTTCTTTTGCTTTAGGGTGAAATGTTCTATAGATATCAGTCAAATCCAATTGGTCCAAAGCTTCAATTAGTTTTACTGTGTCCCTGTTTAGTTTCTGTTTTCCTGATCGGTCCATTGAGGAGAGTGGAGTGTTGAAGTCCCCCAAAATTATTGTGTTAGGTGCAATGTGTGCTTTGAGCTTTAGTAAAGTTTCTTTTACGAAATAGGGTGCCCTTGCATTTGGCGCATAGATGTTCAGAATTGAAAATTCTTCTTGGTGGATTTTTCCTTTGACCAGAAAGAAGTGTCCCTCAGTGTCTCTTTTAATGACTTTAGGTTGAAAGTCAATTTTATCTGATATTAGAATGGCTACTCCGGCTCGTTTCCCAAGTCCATTGGCTTGCAAAGTTGTCTTCCAGCATTTTACTTTAAGGTAGTTTTTATCTTTGACATTTAGGTGTGTTTCCTATATGCAGCAAAATGTAGGGTCTTGTTTCCTTATCCAGTCTGTTAGTCTATGTCTTTTTATTGGGGAATTGAGTCCACTGATGTTAAGAGATATTAATGAATAGAGATTATTATTTCCTGTCATTTTTGATGTTATTTTTATATTTGAGTGATTATCTTCTTTTGGGTTTGATGAAGGAAGGTTACTATCTTACTTTTCCAGGGTGTAGTTTCCCTCCTTGTATTTGAGTTTTCCTCCTAATATTCTTTGCAGAGCTGGGTTTGTGGAAAGATATTGTGTAAATTTGGTTTTGTCATGGAATGTCTTGGTTTCTCCATCTATTGCAATTGAGAGTTTTGCTGGGTATTGTAGTCTTGGCTGACATTTGTGTTTTCTTAGAGTCTGCATGAGATCTGCCCAGGATCTTCTAGCTTTCATGGTCTCTGGTGAGAAGTCTGGTGTGATTCTAATAGGTCTTCCTTTATATGTTACTTGGCCTTTTTCTCTTACTGCCTTTAATATTCTTTCTTTGTTTAGTGTATTTGGGGTTTTTATTATTATGTGGCAAGAGATATTTCTGCTCAGAACCAGTCTGTTTGGAGTTCTGTAGGCTTCTTGTACATTCATTGGCATACTCTCTTTAATTTGGGAAAGTTTTCTTCCATAATTTTGTTAAAGATATTTGCTGGCCCTTTCAGTTGTAAATCTTCATTCTCATCTATACCTATAATCCTTAGGTTTGGTCTTCTCATTGTGTCCTGGATTTCCTGGATGTTCTGGGATACAAGCTTTTTGCATTTTGCATTTTCTTTGACTGTTGAGTCAATGGTTTATATGGTATCTTCGACATCTGAAATTCTCTCTTCGATCTCTTGTATTCTGTTGTTTATATTTGCATCTATGGCCCCTGATTTCTTCTCAAGGTTTTCTATCTCCAAAGTTGTCTCCCTTTGTGATTTCTTAGTTGTTTCTACTTCTGTTTTTAGGTCCAGGATGGTTTTGCTCAGTTCCATCATTTGTTTGTCTGTGTTTTCCTGTAATTCTTTAAGAGATTTTTGTGTTTCCTCTTTCATGACTTCTGCCTGTTGACTCAAGTTTTCCTGCATTTCTTTAAGGTTTTTTTTTTTTTTTTTTTTTTTTTGCCTTTCTTCTTTATTGGCTTCTATCTCTTGAGCCTTATTCTCCTGGATTTCTTTAAGTGATTTTTCTGTTTGGATCATACGGGTTTCTAGCTTATTCATGTTCCCCTGTATTTCTTTAAGAGATTCATTTATGTCCTTTTTCTGTTCTTCTAGCCGCATCATGATCAGTGTTTTTAAATCCAAATCTTGTTACTCTGGTGTGCTGATATAACCAAGACTTGCTGATGTTGGACAGTTAGGTTCAGATGCTGCCATATTGCCTAGATTTCTGTTAGTAGCATTCCTGCGTTTGCCCTTTGCCATCTTGTTCTCTGGATTTAGTTGGTCTTGTCCCTGGCTGGTGTTTGGGCCTCCAGAGGGGTTCTGGGGCTATTACTGCAACACTATATGGCTGGGTTTCCCATGTAGCAGATTGCTGCTGTGCTGTCCTCCTCTTGAGTGCCCTTACAGGTCTAGTGTGCTTTGCCCCAGATTGTGTCTGTGGCCCAGATGGAGCCTGTGTGCACCCCCCAGGGAGCGCTGACAGTGTATGCTGCCGGGACCTCCCCTGCGTGCTGATCACTCTGCTGGGCAGCCGATCCCCCATCCTGGCTGGCACACAGAAAGTTAGCCTGTCCGCCCAGGCCCTGTGTCCATGCAGAAGTCTGGGAGGCCAAGGTCCTTGCAAAATTCTCCTGGGGCTATGAGTGTCAACTGGGTCAGCCAGGTGACCAGGATGGCAGGCGTGCGCGCTTGCGCTCCCCGAAAACATGGGGAGAGTCTGCTGTGCTAACAATCTTCTGGGCGGGTTGACACACAGATGGCCCACCAAATCGCCCAGTTCTTGGGGTCAGTCCAGGGCCTGTTGGGGCCTAGACCGCCTCTTTTTTAGCTTCAGGCTATGCCTGTTAGCAGGCTCTGCCCGCCAGAGCTCTCTGGCGTCCTGTAGGCAAAATGGCGATGTGCGCGCAGGCCCGGTCAAAAAAACCTCCTGGCTGCGTTGGCACCCCGATAGCCCCCCGAACAGCCCAGGGCCTGGGTGCATGCCAATGCCCGTTGGGGCAGACCCCCACGGTGTTGGCCTCAGGTTATGTTTGTGTACCTCAGTCTGTCCGATCTCTCTGGAGTCCGAAACCAAGGTGGAGGTGAGCCTCTCCTATTGGCGGGAGGCCGAGTTCTGAAGTGGCTTCCGTGCAGCGAAAGGCGCAGCAAATCCGCAGCTGCTTGCAGCCCGGCTGGTCAGGGAAGGTCAGTGGTCATGGGCACAGGGCCTAACTGGACCCTGTGTCACCTTGGTTCCACTGCTGATGACCCTTTAGCTGGACCAGCCATTGCTGCACTGCCGCCACCACCGCCGCCGCCCCCGCCCTTTTCTTTACTTTTATTTGGTGATAAAGTGTCTTCTTCATAAAGTTTGGACTAAGTAGCAGAATTAAAAAACTCATAGCTTGCCTTCCTTGACAACAACAACATTGGTCATGGGTCCTGTGATCCTTGACCTGATTGTTCCTTGTAGTTTCAAAACCTGTGGCTGCAAAACTGTAGATAGGAAACCAATTCCACCTCCTGCTGCCTTGGATGCTATCACTGAGGATTTGGAAATAAGCCTTCTCAAGCAGAGCATGTGATAAACTGCTGTCTACTGTGAGAAAAACAACCTGGGCTCTACACTGCACTTTGGCACTGCATCTCACTTGCCTTCTGGCTTCCTTTCAATATGTGCTCCTGGCAGAAAAGTCAACCCTATCTCTCTGTTTCTCTCTGTCTCACTATCATTGTCTTTCTCTGTTTCTCTGGCTGTCTCCTTTTGTCACACAAATGCAATGTATACAATGTGAAATTTAAATACCATAATTCTTTTTTTTTTTTTTTTTTTTTATTTTGGAGAGGAAAGGCTTTATTCAACTTATATTTCCACATTGCTGTTCATCACTAAAGGAAATCAGGACAGGAACTCAAGCAGGTGAGGAAGTAGGAGCTGATAGAGAGGCCATGGAAGGATGTTTCTTACTGATTCGCTTCCCCTGGCTTGCTCAGCATGCTCTCTTATAGAATGCAAGAATACCAGTCCAGGGATGGCACCACCCAAAATGAACTCTCCCTACTTGATCACTAATTGAGAAAATGCCTTACAGCTGGTTCTCATGGAAGCACTTCCTCAAAGGAGGCACCTTTCTCTGTGATAACTCCAGCTTGTGTCAAGTTGACATACAAAACCAGCCACATTGTTTGTGACAGGCACTTTCTGCCAAGCATTAATTTATTTCCTTTTGCAAATGATCTTGAAACCATTGGCATAATCTAACGCTTTCAAATGTCCGGATTCTGGATCTAGTGTGTTTGACCTAACCATAATTGAACAAATCAGCTGCACAAAAAACTGAGCCTTGAGTGAAAGGATAGCCAGTTACAAACTGTGTCATGATTCTAGTGGTAAATATAAACAAAAGGTATCTATGCATCCTATGATCAAAGGAATTATGGCACTATCACTGTTTTGAGAGAGTCTGAACTGGTGTGTACATGAGAGAGAGAGAGAGAGAGAGAGAGAGAGAGAGAGAGAGAGAGAGAGAGAGAGAGAGAGCACTAAGTTAAACATGGATCATGTCCTTGCCCAAAGGAGCAGAAGGGATGACTTGCACCAGCCTGGAGCTTAAGCAGATGTAGACTTATGCCCCACCCCAACAAGCTGCCTGAATGCAAGATTACCCTAGATCTTGTCCAGGATGGAGGCCCAAAATGAAGAATGGTCCACTTTCTAGATTAGACCTCCTCAGAGGACCGCTGTGTTCTGTGATGCAGATAAAAGCCATGTGTGTGTCAGTGCCCCTGATATGGCTGAGGTCCAGGTTAATGTCTGAGAACTTCATTGTCACCAAATGTCACCTTATGTAACAGCATGAGGATATTCATGGCCTATGCTGTGGCCTGAGCCCGAATGATATCCATGGACAGTGCTGCCCCCAGGACACCATAATGATGTGAGCAGCCTGAGGTCCTTTGTGAGACCTTACTGAGGATTGAGTCTATGCTGCTGCTGAGAGCCTTGTCGGTGGTTTTACTGACCCCCTTCTCAATAGCTACAAACAGCATAAAGTATCTTGGGGTGACTCCAACCAAACAAGTGAAAGACCTATATGACAAGAACTTCAGATCTCAGAACAAGAAAATTGAAGAAGATCTCAGAATATGGAAAAATCTTCCATGCTCGTGGATTGGCAGGATTAATATATTTAAAATGGCCATCTTGCCAAAGGCATTCTACAGATTCAATGTTATCCCCATAAAAATCCCAACCCAGCTCTTCATAGAGCTAGAAAGAGCAATTCTCAAATTCATCTGGAATAACAAAAAACCCAGGATAGCTAAAACTGTTCTCAACTGAAAAAGAACTTCAGGGGGATTCAAAATCCCAGACTTTAAAATCTACTACAGAACAATAGTGATAAAAACTACATGGTATTGGTACAATATCAGGCAAGCGGATCAATGGAATAGGATTGAAAACCCATGAAATGAACTAACACACCTATGGTCACTCTGTCTTCAATACCATATGTACTGCCCGAAGTTCTGCCCACTTTGAAGATTTTCCTTCACCTGTATCTTTCAGGGTTGTCCTAGTAAGGGGTTGTAATGCTGCAGTTGTCCACTTCTGGGTGGTGCCTGCATAACATGCAGAGCCATCAGTGAACCAGGTCCTAGTCTTCTCTTCTTCAGTCAACTGGTCATAGGGAACACCCCATGAGGCTATAGGCTCATGCTTGGCAGCAGATGGCATTGTAACAAGAATAGAAACCATAGGCATCTTAGCAACTTCTTCATGTAACTTGCTTGTGCCTTCAGAACCTGCTCTGGCCCAATCACATATATGCCACTTCCATTTGATAATAGACTGCTGTTGTGCATGCCCTACTTAATGACTTGGAGAGTCTGATAACACTCAGCTTATGATGGGAAGTTCAGGTCGCATAGTAACTTGGTGTCCTATTATCAAACATTCAGTTTCCACTAAGGCCCAATAGCAGGCCAAGAGCTGTTTTTCAAAGGGAGAATAGTTGTAGTTGTCTGCAGATGATGGTAGAGCTTTTCTCCAAAATTCCAAAGGTCTCTTCTGTGATTCACCTAAAAGGGCCTGCCAGAGGCTCCAAACAGCATCTCTATATGCCAGTGACATCTCAAGTACCATTGAGTCTGCTGGATCATAAGGTCCAAGTGGTAGTGCATCCTGCACAGCAGCCTGGACTTGTTGAAGAGCCTTCTCCTATTCTGGGCTGCACACACAGCTAGCAGCTTTCGAGTCACTTGATAAATAGGCCTGAGTAACATACCTAAGTGAGGAATGTGCTGTCTCCAGAAACCAAATAGACCAAATATGTCTAGAAGAAACTAATGGTGGGCCTTGAGAAACGTCAGTATTGTTGGCAAAAGTCACGGCTGGTTTATCAGGCTCTGAGGGATTAATTTCCTCAAGTGGAGAAAGCATTATTTCAAGGGGTGGGCCTGAGCGTACTACTTCTTCAGGTGGAGTAAATCCTTGAAAATCGGAAGATTCAAAATTCTCAATTTCAACAGGGTCTTCCCACACATCCCCATCCAAAGTTATAGGATCTCATTGTCTGCCAATTAATGCCCTTACTTTAACTGCTGTCACCCTCTCAGATTGAGACCAAAATTTTCACTGTAATTCAGGCAACTTTATATTGAGGGCTTCAGTTTGATTGTCTGCTAATTGAGCTCTATGGCTGCTAGAGAGTAGATTCTCTTCAAGGGCACATTTAGCAACTTTTAGTTTGTTTATTGAGTCTGGAGTTCTTTGATTTTATCACAGAACTCCTTTCTTTCCTTCATTGCTTTTTCCTGAGATGCTAAGAGCAACCAGCCAGCAAAATCATTTTCTAATTTTTTTCCCCAACTTAGAGAAAATATTGTATACCACTGTATCACCCAATTCATCAAGATAATCAAAAGCATTAGTTTCTTTAAGCTTGAGATATAGTTTCATCCACGGGTCTTCAATTATCCCTGGGCTCCCAGGAGGGAGATAATCTGGAGAAGTTTCAGTAGTTGAAGGTGCTATTGGATCAATCAACCCACTCCAAAATTTTGAAACGTTCATCCTTATATTTCTGCTCCTCTAGAACCACTTCTGGTACCAACTTCTGTATTAGTTTGGGTTATCTAGAGTCTCAGAACATATGGGCAGTCTCTATATAGTTAGGGAATTTGCCGATGACTTATAGTCAATAGTCCAACTCCCCAACAATGGTCAGCAGCAGCTATGGATTGAAGTACAAGGATCTAGCAGTTTCTCAGTCCCACGAGTCAAGCAGGCAAGGGTGAGTGAGACAGCAAATCTTCCTTCTTCCAATGTCCTTATATATCTCCAGCAGAGGATGTAGCCCAGATTAAAGGCTGTAGTCTCCAAAAGAGGGTGTGGCCCAAATTAAAGGCTGTAGTTCTCCAGCAGAGGGTGTGGCTCAGATTAAAGGTGTGTACATCCATGCCTTTAATCCCAAATGATCTTGAACTCTGAGACCTCCTTGTCTTAGCCACTATGCTTCAAGATTTCTATACCACGATCCAGGTCAGAAACTTATATCTCTGAGCCTCCAAATAAGGATCATAGGTAAGCCTTCCAATTCTAGACTGTAGTTCATTCCAGATATACTCAAGTTGACAACCAGGAATAGCCACTACATGGATTTAAATCTATAAACTTCGATTGCTGGGGATATCTTTCTCCAAAATATGTTTAATGTCATGTTCATAATGAGTAAGCCAGTGCATCCATTCCAATCATAAATACATTGTCTGGACAAGCAAGTTCTAAGCCTCTCACTAAGGATCATCACACAGAGTCAGGGGATAAGTGAGTCTTCTTAATACCATGTCATGCCGAGGTATTCATCATACCATGCTATACCACTCTGCACTCTTGTAATATGTCCTGAGTTAACCTAGAACATGGAAACCCTGTGTGCTCACCAGAAGACTGCAAGGTACCATGATTATCACTAGAAGAAACATGGTCTTAAAACAATAATTTAAGCTCTCTTTAATTTTCTCTGAGTGAGTTATCTGTAGAATCTCACATCTAATGTACCATAAAGATAGGGAATAAGGAAGACAATGAAGTCCCTCTCCTTTAACCTCCCCAGAATAGAAGTGAACTGCAGAACTACATGCCTCTGAAAATTTTTATGATAGAATCTTAGTACCAATATTGTGGCACTTATATTTTACAAAACTTTTAGCTGATAAGTTGATTGAGAAATCTAAGTAAAGTATGCATAAGATTCTCATGTGTAGAAATGATTTTTATCAGTGAGTGTTGTTACAGAAAGGACAAAAATTAGTATGTCCAAGTGATATGTGCAATTTTAGCACTGAGGAGATAACCATGACCTGTAGGCCAATATGGTCTTTACAAAATTTAGAAAATATAAACCAATGCCTATATAGGCTTAGGTATCCTTTCTCAATATAGGTTCGTAAGCAACCTATAAACTTGCTACCTAGAAACCTAGAAACCTAGAAACATAGGGTGAATAAATTTAGATCAGTGATGTTCAGAATATTTAAAACTTCACTGTAACTTCTTTACACATTTTATCAAACATGGACATGTAAACAGATATTTAAACAACAATAATAATAAATTAATTAAACCTTCAATAACAGAAAACTTAAAAAAATTATTAAAAGGAACAAATAATGATATATAGAAGATGTAATAAAATAGAAGATTTGGTTATGGATGCTGGCATATTAGTTTGATTGGAATATCCTGAATATGTGTATAAGAGGAAGAATTATTTTATATTTATAAATTTGTAATTTCTATAAGTAAAGGGTGTTTGACAATATGATGATTAAATTTAGCCTGTAACAGAAGTTTATGGTCATTTTTATTTTCTCTCTTTTTTCCTTTATTAGATACATTATTTATTTAAATTTCAAAGCATTTCGCCTATTCTTTCTGACCCACTTCTGAAAGTAATATAACCCTCTCCCCTCCACACTTGTGCAATCAACCACCTCTAGCTTCCCTGTCCTGGTATTCCCCTGCACTGCTCAATCAAACCTTTCTAGGACAAATTGTCTCTCCTTCCTTTGATGTCCAACAAGTCCATCCTCTGCTGCCTTTTTCTCTGGAGCCATGTCTACTCATTGGTTGATGTTTTTTTACATTGTGTGTTCTGGGAGTATAGGGGGGCTCATAGTGATCCTCCTATGGTGATGCAAACCCCTTCATCTATTTGGGTCATTGCTCTAGAAACCCATCATGTGTCCCTGTGCTCAGTTCAATGGCTGGCTGAGATGATCCTGTGCTATATTTGTCATGCACTAGCAAAGCATTCCAGGTAACAGTTCTATCCATCTCCAGCCAACTAGTGCTTGTGGTCATTTTTTTATTTTATTTGTGTTTTCTAACTGTGTATGGGATGGATCACTAAGTTGGGTAGTCTTTGAATTTTTTTCCTTCAGCTTGTGCTGCACAATTTGTCCCTGAATCTCCTTCTCTGGGTATTTTGTTCCCACTCTAAGAAGGGCCAGAGTATCCATATTTTGCCCTTCCTTCAATTTGAGATTAATTTATATGTGAATTGTGTCTTGGGAATTCCAAGCTTCTGGATTAATATCAGTTCATCATTGAGTGCACAGCATGTGTGTTCTTTTGAGATTTTGTTACCTCACTCAGAATCTTATTTTCCAGCTCTATCCATTTGCTGGAAAATTAAATGAATTCACCTATTTTAATGGCTGAGGAATATTCAATTGTGTATATAAGTCATATTTTCTGTATCCATTTGTCAATTTCGAGTCGTCTGAAATCTATAGAGCTTATATCTATTATAAACAGGACTGCTAAGAACTTAGCAGAGCATGTGACCTTATTACATACTGTGGAATCTTCTGAGTATATGCTTAAGGGTGGTATATCAGGGTTCTCCAGTAGTATCATACCCAGGCTTCTGATGAAGCTCCAGACTGATTTTTTAGATTGTATAAACTTGTGTATAAAGACAAGTGTTCAAGGGTTTTTCTAGTGCATTCCCCTAGGCTCCCATCATGGGTAAATTTTAAAAAAGGGAAAGATGAAATGAAGCTGAATTGCAATCATTCTTGTGACCTTTATATATTTTGGATAATAACCCTGTTTCAAACTGATAGTTTTTCAAGAACTTTCCCTAATTTTTAGGCTTCAATTTTGTCTAATTATTTTTGCCTTACAGGAACCTTGTATTTTCATGAGGTTCAATTTATCAATTTCTGATTTTACTAGTTTAGACATTTATCATCTACTCAGAAAATGGACTCTTGCAGAATTATCAATGCAATTCATTGATATTTCTTACTTCCTCTTTTATGAGATAAAAAGTTCCTATTTTTATATTAAGTTTATTTAGTCTGTTCGATGTTACTATTGTGTATGGTGATAAATATGATATATTTTCATTCTCCTTTATTTGAACATTAAGATAGAGGAGCACAATTTGATGAGGATGCTTTTGTGTCAGTTGAATGACTGAATATTTAACAAAGTTACTTAGATGTGTTTACTTTGGGGATTTTTTTTCAATTCCATTTATCAACAAATGAAATTGAATATCAAACATTCTGACACATAAATTTGTGGATTGTATAACAACACTGTCCCTTAGCATATACTCTCCTACTGATAAGGTGATAATTCCTTCTGCTCGAAAACCATCCTTCAATAAAAATTTTTTCTCTCTTCTGTGTTTATTGAAGGTTCCTACAATAAGGCTTAAAATTTTAACAATTGGCTTCCTTGAAGAGATGAAAAATTCTCCATTATCCACACTATATTCAAACCTAAATCTTACCATGCCTCTTTTTGCAGACAGTGGTCTATTGTTTTTAATAATCTCTTCAATATGTTTAAATAATGCCAAATGATTTATGGGCATGATTGGGTTCCCTCACTCAGTATTATATTTTCCATCCCTATCCATTTTCTGAAAAATTTAATGAATTGACCTCTTAATTGCTGAGGAATATTCCTTTGTCTATATATGTCACATTTTCTGTATCCATTTGTCAGTTTCGAGTCATCTGAAATCTTTACAGCTTCTAGCTATTACAAACAGGGCTGCAAAGAACATGGCAAAGCATGTGTCCTTACTACATGCTTTGGTATCTTATCGGTATATGCTCAAGAGTGGTATATCAGGGTTCTCCAGTAGTATCATTCCCAGGCTTTTGATGAAGCTCCAGACTGATTTTTCATAGTGGTTGTACCAGTTTGTGACTTACTAGCAGTGAAGAAGTGTTCCTCTTTCTCCACATCTTAGCCAGAACCTCTTATCTCCTATGTTTTTAATCTTAACCGTTTTGAATTGTGGGGGTGAAATCTCAGAGTCATTTTGATTCGCATTTCCATGATGATTAAGATTGTTCAACAATTTTTAGTCATGTCTCAGCCATTCTATATTTCTCCTGTGGAATACTTTGTTCAGCTCTGTATCCCAGTTTCTAATAGGTTTATTTGATTCTCTTGAGTCATATATACTAGGTATTTCCCTCTGTCAGTTATATGGTTGATAAAGATCTTTTCCCAATTAGTTGTTTGCCATTATGTCACATTGACAGAGTCCTTTGCTTTATAGAAACTTTGTAATTTTATGTGGTCTCCTTTGTCAATTCTTGTTCTAAGTGAATAAACTCTTGGTATTCTGTTTAGGAAAATTTTCCCTGAACCTATGAGCTCAAGGCACTCTTCCAGTTTATTTTTCTATTAGTATCAAAGTGTCTCGTTTTATGTGGAGGCCCCTGATCTACTGGGACATGCACTTATTAAAAAAGATATAAGAATTGATGTATTCACATGCTTCTGCATGCTGACTTTCACTTGAACAGCACAGTTTAATGGAAAGGTTATCTTTTTCTCACTGCATGGATTTTACTCTTTGTCAATGATCAAGTGACCATAGTTGTGTGGGTTCATTGTTTCTTCATCAATTCTATTCTATTGATCTTCGTATCTGTCACTGGCCTATTACCATGCAGTACTTAACACTATTGCTTTGTAGTACGACCTGATTCCCCTAGAACTACTTTTACTGTTGAAATTAGTTTTACCTGTTTTGGGATTATTGTTGCTCAAGAAGGGTTTAAGAAATGTTTTACAATCTTTTGAAAATTTAGACAGGATTTGATGGGGATTGCACTAAATCTTTAGACTGCTTTTGTCAAAATGCACCTTATTCTCTCCAAACCAAGAGGATGGAAGATTTTTCCAAATTCTAAGGTCATCTTTGTTTTCTATATTCAAAGACGTGAAGTACCTGTCATACAGATCATTCACTTGTTTGCTTAGAATCATACCAAAGTACTTTATATAGTTTGTGGCTATTACAAAGTTTGTCATTTACCTAATTACTCTCTCAGCATGTTTATCCGTTGAGTATTGTAAGGATACTGATTTGATTGAACTAATTGGATAACGAACCACTTTGCTGAAGTTGTTTATCAGCTGTGGGTGTTTTCTGGTGCAGTTTTATGGTTCCCTTAAGTAAACTATCATATTACCTATAAATAATGACAATTTTACTTCGTTATTTAAACTCATATCCCTCTGACATCCAATTGAACTTCTAGTACTATATTAAGTAAGTACACAGAGAAAGCAAGAGGGCAGCATTGTCTAGTCACTTATTTTAGAGGAATTGCATCAAGTTTCTCTCCATGTAGAGTGATGTTGGCTATTCGTTTGCTCTATATTGTATTTACTATGTTTATTTATAGGCCTTGAATTCCTGTTATATTCAAGCCTTTTAATATGAAGGGATGCTGAATTTTTTCTAAGGTTTCTGCAGTATCTAATGAAAAGACCATGTGATTTTTTTCCTTGAGTTTGTTTATATATTAAATAACATTATATATATATAAATAACATTGATGGATTTCCATATATTGAAACAGCTCTGCAATTGAAGGAATAAGGATAAAGTCTACATGATTGGGATGAATGATTTGTTTGATATGTTCTTGATTCAGTTGGCAAATATTTTATTGAGCATTTTGCATAGACATTCTTAAGGCATCCCCATTCCCTAAATCATAGAGTCTACAACTGAAGGAGACCAAGGCAGTGCACTTCACCCTAGTTTTCCTGGGGTGTTAGATCGGCAACTGTAAGAATGTTTCTGGTTTAGTCTTTATGAAATCCCAAGGATCAAGGATACTTGAAGCTTAACCTCTTTCCCTCACTCTTACATAATATTTCATCACCTCAGTCCTATGTCTAGTAATAAATATGTACATTTATTTCTGTTTTCTACTGTACAGCCATTCAGAAGAAAGTGCTCTTAGTCTCCAAACTGCAAGCACAACATAGTAATAATAATAGTGCCAGGGTTCACTTCTTCCACATGGGATGGAACCCAAGTTAGGTCAGATGTTATTTTGCTTTTCCTTAAATCTCAGATTAATTTTTTCTCCTGAAATACTTTAAGAGATGAGGAAATCTGGGTCAAAAATATAAAAGCCAGGAATATAATCTTATCCATCTACTGGGGCTGTGGGATTTAAAAATATATTTGAGGAGTAATCTCCAGGTTCCATCTCACCATGGATGATATTTAAATGTAGGATTTTTGTATGTTGTTTTGCATAAAATATCATGAAATTCTTCTCAAAATAAGCATGCTAACAATCATAAACATGTCACGTAAATAACCCAGATTCACATATAAGGAAAAAAAGAAAATTCACACCTGTTTGGTCTTAGAAATATCTTACATCTCACAGCCCTATGTATTTCTGGAAGCCTCCCAGCCATTACAACTTCATCTCAGGGTGATTCCTCTTTTAATTTTTCTAAGGAATAATGATGATGTAATTTTTGTACATTTTCCTGGCCATTTGATGTTGTGTATTTCTTAAATACTTTCCTGGCCATTAGAAGTTGTATATTTATGTACATGTTTCCGGGCCATTTCATAGTCCTCTATGGTGAATTTTCTTTACATTTTTTATCCAAGTTTTTATTTGGATGAATTTGTTTCTGAGAGTTTAATTCCTTCCAATTTATAAAAATGTTTGATATTAGCCCACAATTAGATGTGGGTTTAGTGAACATATTTTCAAAATCTACATATGGTTTCTGTGTACTATGGACATGATAACTAGCCTTATAAAAGCATTTCATGTTCTTTTACTCCCATTTATATGATGCTTTTCCTACCTGAGACAAAACTGTTCTATTTAAGAAAGTTTCCCCTTTGCCTATGCGATTTAGACTTCTCCATTTTATGTTTTATTCAATTTGAGGTATCATGTTTTCATCATATATAATCTCATTTCATTTAGCTGTAGAGAATGTCAAATTTCTCGCCGTAACTCAACAGTGGTGTATTTGTCAGTTTCTTGTTTTAAAAACTTTTACAAGGAACTTGACTCCTCATACATATCACATTCCAATTTTCCATCTATGATACTTATATATTAACTAATTATAAATCCTTTTAATTTCTTACGTAACCAAGCCAAACATGCAATGATTATGATGAGTTCTCACTGCAAAAGTTCTTTTCTTCACAAAAATAATAAATATTTAGGACAGACTTCCATCAATATTTGTTTTGTTTTTTTTTTTTTTATTATAGGAATAAGCATGTTTTTTTTCTGAAAAGGCAATATTTCTCTGGTGTCACTTTGATGTTTGAGTTTTGTTTGTTTGTTTGTATGTCATTTTAACTATCTTCCACTAAAATCATAGACAAATATTTAGGATAGACTTCCCTCAATATTTGTTTTGTTTTATTATATCCAATATATAAGCAAGTTCATTCTGGAAAGACAAAATTTATCGTGGTGTCTATTATCTTTTTTTTCTCTATTTTCCTTTTTGTTTTGTTTTTTGTTTTCTTGTCAGTTTGTGTGTTTGTTTGTGTTTGGGAGACAGGCTTTCACTGTGTAGCTCTTGTTGTCCTGGAACAAATTGTGTAGACCAGACTTGCCTTGAACTCATAAATCCTTTTGCCTCTGCCTCCCAATTGCTGGGAAAAAGGCATATGTCACAACAATCCGGCCTGTCTTTTGTATTAAATCTAGTATTGTGCATGGTAAAATGGTACTGATTTACATACTTTTATCATATGTAATTGAAATTTTTAAAAAATTATTTTTTACATGAGTTTTATGAATTGCTATTTTAGTAAAATTGAGATGTTTATTCTGAACATTTGTTTTCAAAATCCATGATATATGCTATATGACATGACTTAAATATTCAGAATTGGAGTGATATGGCATTAATTTTTATAGTCATTTAAATTCCTTACTGTGACAACTTATAAGTCCTGGAATTGAGAACAAGACACTCAATTCAAATATTTATTCAGTTTCGATTTATGTATTTTATATCACAGTGTATTAAAAGAGGCTAAACTCTTCGTTATCTGTTGTAATATAGTTATAAGTTAACATATTTTGAAATTACAATTCAAATTCAACACAGATATATTTATGATTTAGCCAGTAATCATTTATTATCAGGTTTTTCTAAAACAGTAGATTCAACACTGCGATTTCAATAGATAGGTTTATATCATTGAGTAGTTTAAGTGATACATGCACACATAAAATTGCAGTCGTGAGAAACAGGAAATAAATTCCAAATCATACTTCTGTGTTCAGGGATGTAATGGGCTTTCCAAAAAATAAATAAATATTTACTCCTTCAGTGTATATAGCCAATAAAAGCATATTGCATACGAAACAAATCCTTAGAAAGGCGAAAAGACTTGTGTAATTTTATTCCATTTTAAAATTTAATTTGAGTATTTTTTCATATGTATTGCTATAAGGATATTTTACCTTCCAATATCATTGGAATACTATTCACAATACATTTTTCTCGTCTTAATAGACAACAGGCAATTGAAGTAAAATGCTAAAAAGAAAATTAAAAACATACAAAATAAAAACACTTAAACACAGAACTTCCATAAAATATTTGGAACCATTATATTGAAAAACAATTGGAGCAATAACATCAATGACATTAATTTAATAAGAGAAAAATAGAGAAAGGACCTTTTACATGGACAGAATTAAATGACCACCAGCATTATAATCTTAATGAAATTTTGAAACATTCTTTTTGATTTGTTATACCAATAAAATTTATGTTTTTGCCAAGTATGTACACTAAAGAATCAAAATTATTTTTCAACTTATATTAAGGAGTTGTTCCTGAAATTCGAAAGTAAAAGGACACAATCTCTCATCTTCCATATAAATAAAAATACAAGTGTGTATCACATCTATCTCTTACACTGTATGAAATATGCACTGTGATTCAGAAAGAGGCATTTTGAAACACTTCAAAAGTTTTTTTTTCTCTTTACAAAGTCACAAATCCTCCTATGCTGACCTACTTACTAAATAAAAAAAGGATACTTGTACATCTAGGAAAAATAGTTAAACTAAATAAAAGGAAATATTCATGGTTATATATGCTGCATCATTTCATGTTCCTAATGAAATAGGAAAAAAAAAGTAGCATACTTGTTTTCCACTGTCCTATCTCTTCACTATATATTTCTGCATTTTGTATTATAAGATGGCAATTACCAAACAAATTAGCATGTCTCTACTTCTATTAGAAATTGCCAGGAACTGGATAGAACACAAATGTCCCTCAATAGAAGAATGTATAAAGAAAATGTGATATATTTACACAATGGAGTACTTCTCAGCAACTAAAAACAATGAATTCATGAATTTATTTTAGCAAATGATTGCAACTGAAAATATCATTCTAATTGAGTAACCCAATCACAAAAGAATACACATGGAAAATAATCACTGCTAAGTTGCAATAAACCCAGAAGCTCTGAATACTAAAGATACAATTAACATCCCAAATGATTCCAAAATAGAAGGAAAGAGAATGTACTGGTCCTGGAAATGTTTGATGCAGCATAGTAGGGGAATACCAGGACAAAGCAAAGAATAATCAGAGTGGGAGATTGCGGAATGGGTCAAGGGAATGGGGATTATGGGACTTATCAGGAGGAGGGAACTGGGAAAGGGGAAATCATTTGAAATGTTAACAAAGAATAAAGAAAATTTAAAAAGGAAAATGGATATATAAATTAATTTCAAAAGCTGAGTTATAATATATTTAGATTGGTACATTATGTCTTTTGCTTCATCATATTAATTCTCATTTGCAAAAAGTATGTCTTATCATAATGTACAAGTTTGCAAACAAATTACATCATTCACTTTGTGAAAGATTAAATGCAAATAATCAAACATATAGAATGGAAATCATCACTGTCAATGATTAATGGTCAAATAAAGAGAGAATTCCTAAAAAGGTATCCTAATTGCAGAGTCTATACATCCATGCAGTGAACCATGACAAGAATGGGAATTGAAAGGACCAAAGCAACTCTATTACCAGCTATAGCCTATTTCGATTCTGCTTCTCAAAACACCACCAATATTCGACCCCAGATTTACGTTGTAACGCTATAGATAATTGACAGGTTTGTTTATAATTGTCTTATAAGTAAATGTAAGTGCATGAGAACCTTGAAACACTTTTTTCTGCAGTTTCATAATGTTAGGTTTTTACACATTTTTAATATTATTAAATTACATTTGCATTGTGATATGGGAATCAAATATTTATTTTATCAAATTAATTTTACTCACTATCATAGTTAATTTCATTTAAATAATTTTACACGCAAATAAGTCTAGTAAACAATTCAGTGTTTTGGAAGATTCAGGTGCAAATTTTGTTGAGGTACAAAATATCAATGATTGTACACTTTAAATTTTCTTCATTTATAAAAAATTTGGATAAAATATATTATGTACAGCAATTTGAAAAATTAAGTCATATAATCTCATAGGATGTTTTCAATATATTTAATAATTTAGTAGATCTGATCACGTGTCCAGTCCTAGTGTATAATTTGATGCTAGTCTTATCTTTCAGTTAGAAGTCTGTGAAGAAGAAAAATAGGATTTTTAATAGGAACACACAAACTTTTACTATAGAGTATCCATATTTTTAAACTTGCAGTTGTATATTAAAGGTTCTTTAGAAAATCAGTTGGACTGGAAGGTGTTTTGCTGGAACAAACACATGAAGATACAGAAATGTGTTGTTAGCACATGATGATAGAGAGGAGAAGTGATATTAGGCTAAAGGATGAAGGTAAGGGAGGATTCTTGGTTTATTATTGTTCTACTTTACATTGAACAGTTGACATGCATTTTTAGGGGTACCATAACCAGGAATACATTAAGAATATTTCTGGAGATGTATCAAATTGTTTCTGTTTCAGCATATGATGGGTACTCGGAAACAATGTCATATTGGTCACGTTCACATGCTGAGGTGAGACCTGTGTTGATGAAAACCTGTGGAGTACACTTGATATTTGGAGGGAGAATCAAAACACTTCAAAGTTTACTCACTAAACCTTAGATAGCATTGCTTATAGAGAAAGCTGTGCAAACATTACAGGTCTCATATCTTCACTAATTTTCACTTAGCAGAGAGAAGCTCAGCTGAGATTATCTATAGGTGCTCTTGCTAATTACTCATGCTTACCTGTACTGATGTTGAGTCCTGGCAGTATCTTCTACGTTGTGCTACGACAGATGATTCTTGTTTGTTATTCCGACTCTAATGATTTACACTGCTGATGTATGAGTGAAGTGTTTGTAAGTGGTCTGAAATTTTAATAAGACTTACTTAGTAGCTAATGAAGAAAAAGCATTAGGAGAAATTCTGCATATTAGTAGGTTCAAATTTTTTATTATTTTAGTGATTATAAGACATTAGACATAAGCTTCTATAATAGGTAAGAAAACTTTAGTGAATTTATGTCGTCAAACATAATTTTTTACAAATTACAAATTGTAAAATATAAGATCATTCCTTATCATACATATATTCAATATATTCAAATCAGATTAATGTGACATTTTCCTTAATTCCTTTAGATGTTTCATCACCTCTTCCTTATAACATCATTTCATCTTTTATAATTATTTAATTTTTCTTATATTTAAATATATTTAATTTATTGTTATATATTTAAATGTATCTTTACATTTATATATAATGTGTATATATATATTACATGTATATGTATATATACATACATATTTAAAAATTGCACATATATATACATCTATCTATCTATCATCTATCTATCTATCTATCTATCTAACTATCTATCTATATCTATATTTATATCTATATCTATATCTATATCTATCTATCTATCTATCTATCTATATATCTATATCTATATCTATATATCTATATCTATCTATCTATCTATCTATCTATATATCTATATCTATCTATCTATCTATCTATCTATATATATATATATATATATATATATATATATATATAAATTTATGCTCAAATGTGTTAAGAACTTTCAGTGTAGTTTTAGATGCCCTGGACATTAATGATTTAAATTCATGCTGTCACTCTTAATATAAGATTGCTGTCATCCAGCAAACTATGTGATTTCCACAAGTCAGTATACTCCTACAAATTATTCCCATTTCAAAATACATAAAAAATTTAGAGCAGATCTTATTGTCGATTGTGAATTCAATAGTTATTCTCCTATAAATATAGAAATTTGGAACTGATTTCAAACGTTCAGGTTGAATTAACAGTGATTATTACAAAAAGCAAAGTTTCACAGAAAAGTTTTCAATCTAATGCTCTCTACAATCTTGCCAGTCTTTTTTTTTTAATTTTATTTACATTTTTATATTTTATATTTTTACCATTTTAAAAGGTACAATGAAGTCATTAATTGAATATACATTATGCTCTAGAACTTTCCCCCTATGCCCATGTCCTCAAGGATCTTTCCAGTTTCTCTTGATTATGTTGGTAGAAAATGCAAAGACAGAAAATTAGACATTATGCTGGCAGAGAGACAGAGATACATACAGAAAGTCTAACAGACAGGCAGACACACACAGAGCAAAGAGAAAGAGACAGACAGAGAACAAGATAGAAAGAGAGAGATAGAGACAGAGACAGAGAGACAGAGAGACAGAGCAAAAGAGTAGCACCCAACTCCATATGAGATTTCTCCATTAAATACCCCTCCTCAGAGCTCAGGGAACTCTGAAGTAGAAAAATAGGAATAAATAATATACTTTCCATTGGTTAGACTAGACATAAGGAGAACAAAGCATTCTAAGTCATCTGATCAAAACTTATTTATATACACAGACACCGAGGGAGCAAACATAGCATGTACTGGGGTGTACAAAGTCTTCCCAAAACCTATGTTACACTTTAGTATTTTTATGAGAAATCTGAAGGTGTAAAAATATGTCTCAGTTTCTTGTGTTTTCTCTTGAGCTCTTTTCTTCTATTGGTTTGCCAAGTCCTACTTTGATGAGGTTTTCAGTGTGGTAGCATAAGTTTCATTCTTTTTTTTATTCGATATAATTTTTTATTTACAGTTCAAATGATTTCCCGTTTTCTATCCTCCCACTCCCTGAAAGTCCCATAAGCCCCCTTCTCTCCCCATGTCCTCCCACCCACCCCATCCCACTTCCCAGTTCTTGTTTTGCCGAATATTGCATCATTGAGTATTTCCTTAACAAGGGGCCACTCCTCCTTTCTTCTTGTACCTCATTTGATGTGTGTATTATGTTTTGGGTATTCCAGTTTTCTAGGTTAATATTCACTTATTAGTGAGTGCATACCATGAGTCACCTTTTGAGTCTGGGTTACCTCACTTAGTATGATGTTCTCTAGCTCCATCCATTTGCCTAAGAATTTTATGAATACATTGTTTCTAATGGCTGAATAGTACTCCATTGTGTAGATATACCACATTTTTGGTATCCACTCTTCTGTTGAGGGATACCTGGGTTCTTTCCAGCATCTGGCAATTATAAATTGGACTGCTATGAACATAGTAGAGCATGTATCGTTATTACATGGTGGGGAAATCCTCTGAGTATATGCCCAGGAGTGGTATAGCAGGATCTTCTGGAAGTGAGGTGCCCAGTTTTCAGAGGAACCGCCAGACTGATTTCCAGAGTGGTTGTACTAATTTGCAACCCCACCAGCAGTGGAGGAGTGTTCCTCTTTCTCCACATCCTCGCCAACACCTGCTGTCTCCTGAATTTTTAATCTTAGCCATTCTGACTGGTGTAAGGTGAAATCTCAGGGTTGTTTTGATTTGCATTTCCCTAATGACTAATGAAGTTGAGGATTTTTTAAGATGCTTCTCCGCCATCCGAAGTTCTTCAGGTGAGAATTTTTTGTTTAACACTGTAACCTATTTTTTAATGGGGTTGTTTGGTTTTCTGGAGTCTAACTTCTTGGGTTCTTTATATATATTGGGTATTAGCCCTCTATCTGATGTAGGATTGGTGAGGATCTTTTCCCAATTTGTTGATTGCCGACTTGTCCTTTTGATGGTGTCCTTTGCTGTACAGAAACATTGTGATTTTATTAGGTCCCTATTGTCAATTTTTGATCTTAGAGCAAACGCTATTGGTGTTCCTGAACAGAATACTAATCTTGCCAGTCTTAATGAGTTGTGGTTTCCCAGGCTTTTAACAATAGAATATAATTTACCTTCATGATAACTCAAGATAATTTAGGCAAAAGATTTTACTTTTTCTTTGCTTGCTTGTTTGTTAGTTTTCTTGGAGACAGGGTTCCACTGTATTGCCCTAGTTGTTCGGGAACTCACTGTAGACCAGGATGTACTTGAAATCAGAAATCTCATGCTTGTGCCTCCTAGAGTGCTTGGTTTACAGGCGTGCACCACCATTGCCTTGCTTAAGATCTTATTTTCATTCATGATATTAGAAGATCCTTGGAACTCTTGTGAATATATTTCAAGCAAATTAACAATAGAAAATGTTCAAGAAAGTCATAAACATTTCTGTATCTGTGAGTGTGTGTGAGAGAGAGATAGGAAATAGAAACCCAGAGAATAAGCTGTACAATTTAATATCTCAAAGAAAAATTTCTGAGATTATCTTCTTTAAATGATGATTAGTGTTTAAAAATTTTTGACAGATTAACATACACACATATGTATGTATACATGATATATGATATATGATAGGTGATTTGTGATATGTGATATGTGAGATGTGAGAGGTGAGATGTGAGATGTGAGATGTGAGATATATGATATGTAATATATATGATATATGATATATATCATATGTGATATATATATATATATATATGATATATGATATGTGATATATATGATATATGATATGTGATATGTGATATATGATATATAATATAGGATATAGGGTATAGGATATAGGATATAGGATATAGGATATATACATATATATATATATATATATATATATATATATATATATATATATATATATATATATATATATATATATATATATATATGTGTGTGTGTGTGTGTGTGTGTGTGTGTGTGTGTGTGTGTGTGTGTGTGTATTCATGGGTGGATTTTATTGATATCCATTGAGTGATGGACACTTTGTGATAAATCACTGTGTATGGTCACAGTGTAGTGGTCCCTGTGTGGTGATCATTTTCTGTGGTATAATGTGGTCTGAAAACTGATTTTTGTGGTCAATGTGGCATGCTCACTAAATATTGTCACATTCCCATGTCCACAATGTAATTATGGTTGAGAGCTCATGTTTTGAATGATTGTCACTGTTTAGAAATTGTAATATACCAATGATTATAATGGGAACAATACATGTCACTGTCAGATGGTCAATGGCAATTGACCACTGAGTGTTGGCTACCATTTAATAGACAGTGCATAATAATCAATTATTGCTAGTCACATTGTGACAGCTGAGGTATGACAGACTGTTTTATTTCTATGGAGTGTTTCAACACGGGGATGTATATGTTTATAGAGGTCACTTTGGGATAACTAATGATTCCTAATTCTTGGCCACTGTTGAGATGTCCAAAATATTTTGTTAAATTTGTAATGATCTGAATTAGGAGGTTATGGAAATTAAGAGATCTTTTATGTAGGTTTACAGTAATTAGATCTCTACTGTGTTGTTGTCTCTTTATAAAAATTAATTTGTGATCACACAAATTTAGTGACATTTAAATAGAGCTCATTCTGGGCTCTATAAAATGTATACTACAGAGCAATTCTCCCAGATTTAATACAAGAGAGGCCATCTCACAGTGGCTATCATTTGGTGACCATATAATGAAGCTTGTATTGAAGTGGTCAAGACAAATTATTCTTTCGAGTCAGGAATAAGATGGTGGGCATTGTCTAGAATGTAAATAAATAAAATGCTTTTTTAAAAATTCAAAAACTATCAGAATGCCTAATATCAAATTTGCACCCAATAGCACTTGCTGCCAGTGATGTAGAGAAAGAGGAACAGTCACCCATTGCTGATAGGATTGCAACCTGAGATAACCACACGGGAAATCAATCTGGAGATTCCTCGTTAAACCGGATTGGGTTCTACCAAAAGACAAATGTATACCATTCTTGGGCATGTATGCCCAAGTTGGCCCACCATAAAACAGAAAACAAGTAGTTTATGGTCATAATGACCTCATTTGTGATTGTAGAAACTGGAAACAAGCCAGATGTTCCACAATGGAAGAATGGATACAGAAAATGTTCATTTACAACCCGGAATATCAGTAAGGAATAAAGATTGAGGATATCATGTGTGTTGCAGGCACGTGGAGGTAACTAAAAAACAATATCCTCAGGGAAGTTATTCCAACCCAAAAAGACATGCATGGAATGTACTCAGTAATATGTATTATTAGTCGAAAAAGTACAGAAACCCTACACAACACACATGATTCAAGAAGTTTAACAAGCCAAATACCCAAATGACAATGCCTAAATCAAACTGGGACAGAAAGAAAGACCCATGTGTGTGAAGTGAAATATGTGGGAGGGAAGGAATATAGTGAAAGAGGAGACAGAGAGAGGAAGGGGAAACATGATGAGATAATGGAAAGGGAATTGGACTGATGTCCTGAGCTGCAACAGCAGACAGAATGGACACAGGCAACATTGGAAGTTAAAGTAGGGAGCCTCGAGAATGCACAAGAGATCTCAGATGTGAGAGATGCTCTGGACACACATGGAGGGATATGGCTTGAAATGCTCATAATGGGGAGGGCGAACATGTAGAATAAACCACAGCAGAAAGAAAGGAGAACAATAATAGGAATGGGGTTGCAATTCTACATTCAAGCTCTGACCCAGAAATGGTCCTATTTGCAAGAACTGCAGGGATACAAATGGAAAAGTAATGAGACAAACGATGTCAAGTGATGGGCCAAAATTGGGTTGGGTTCCAGTATCAGTGGAGTCTGGGGCCTGACACACTTTTCTGATGATGATTAGAGTGGAACATTCTTGTGCTTTCTAATTTATGATATGATATGATATGATATATATATATATAATTTCTATATTGGATTATGTGTTTTGTGTGTGGGTATGTATTTATACTTGAAATCACACTTACGAAGGGTCCATATAGAAGTCAGCATACTAATGGTATGATGTGGTTCTCTTCTTTGGCAAATGGTTCAGCTATTCATATATTTTCCACAAGAGTGAGTTCACTAGTCTCATTGAGATATTGGTAGAAGAAGGCCATTTAAAGATTTATTGACTTATATACCATCCTGTATTGAGCTAAAGATATAACTAAAAACCCTTCAAAGTAATATAATATAGAAATCCATACTAGAACATTATGAAAAGAAATACTTCCTAAGTTGTGAATTTTTTTCTCGTTTTTACTGTAGAGACTAACAGTGAACACAGTTCATTTTTATATCCTTATATGATGACTTTTTGTCATTTTTTCATTTAATATATTCTTTCATATCACATTCTATAACCTTTTCTCTTCGATGGCATAAACCGTACACAACCCCAGTCATTTGTCTATATTTAAAAAAATATGCCTACTAGTGATAAAGTTGCACTGAATCTTTTCAAATTTCTTCCTTAGGATGATAGGTTAGAAAACCTATTAGGTAGACATGGATATTAAAAAAGCAAAAGGATAAGGAACAGTACCTATTCCCTCTGATCTGAGACCCATATAAACAGAAACTATAACATAAATATGCAGGGTTTTCATAGAGATGCATTGATTTTTGTAACAGTCAATTTGAACCACTATTAGCAGAGTAAGGTTGATTCTTTAGCTTTAATTTTTATACCCTTGACATCTCTGGCTGTTAAAATCCTTCATTATTCCCTTCAATAAGGTATGATAATCTTTTGACTTACATTGGGTTGTTGGTCTTTACATATGATTCCATTGTTTTCTTTTTTTTTTTCATTCTTTTTTTTTATTCGATATAATTTATTTACATTTCAAATGATTTCCCCTTTTCTAGCCCCCCCCCACTCCCCGAAAGTCCCGTAAGCCCCCTTCTCTTCCCCTGTCCTCCCTCCCACCCCTTCCCAGTTCCCCGTTCTGGTTTTGCCAAATACTGTTTCACTGAGTCTTTCCAGAACCAGGGACCACTCCTGCTTTCTTCTTGTATCTCATTTGATGTGTGGATTATGTTTTGGGTATTCCAGTTTTCTAGGTTAATAACCACTTATTAGTGAGTGCATACCATGATTCACCTTTTGAGTCTGGGTTACCTCACTTAGTATGATGTTCTCTAGCTCCATCCATTTGCCTAAGAATTTCATGAATTCATTGTTTCTAATACAGTTGTAGTAGATGCCAATCTAGGAGTATAAGAGAATGTCTTTACACATCATCTTATTCACTTTTTTTTTTAACAATTGTGGTTGGTTCATGTACATCTCCAGAACATCTAAATTTATTTACCTTTCTCTTAAAACAGTGACAGGGGCTTCATCATATGTCACAGACATTAGGCTGGAAATAATCTAGATAACCCTGAATAGAAGAATTTAAAACAAACAAATGTGACTCTTAGCACTGCTTTCATTGCATCCCAAAGATTTGGGTATGCTGTGCTTTCATTTTCATTAAATTCTAAAAACTCTCTGATTTCTTTCTTTATTTCTTCTTTGGCCAAGTTGTCATTGAGTAGATTATTGTTCAGCCTCGATGTGTATGTGGGCTTTCTTTTGTTTTGCTTGCCAGTGACTACCACTCTTACTCCATAGTGGGATTAGTTCGATCATATTATATTTTTTGAGGTGTGTCTTTTGACCAATTATATGGTCGATTTTGGAGAAGGTACCAAGAGGTGCTGAGAAAAAGGTATATTCTTTTGTTTTAGGGTGAAATGTTCTATAATATCAGTCAAGTCCAATTGGTCTAAAGCTTCAATTAGTTTTCTTGTGTCCCTTTTTAGTTTCTGTTTTCATGATCGGTCCGTTGAGGAGAGTGGAGTGTTGAAGTCACCCACAATTATTGTGTTAGGTGAAATGTGTACTTTGAATTTTAGTACAGTTTCTTTTATGAATGAGGGTACCCTTGCATTTGGCGCATAGATGTTCAGAAGTGGAAGTTCTTCTTGGTTGATTTTTCCTTTGACCAGCAAGAAGTGTCCTTCTCTATCTCTTTTGATGACTTTAGGTTGAAAGTCAATTTTATCTGATATTAGAATGGCTACTCCGGCTCGTTTCCTGAAAGCATTGGCTTGTAAAATTTTCTTCCAGCCTTTTACTCTACGATAGTTTTTGTCTTTGACAATGAGGTGTGTTTCCTGTATGCAGCAAAATGTAGGGTCTTGTTTCCTTATCCAGTCTGTTAGTCAATGTCTTTTTATTGAGGAGTTGAGTCAATTGACGTTAAGAGTTATTAAAGAGAAGTGATTATTTCTTCCTGACGTTTTCAATGTTATTTTTATATTTGAGTTGTTATCTTCTTTTGGGTTTGATGAAAGAAGGGAACTATCTTGCCTTGTCCAGTGTGTCATTTCCCTCCACGTATTGCAGTTTTCCTCCTATTATATTTTGTAGAGCTGGGTTTGTAGAAAGATATTGTGTAATTTTGGTTTTGTCATGGAATATCTTGGTTTCTCCATCTATTGTGTTTGAGAGTTTTGCTGGGTATAGTAGTCTTGGCTGACATTTGTGTTCTCTTAGAGCTTGCATGAGATAAGCAGGCTGGGAAAAAATTAGGAACTGACACCATTCACAATACCCAAAAACAGTATAAAAGTACCTTGGGGTGACTCTTACCAAACATATGTAAGATCGGTATGACAAGTACTTCAAGACTCTGAAGAAGGAAATAGAGGAAGACCTCAAATAATGGAAAAATCTCCCAGGCTAATGGATCAGCAGAATTAATATAGTAAAAATGGCTATTGTGCCAAAAGCAATATACAGATTCAATGAAACCCATCAAAATCCCAACTCAATTCTTCATATAGTTAGAAAGAGCAATTCTCAAATTCATCTGGAATAACAAAAAAGCCAGGATAGCTAAAACTATTCTCAACAACAAAAGAAATTCTGGGGGAATCAGTATCCCTGACCTCTAGCAATATTACTGAGCAATAGTGTTAAAAACTGTATGTTATTGGTACAGTGACAGGCAGGCAGATCAATGGAACAGGATTGAAGATCCAGAAATGAACCTACACACCTATAGCCACTTGATCCTCGACAAAGGGGCTGAAAAACATCCAATGGAAAAATGATAGGCTTTTCAGCAAATGGTACTGGTTCAACTGGAGGTCATCATGCAGAAGAATGCAAATTGATCCATCCTTTTCTCCCTGTTCTAAGCTCAACTCCAAATGGATCAAGGACCTCCACATAAAGCCAGACCCTCTGAAGCTAATAGAAAAGAAACTGGGGAAGACCCTTGAGGACATTGGTACAGGGGGAAATTTTCTGAACAGATCACCAATAGCATAAGCTCTAAGATCAAAAACTGACAAATAAAGATTTAACCATTTTTTTTTAACATGAAACACATAACAATTAATCACTTACACAACAAGAACAAACATAAAATGACAGATATATGGTGCACAAAGGACACAGTAGACACAGAGAGAAGAGAACTTGATGTCTCAAAGAGTTCCAGATATCCTAACAAGAACAAAGGACATATCCCATAAAATCCAGAGAGGAAGCAGGATATCTCCTGCCTTCCTTTCACCTCCAGTAGACACATGAAATTCAAAAAAAAAAAAAAAAAAAAAAAAAAAAAGAAAACCATTTTCCATCTTTTGATATAATGTCACAGACATGGAACATTTGCATTTCTGGAACCTACTCCCTCCCTCCCTCCCTCCCTTCCTCCCTCTCTTTCTCTCTCTCTCTCTCTCTCTCTCTCTCTCTCTCTCTTCTCTCTCTCTCTCTCTCTCTCTCTCTCTCTCTTTCTTCCTCTCTATCCCTTGTTCCATACCTTATTCTTTATGACCTTCTTATTCTGGGAATAATGCCAGAAAATGTAGAGGAAGCACAGAGATTTGGCAACCCATGGAATGAATCTTGAGGGTGAAGAAGAGAGTTCTTACCAGACGGTAAATTTTTAGCTTTCTAAATGTACAATGGAGAGACATTTACGTTACACTTGGTACTATTATTTGTTTCGCAAGGCAATATATGATAATGTTGACACACTGAACATATGCCAGTAGATAAAGGCTAACAATCTGGTTGTATGTACTAATTCATCAGACACTATGTTGATGAAACACAGTTGAATAAGTCATATCCAGAATTAGAGTCTTACCAGTACAATGATGGAAATGGAGACAAACTTTATATGATATTACCCTGGATGTGTTGTATAATCAAATCTCATCAACTGTATAAGGTAAATTTAGATGCCCCTTTCTGTGTCAGAGATAGAGACAGTAATAAACATTAGGTGACTTAAGATCATAGAGTAATCAAATATTCTAATCTTGGTGCTATTTATAGCCATCTTCTACCCAATTTTAATGTCATAGGATCCATGCTATTCACAAGAGTCACAAAATAAGTATTCACTCAAATCTCTGGGTATATCATCCTACCTAGTAAGAGATGCAGCTTCACACCAATTTCCCTTATAAATGTTGATGCAAAAATACTCAATTTAATTCTTGCCAACTGAATCCAAAAACACATCAAAATTATCATTCATCGTGATCAAGTTGTCTTAATCCCAGGGATGCAGGGATGATTCTTTTATAAATACATATGGTAGTTTTATGAAGGAACTTGCACATAAATGCACACAAAGATACACAAACGCACACACACAGAAACACACACACACACACACACACACACAGAAACACACACACACAGAAACACACATAAAGTGCTTTTTCTATTGGAATTTTCTTCACTTCTACTTGTGAGTCCGAGAAGTAGTTCTGATTTTAGACCTGGCAGCAAGTATCAATACTTACTGACAATCACATTATTTGAATTATTTTGTCAAGGAGTTTCATAAGTTATATGTTCATATGATTTTCCAAAAATATCTGTATTTTAATTTGCATTATTCTCACTGTATTTTGTCTTTGCTCACTTCTTTATCTCTCTCTGACTGTATGTTTCTGCATATGCATATCTCTAAATATGCATGCATTGATAATATACTTGATAATAAATTAAATCATATATATATATATATATATATATATATATATATATATATATAATATATATATATATATATATGCTTTATTGATACTTTACTGATCATTCCACCAAAGATTGATGGTTTCTCCTAATAATAATACACAAGGAATGTTGGAAAGCATGGAGGACATGATGAGGTGGTTGGAAGTTAGAGTGACATAAATTTATTTATAGTGATATTCCTTTTATTGTAATCTATGAGTCATATGTATTTAAGCTTATTTTACTTCTCTGAATGGCCCTTGATCTCAATTTGTTTCTGTGTATTGCTCACACTAGGAAAACAATCTACCACTGAAATACCCTACATGCCGATAACCCCATTCATCTTCTACAATTATTGGACAGGATGTATTATGTGAAGTTACTGCTTTAGCAATCCTGAAATTGGTCCTTTGGTATGGCTGATACAATATTTTAAAGACTTTGAATATTTAGCTATGTTGCAGAGAATAGAAAAGCTTTAGTCCACATGTTCTACTAAAGACACTTTAGTCTGTGAAATACTGATTTTAAAATATAGTATACAGAAGACAGAGGAAGTTAGTTTAATATATCCATCTATAAGATTTACCAAAGGAAACAACCACTATACTGAAGATTCCAAGTGAGTAATGCATGGGCAGTATAAAGCTATTAACTGGTATTAAGAGGCAAAATGTGTTTTGGGACCTAGTACTATTTCAATCTAGTTTCTAATGTCTTTATTAGTAGTACTTTTGGGTCTCTGTTACTTCACAAAGACCAGGTGATTTACTGTATGGAGTAAACAAAGTATCTACCATATTTTATGGGTGCTAATGTTTTAAAAAGTCCTGAGTTGCCATCTTAAAAGGCACTTTCAACTCCCCCTCATATATTCCACCATATGCAGAAAGGCGTTCCAACAGATGTACTTTCCTCTGTCTTCTCCACCTATTGGAGCTATACTAAAAGTTCCTGTCAACAAGCCTTATATTATTACAGATTCTATGTCTTTGAAATTTATGGTAGTTCTAAAACTTCTTCTAGAAAGAATTCCACTGAAGAATATCAGGTGGATGCTATTCTATTTGCTTGTGCTCTCTCAGTGTGATGGAGGATGAAGTCTTTTCTATTATGTTTTCTGTAGCACATACTTCAGGTCTTGGCCCACAGTGAACAACATTTCTTTTTTCTTTTTTCTGTTTTCTATAAACATGGGTAACATTACCAAAAAGCAGATATTGCACATTTTCTAGGAACGAGGCTCTGATGAAGGAAAGCTTTAAAAATTGCCAAGACATTCCTAAGCTCATTCATTATGACCACGTACACAACATGTGGTGCTTATTAAAATGGGGCTAGGACAATTCAACACTCTACGAACTTTAGAAGTGTGCAAAAGAATAAGTTGTTTTTCCTAACATGGAACACTCAATGTCAGATTATGGGAGTAGGTTCACACATGAAAATGTATATCACAAAGCAAAATGGAGAGTAGTATAAAAAGTGATTGAGAGCAGAGAGAGAGGTAGAGAGAAAGGGAGAGAGAGACAGAGAAAAAGAGAATAAGAAAGAGAGTGGATAGAGAGAGAGAGAGGGAGAGAGACAGAGTCATATAGAGAGAAAGAGGAATAGAGAGACAGACACAGAGAGACAGACAGCGAGACATTGAATAAGAGAGAATGAAATTGTGCTTAATGGGATAGAGAACAAATGAATGGAGGAATATTGTCAACGATTATAAGGCACAGCGCCGGATTGCTGTACAAATCAAAGGCATATGGTGCTGATGTTCAATTGATGAAGTTCAGTGCCCTCATTCCAGTGTCATAATTTCTCACGTATTTAAAAATACAAAATTAACTAAAGTAAAATATAAATTAAATAAGGCAGACAGAAGAATTTCCAGAAACATCTTCATGATAAGTAGGTTTGGGCAAATTCAGGGAAAACAGATTTGATAACTGCACAATTTCTAGAGTAATATCAAATATTTATAGGTCATGAACACAGAACTAGTCTGGTAATAAAAGTATATTAGTCTCTATGGCTTTAAAAATCTGATTCTTTTGAGTGATGCTGATTTGTACTTTTATCTTTGAAGGTGGTAAAGTTGGAAAGCTTTTGGCTATTGCTATATCTTATCTCTTGATGTGATTCAGATGTGTCTTCAACAGCAAAACTTTGAACTGAGTCTACAGATTTAGTTAATGGAAATGGTCTGTGGTTGCTCTTGCCTGGTTATTGGCAGCCAATACCACATCCAGAATGTTCCACTGCCTTAAGAATGTCAAATGGAAATGAGGATATTGGTGGCACCATGTTGTTGAAGGGAGTTTATATCAGCTAAGCTTGGGGACATAGGATAATAAGTGGCCACAGCATTCACGGGAGCATGATCTTCATTGCAGAAGAAGTGAGTTTGAGCTCTTCCACTTTGGTTCCCAGGTGTTGACCTATGCTCATTGGGATGTTCCCTAAAGTATCTACACCTTCGGTTCTTAAACCATATCCCGATCTGGTATTCTGTCACACAAATGCTTTCTGCCAGTTTCTTACATTGTTCAAAGGAAGGATACTTGGAAATTTCCAAGAAGAATTTCTCCAGCTTATACTTATGTTCTGTGCTATACCTGGTCTGCCCTCTTCAAGGTCTTACAGAAGTCTATCATGTAACTTGTGGTCTTGGACAAACTTCAGGACCCACAAGTTGAAAGAATGGAGAGGCTAAAACCTGAAAGCCTTGATACACTGTCGATCTGGGAAACAATCATAAGCTATCGAGTAATGGAATCATTTGTGGTCTTTGGTGAAAATGAGGCATTTGTGGATCTGGAGACATTTGAAGATGTACAGGTAATACAAGGTTATTGGGCTTTTGGGGACAGAGACACTACTAGAGCTGGAAGCACTTGGACATCAGAGGGTAGTAGAGGAATAAAAATCCATTGGTTAGGCAGGATGGTTGTGGGAGCTTTCTTCATTGAACAGGCTGGAAAACGAGTAGACTCCTGTATGTTGTCTTACACTTTCTTGATATTTCTAGTGTTCCTGTTTCTCTCTTCTTGTAGAGACGTCTGCCTTTAAAACGTTTATAAGGTTGAACCCTTTTGAGACTCAGTGATGCATAGGAAGAGGTGGCATTGTTACAACACTGGTGACATCACAGGAGATAGCAAGAGTTCCTCAAGAAACAGTAGAGTGTTCAGATAGTGGAATACTTATTTCACATAGAGTGTCTTTACATTCCTGCTAATGCTACCCTGTACTGTTTTGTTTTGAAGTGCTATTTTTCAGGACTACCAATACACATTTATAGAACTCCTCTTACACTCAAAGCTAGAGCATCTTGGCAACAGGGTTCTTTCAATTTTCATACAATGAGAATGTGATGTGTTTATTTTCTCCCCTACCAAATTATTCCATTGAACATCTCCTTTCTTTATTAACATTTCAAACATAAGCATATATACAGCAATAAACATAAAAGTTATTTCTATCCTATATCCCCTGTCCAAATTCTATGAGCGTTTTCATCTACCTAGTCACCTACTCCCTACCTCACTTTTACTACTTGGGGCCTCCAGCCTTCTTAGAACCAAGGGTACCATCTCACATTGATCACACACAATGTCATCCTCGGCTAAATATGTGGAACCATGGGATCCTCCCTGAGTACCCCTTTAGGGGGTTCGTGTCTAGGTATTCGGGTGTGTGTGTCTGTGTGCGTGTGTGAGTTCTGGATGCAAATATGTTAACTAGCAAAAGCTGTGAATGGATGGAAAGATAAGCCAACCCTTCAAATGGGTAACAGAAATCTAGTGATATTTTCTTTCTAACATTGATTTAGCCACAAGACCTTTTTGGAGAAGTGTTCAAGTTTCTCTATTCTCTGAATTCTAGAGATATCTAGCAAGCATAAACACATCTGATCCACGTAAAAAAAAACACAGGTTCTGCCAACACAGATTATTAACTTTTTTATTAAATTTTGGTAATTCTGTAGTTACCAACCATCTAAATAGGATAAAATAACCCTCATCCATTCACTCACCTTAATTAATCCAGTAATCAATAAGATGTTTTACACGCTAAAATATCTGAGCATATTACGTGTAGTTTAAAATTCAATTGATGGTTTCAAATAACAGTTCTCATTAAACAAAGTCAAAGATAAGATATTATTGAAGATTAGGACACTGAGAGAAAAGTTCTTTAAACTCTATAAAAAGCCAATCTAGCTGTATGATTTCTCTGTATGTATCAGACTGTCGGTGTTGTCATACAGCTTAGCATACTCAAAAGCCTTCAAGGCATCAAGAGTCTTGCTTTAGCAACTTTTCAAGCATCCATGGACTTGTTCACAGTGTTGACATTTATATTCCAGTCAGATAATTATAATAGGATAACATCTGGCTAAGGAAAAGTAAAAAGAACAGCAAAAAGTCACATAAAATAAAATAATTATTTATTTCTTGTTAATACAAGTTACTATCAGTTTGTTTGCAAGTACATCTAAGTCAAAGACATATACTAGAACCATTATGGATGGAAATATTCCATGAGAAAATGAGCCAGTTGTTTCTCTTCAATGGCATGTCATAGGTGTTCTGCTGCCTCATCGTAGGTCATTTGTTAATGAAACACAATATCAAACATTTTGACACATAAATCTGGATTGTACAACATTGCCCCTTAGCATATACTCTCCTACCAATAAGGTGATATTTCCTTATGCTCCCAAACCATCCTTCAATAACAGTTTTTTCTCTCTTCTGTGTTTATTGATGGGTTCTACATTTAGAATTGTAATTGCAACAATTTGCTTCCTTGAAGAAATGAAAAATTCTTCCATTATCCACAAAATACACAACCTAAATCTTACCATGCCTCTTTTTACAGACAGTGGTTTATTGTTTTTAATAATCTCTTCAATATGTTTTAAATAATGCCAAATGATTTATGTGCATGATGGCAAACTAGAAAGAGAAAATTAATTTAATATTTGCAAAATTCAATATCCAAGTTTTTAAGTCATAATGACAGGAATTCTATTGCTTTGGACCAGATCCAAATCCTGGATCTGGAGATCTTGAAAACCATTAAGAACAACTTCTTTACAGGAGATGATGCATAGAACCTAGAGTTCTCCATGCTAATTATATATTTATATAGATCTGAATTTAAATTTAGAAACTTCCATTGCTGGGGTTTCCTTTATCCTAAATGTGTTTAATGTCATGTTCATATTGTATAAGCCAGTGCATCCATTCCAATGATAAATACATTGTCTGTACAAGCAAGTTCTATGCATCTAACTAAGGATGATCACACTGGGTCAGGGAAAAAAGTGAGCCTTCTTCATACCATGTCATGCCGAGGTATTCATCATACCATGCTATGCCACTCTGCATTCTTGTATATGTCCTGAGTTAACCTAGACCACGGAAGCCCTGTGTGCTCACCAGAAGACTCCAAGGCGCCATGATTGTCACTAGAAGAAACATGGTCTTGAACCAATAATTTAAGCTCTCTTTAATTTTCCCTGAGTGACTTATCTGTAGCATCTCACAACTATTGTACCATAAATATAGGGAATAAAGAAGATTATGAAGGCCCTCTCCTTTAACCTCCCCAGAAGAGAAGTGAACTGCAGAACTACATGCCTCTGAAATTTTTTATGATAGAAGCTTATTTTCAATATTGTGGCACTTAGATTTTTCAAAACTTTTAGCTGATAAGTTGATTGAAACATCTAAGTATAGTATGCATAATATTCTCATGTGAGGAATTGATTTTTATCAGTGAATGTTGTTACAGAAAGGACAAAAATTAGTATGTCCAAGTGATATGTGCAATTTTAGCACTGGGGAGATCACCAGGAACTGTAGGCCAATATGGGTTTTGCAAAAAAAAAAAAAAAAAAGAAAGAAAATATAAACCAACGCCTACATAAGATTAGGTATCCTTTCTCAATATAGGTTCATCTTGTGAAAAATTTACATGGAATTTTGATGTGGACAAAATCCCCTCTAAATCTCTAGACTGCTTTTGTCAAGATGGACCTTATTCTCTACAAACCAAGAGGATGGAAATTTTTCCAAATACTAAAGTCATCCTTGATTTCTATATTTAAAGACCTGAAGTACCTGTCATACAGATCATTCACTTGTTTGCTTAGAGTCAAACCAAGGTACTTTATATTATTGTGGCAATTACAAAGTGTGTCATTTACCTAATTGGATGAATACTGATTTGCTTGAATTAATTTGATAACCAGCCTGTTTTCTGAAGTTGTTTATCAGCTGTAGGTATTTTCTGGTGGAGTTTTATGGCGACCTTATGCAAACTATCATATTATCTGTTAATAATGACAATTTTACTTCATTCTTTTGAATTCATATCCCTGTGACATCCATTTGTTTTCTTATTGCTCTCACTATAACTTATAGTACTATATTAAGTAAGTACACAGAGAAAGTGTGAGGGCAGCATTGTCTAGTCACTTATTTTAGAGGAATCGCTTCAAGTGTCTCTCCATGTAGCTTGATGTTGGCTACTAGTTTTCTCTATATTGCATTTCCTATGTTTATTTATTTTTTCATCCCTTTTTCCGTTGAGGTATTCTTTCCAGATTCTGGCTATTATAAATAGTGCTGCTATGAATATATTAAGGTTATTAAAAGGAGAATCGATGTATTCACTTTCTTCTCCATGCTGACCTTCACTTGAACTCCACAGTTTGTTGGAACGGCTATCTTTTTCGCACTTCATGGATTTTACTCTTTGTCAAAGATCAAACGACCATAGTTGTGTGGGTTCAATGATTAGTCAGCAATTCTATTCTATTGATCTACCTATCTGTCACTGTACTATTACCATGCAGAATTTAACACTATTGCTTTATAGTACGGCCTGAGGTCCAGGGTACTGATTCCCCTAGAACTACTTTTACTTTTGATATTAGTTTTACCTATATTGGGATTATTGTTATTCAAGAAGTATTTAAGTATTGATTTACTAATTTTTGAATAATTTTGACGGGATTTTTTAATGTGGATTGCACTAAATCTCTAGACAGATTTTGGAAAATGGACCTTATACTCTCCAAACCAAGAATGGGAGATTTTTCCAAATTCTAAGGTCATCTTGATTTCTTTATTCAGAGACTTTGAAGTACCTCCTACACAGATCATTCACTTGCTTGGTTTGAGTCAAACCAAGATACTTTATATTGTTTGAAGCATCACAAAGGATGTCATTTCTCTAATTACTTTCTCAGCATGTTTATCCTTTGAGTATTGGAAGGGTACTGATTTGCTTGAGTTAATTTGGTAACCAGCCACTTTGCTTAATTTGTTTATCTGCTGTATGTATTTTGTGGTGGAGTTTTATGGTTCCCTTAATTAAACTATCATATCATCTGTAATAATGACAATGTTACTTCATTCTTTTGAATTCATGTCCCTGGGACCTCCACTTGTTTTCTTTTTGCTCTTACTAGGACTTGTAGTACTATATTGAGTAAGTACACAGAGAAAGCAAGAGGGCAGCATTGTCTAGTCAGTTATTTTAGAGGAATTGCTTCGAGTTTCTATCCATGTAGCTTGATGTTGGCTATTGGTTTGCTCTATATTGTATTTACTATGTTTATTTATAGGCCTTGAATTCCTGTTATATCCAAGCCTTTTCATATGAAGGGATGCTGAATTTTTTCTAAGGTTTCTGTAGCATCTAATGAAAAGACCATGTGATTTTTGTCCTTGAGTTTGTTTATATATTAAATAACATTGACCGATTTCCATATATTGAAAGAGCTCTACATTTGAAGGATTAAGGATGAATTCTACATGATTGGGATGAATGATAAGTTTGACATGTTCTTGATTCAGGAGGCAAATATTTTATTGATCATTTTTGCATACATATTTTAAGGGATATTGGTCTTAAGTTCTTTTTTATTCTTTTTTTTCTTTTATTTTTAATATTTTTATTTTCTATATTCTTTCTTTACACTCCAAATTATTTCCCCTTTCCCGGATCCCCACTCCCCATATGTCCCGTAAACTTTTGCTCCATCCATTCTCCCATCACCTCTTTCCTTTTTTTCTCTGTCCTTATATTCCCCTCCAATGCTAGATCAATCCGTTCCAGGATCAGGACCTTCTCCATACTTTTTCATGGGAGTCATTTGTTATAAGATTTGTGCCTTCGGTATTCAGGGCTTCTGGGCTAATTAATATCCACTTATCACACTGCATTCCATGTATATATTGGAGAAGGTACCATGAGGTGCTGAAAATGTTCTATATATATCTAATTCGTCCAAAGCTTCAATTAGTTTCATTGTGTCCCTGTTCAGTTTCTGTTTTCCGGATCGGTCCATTGAGGAAAGTGCAGTGTTGAAGTCACCCACAATTATTGTGTTAGGTGCATTGTGTGCTTTGAGCTTTAATAAAGTTTCTTTTATGAATGAGGGTGCCCTAGCATTTGGAGCATAGATGTGCAGGATTAAGAGTTCTTCCTGTATTTTTCCTTTGACCAGGAAGAAGTGTCCCTCAGAGTCTCTTTTGATGACTTTTGGTTGAAAGTCAATTTTATCTGATATTAAAATGGCTACTCCAGCTTGTTTCCTGAGACCATTTGCTTGTAAAATTGTCTTCCAGCCTTTTTCTCTAAGGTAGTGTTTGTCTTTGACCCTGAGGTGTGTTTCCTGTATGCAGAAAAATGTAGGGTCCTGTTTACTTATCCAGTCGGTTAGTCTATGTCTTTTTATGGGGCATTGAGTCCATTGATGTTAAGAGATATTAAGGAATAGTGATTATTACTTCCTGTCATTTTTAATGTTATCTTTTAAATGTGATTGGTTAACTTCTTTTGGGTTTGATGAAAGGTTACTATCTTGCTTTTTCCAGGGTGAAGTTTCCCTTCTTGTATTGGTGTTTTCCTCCTATTATCCTTTGTAGGCATGGGTTTGTGGATAGATATTGGATAAACTTGGTTTTGTCATGAAATATCTTAGTTTCTCCATCTATAGTGATGGAGAGTTTTGCTGGGTATAGTAGTTTTGGCTGGCATTTGTGTTCTCTTATAGTCTGCATGAGATCAGCCCAGGATCTTCTAGCCTTCATAGACTCAGGTGAAAAGTCTGCTGTGATTCTGATAGTTCTTCCTTTATATGTTACCTGGCCTTTTTCCCTTACTCCCTTTAATAATATTTCTTTCTTTATTACATTTGGTGTTTGATTATTATGTGACGAGAGGTATTTCCATTCTGGTCCGGTCTGTTTGGAGTTATGTAGGCTTCTTGAATATTCATGGGCATCTCTCTCTTTAGGTTAGGGAACTTTTCTTCCATAATTTTATTGAAGATATTTGGTGACCCTTTAAGTTGTAAATCTTCTCTCTCCTCTATGCCTATAATCCTTAGGTTTGGTCTTCTCATTGTTTCCTGGATTTCCTGGATATTTTGGGTTACAAGCTTCTTGCATTTTGCAGTTTTCTTTAACTGTTGAGTCCATGGTTTCTATGTTAACTTCAGCATCTGATATTCTTTGTTCTAGCTCTTGTATTCTGTTGTTGATATTTGCATCTATGCCCCCTGATTTCTTCCCAAGGTATTCTATCTCCAAAGTTGTCTCCCTTTGAGTTTATTTAGTCTGATTTTAGACCCTGGATGGTTTTCTTAAGCTCTTTCACTTGCTTGTTTGAGCTTTCCTGTAACTCTTTAAGAGATTGTTGTGTTTCCTCTTTCATGACCTCAGCCTGTTGACCAAAGTTCTCCTCTATTTCTTTAAGTGATTTTTGCGTTTCCTCCTTATTGGCTTTTGTATTCTCCTGAATTTCTTTCAATGATTTTTGTGTTTCCCTTGTAAGGCCTTCTAACTTTTGATCCATTTTCTCCTGAATTTCTTTAAGAATGTCCTTCATGTGATCCTGTACCAGCATCATGACCTGTGATTTTAAATCCAAATCTTGTTTTTCTGGTGTGATGGGGTATCTAGGACATGCTGTTAATGGAGAATTGGGTTCAGATGCTGCCATATTGCCTTCATTTCTGTTAGTGACATTCCTGCCTTTGCCTTTTGCCATCTAGTTCTCACTGGTGTTAATTGGTCTTGTCAATGCTGGAATCACCAGTGTAAGCTGCCTCTTCCCAGGTGGCCTCTGGTACACAGCTGACATCCTGCACAGCCCGGAGACAGGGTACTGTGGCCCAGGCTATTTAGATCCCTAAGCAGACACCTGAAGGCTCTGGCAGGGGCCTGCTGGACTCACTAGTGCACACTAACTCCTCCCACCCGGCCTCCCGGATGTCCGGCTTGCCTCTCGCAGGACATAGAGATGTTGCATGGCAGCCCAGCCTGTTCTGGATCCGAAAGTGGAGATCTGAAGGCTCCTTCCAGAGGCCTCAGGGCTGGTACCTAAGCACCATGCTGGAGCAAGCTGTGTACTCCCAGTCTGCTTCCAGATGGACACCAGGCCTCTTGCACTTCCTGGAGACTGAGTGAGGTGGCCCAGGCTGTTCAGATCCCAAAACAGACACCTGAAGGCTCCCGCAGGGCCCTGCTGGACTCACGAGAGCACACTGACTCCTCCCAACTGTCCTCGCAGGTGTCCCTCTGGCCTCTTGCAGGACCTAGAGATGTTGCGTTGCAGCACAGGCTGTCCTCGATCCACAAGCAGATATCTGAAGGCTCCTGCCAGATGTCTCATGACTGAAACCTAAGGTCCAGTCCACCAGAGCATGTTGTCTGCTTCCTTAAGTTCATTTTATTTGTTGAATATTTGGTTGAATATTTGTTGAATATTTGGTTTTGATATCAATGTAATTTTAGCTTCATATAGCAAGTTGGCCAGGGTTCTGTCTCCTTCTATTTAGTAGAATAGTTTGCTAAGTATTGGTATTAGGTCTATGTTAAAGTTCTGATAGAATTCTGCAAAGATATTATCTGGTATTGTCTTTTTATTTGGTACAGGGCCTTTTGTTGTTGTTGTTGGTGGTGGTGGTGGTGGTGTTTGTTTTTTTCACGTCTTTATTTATTTACTTTCTCTTTTTTATTTTTCTTTTTTTCTTTTTTAATATTTTTATTTTCTATATTATTTGTATCCATTCCAAATGATTTCCCCTTTCCCGGATCCTCCTTGCCCATATGTGCCATAAACCTTCTTCTCTCCATCCTTTCTCCAATCTCCTCCCTCCTTTTTATCTGTCCTTATATTCACTTCCAATGCTAGATCGATACTTTAAAGGATCAGGACCCTCTCCATACTTCTGCATGGGAGTCATTTGTTATGCAATTTGTGCGTTGGGTATTCAGGGCTTCTGGGCAAATTAATATCCACTTATCAGAGATTGCATTCCATGTGTATTCTTTTGAGATTGGGTTACCTCACTTAGGATGATATTTTCCAGATCAAACCATTTGCATAAAAATTTTCTGAATTCATTGTTTCTAATTGCTGAGTAGTATTCCATTGTGTAAATATACCACATTTTCTGAATCCATTCCTCATTTGAGGGGCATGTGGGTTCTTTCCAGCTTCTGGCTATTATAAATAAGGCTGCTATGAACATAATGGAGCATGCATCTTTATTGCATGCTGGGGAATCCTTGGGTATATGCCCAGGAGAGGTAAAACAGGGTCTTCCGGAAGTGTCATGTCCAGTTTTCTGAGGAACCTCCAGACTTATTTCCATAGTAGTTGTACCACCTTACAGCCCCACCAGCAGTGGAGGAGTGTTCCTCTTTCTCCTCATCCTCGCCAATGCCTGCTGTCTCCTGACTTTTGAACTTAGCCATTCTGACTATTGTAAGGTGAAATCTCATGGTTGTTTTGATCTGCTTTTCCCTAATGACTAATGATGTTGAGCACTTCTTAAGGTGCCTCTCAGCCATCTGAATTTCTTCAGGTGAGAATTCTTTGTTAAGATCTGTACCCCATTTTTCTTTTTCTTTTTTTTTTTTTAATTCGGTATATATTTTATTTACATTTCAAATGATTTCCCCTTTCCTAGCCTCCCCACTAACAAAAACTCCCGTAAGCCCCCTTCTCTCCCCCTGTTCTCCCACCCACCCCTTCCCACATCCCCGTTCTGGTTTTGCTGAATACTGCTTCATTGAGTCTTTCCAGAACAAGGAGCCACTCTTCCTTTCTTCTTGTACCTCATTTGATGTGTAGATTATGTTTTGGGTAATCCAGGTTTCTAGGTTAATATCCACTTATGAGTGAGTGCATACCATGATTTATCTTTTGAGTCTGGGTTACCTCACTTAATATGATGTTCTCTAGCTCCATCCATTTGCCTAAGAATTTCATGAATTCATTGTTTCTAATGGCTGAATAGTACTCCATTGTGTAGATATACCACATTTTTTTGCATCCACTCTTCTGTTGAGGGATACCTGGGTTCTTTCCAGCATCTGGCAATTATAAATAGGGCTGCTATGAACATAGTAGAGCATGTATCCTTATTACATGGTGGGGAATCCTCTGGGTATATGCCCAGGAGTGGTATAGCAGGATCTTCTGGAAGTGAGGTGCCCAGTTTTCAGAGGAACCGCCAGACTGATTTCCAGAATGGTTGTACCAATTTGCAACCCCACCAGCAGTGGAGGAATGTTCCTATTTCTCCGCACCCTCTCCAACACCTGCTATCTCCGGAATTTTTAATCTTAGCCATTCTGACTGGTGTAAGGTGAAATCTCAGGGTTGTTTTGATTTGCATTTCCCTAATGACCAATGAAGTTGAGCATTTTTTAAGATGCTTCTCCACCATCAGATGTTCTTCAGATGAGAATTCTTTGTTTAACTCTGTACCCCATTTTTTAATAGCGTTGTTTGGTTTTCTGGAGTCTAACTTCTTGAGTTCTTTATATACATTGGATATTAGACCTCTATCTGATGTAGGATTGGTGAAGATCTTTTCCCAATTTGTTGGTTGCGAATTTGTCCTCTTGATGGGGTCCTTTGCCTTACAGAAACTTTGTAATTTTATGAGGTCCCATTTGTCAATTCTTGCTCTTAGAGCATACGCTATTGGTGTTCTGTTCAGAAACTTTATCCCTGTACAGATGTCCTCAGGGGTCTTCCCCAGTTTCTTTTCTATTAACTTCAGAGTGTCTGGCTTTATGTGGAGGTCCTTGATCCATTTGGATTTGAGCTTGGTACAAGGAGACAAGGATGGATCAATTCTCATTCTTCTGCATGCTGACCTCCAGTTGAACCAGCACCGTTTGTTGAAAAGGCTATCTTTTTTCCATTGGATGTTTTCAGCCTCTTTGTCGAGGATCAAGTGCCCATAGGTGTGTGGGTTCATTTCTGGATCTTCAATCCTGTTCCATTGATCCTCCTGCCTGTCACTGTACCAATACCATGCAGTTTTTAACACTATTGCTCTGTAGTATTGCTTGAGGTCAGGGATTCTGAATCCCCCAGAATTTCTTTTGTTGTTGAGAATAGTTTTCGCTATCCTGGGTATTTTGGTATTCCAGATGAATTTGATAATTGCTCTTTCTAACTCTGTGAAGAATTGAGTTGGGATTTTGATGGGTATTGCATTGAGTCTCTATATTGCTTTTGGCAAAATGGCCATTTTAACTATATTGATTCTACCGATCCATGAGCATGGGAGGTTTTCCCATTTTTTGAGGTCTTCTTCCATTTCCTTCTTCAGAGTCTTGAAGTTCTTGTCATACAGATCTTTCACATGTTTGGTAAGAATCACCCCAAGATACTTTATACAATTTGTGGCTATTGTGAAGTGGGTCATTTCCCTGATTTCTTTCTCAGCCTGCTTATCCTTTGAGTATAGGAAGGCCACTGATTTGCTTGAGGTGATTTTATAACCTGCTGAAGTTGTTTATCAGCTGTAGGAGTTCTCTAGTGGAGTTTTTTGGGTCACTTAAGTAGACTATCATGTCATCTGCAAATAATGATAGTTTGACTTCTTCCTTTCCAATTTGTATCCCTTTGACCTCCTTATGTTTTTGAATTGCCTGAGCTAGTACCTCAAGTACAATATTGAAAAGATAAGGAGAAAGGGGGCAGCCCTGTCTAGTCCCTGATTTTAGTGGGATTGCTTCAAGTGTCTCTCCATTTAGTTTGATGCTGGCTACCGGTTTACTGTATATTACTTTTACTATGTTTAGGTATGGGCCTTGAATACCTGTCCTTTCCAAGACTTTAAGCATGAAAGGATGCTGAATTTTGTCAAATGCTTTTTCAGCATCCAAAGAAATGACCATGTGGTTTTTTTTTTTTTTCTTTGAGTTTGTTTATGTAGTGGATTGCTTTAATGGATTTCCGTATATTGAACCAACCCTGCATTCCCGGTATAAAGCTTACTTGGATCGTTTATTATTTATTTTTATTTTTATAGGATGCTTCACTGAGCCACTGACAAACACTTCACACTTATACCACACTTATACTCAGTCCAGGTCAGTAGTGTCCGCTTAGCAAATAGTCAGCTGTGGTAACCTTTCCTATCATAGATGTCTAGGAAGCAGCAACATACAAAGTAGCAGGAGGAGTTTGGAGGCATGCCAAGACAAGTTTTCAGCTGTGACTCTTTCTGCAAACTGAAGATCAGTGAAGATATGTTCCAAATATTCTTTGCAAAGCTAACAATATAAGGAACCCTATAGAAGATTTAGTGAGTATCCATTGAAAATATATTCTGCTTCAAAATATCACTGGTCTGGAACAGGTTTTACCTTATCATATGTCTTGCCTCACGTTGTGATGCTGACTGAAATGAGATTGTTGAAAATAAAACCATATGCAAAAGCAGAAATAATTGGGACATACACCTGGAGAATATTTTGCTATATTTTTCATTATTATATTACCCACAATTAATTTAAGATACCTGTAGTATATGTGGAAATGTATGTTGCAATTGCTCGTAATATATACAAAAGTAAAAATAATTTAGGTCAGCATTTTTGATCTATGTATACTTAAATTATTCAATGTTAGGTAGAGAATTCAAGAATGTCATTAGCAACAAACTTTCTTCCCGTGCTTTATTTAGCCTAAGTAAATTATTTCTCTTTTGTTTATTTATTTGTTTTCCCCAGCAAAACTTTTTAAATAACTGAATTTCTAAAGCAATCTCAATTTTCCACGTCAGATTTTAAAAAATAACATGCTCAATAGTACCAATTTTAATAATCCTTTTTCTTCATTGTCATTTACTTCTTCACAGAGTTTATTTGAAAGATAAGACTAGAAATAAAATAAACTATATGACTGGACACATGATCATTTGTTCAAATTACATTTATTCAAAACATCCAGTAATATTATTTGGATTAAATTTTCAAGAGCTGTAAATAATATATTTTATCAAAGTTTATACATAATTAAGAAAAATTGAAGACTACACTCCTTTCCCATTTTCTAAAATTTAATAATGCTGTACATGTAATGTGCCAAAAGAATAGGTATGTGTTGCAGATTTATGAGGAATTTCAATATGCTAGGGAATACAAAACAAATATGATAAAACTAAAAACTATACTTCTTTACTCCCAATGAAATTTATTATACAGTATAAATATGTTATTTGTAAATACATACCAGAATTTTATGAAATTACTGGGAAAAAATGTCGAGATTCTCACTGTTTCACATTTACTAATAAGTCAATCAGAAACAAACCTACCTCTACCATATAAGTGTGGCACATCATATTCGTGATGCAGCCAAATGATTTTTAAAAGAAAATTCTAAATAGTATGTATATGTCTTCTATTTGACCAGATTTGAACATTTGAATTCCCATTCTGGACAAGGATTATTCTATAGTTGTATCAATTCAGAATAGAAAATACACGGAAGGATGTCTCTTTTTGTGAGACCATTAATCATTGGAAGTGTTCTTTTCTCATCCTGTTAGTTTCACTGTTTCTAGTACATCCGGAAAATATTAGTGGTGAAATATAATTGACATTGTGTCCATTATAATTTAAGATACCTGTAGTATATGTGGAAAAGTATGTTGCAATTGCTTGTAATATATACAAAAGTAAACATAATTTAGTTCAGCATTTTTGATGTATGTATATTCCTTTATAATGCAATGAATACATGTCCTTTACATACTTTGCTTATTTTTAAAATTGAGGTTAATTTTAGATGTGTATTGTGTCTTGGGAATTCCAAGCTCCTGAGCTAATATCCATTGTCAGTGATTGTGTTCTTTTGTGATTGGGCTACCACACTCAGAATCATATTTTCCATTTGTATGCAATTGTTGGTAATTTTCAAGAATTCATTCTTTTAAATAGATGAAATTGTGTATAGATATAATTGTGTATAGATATGCTCCATTGTGTATAGATATATTTGTCATAGTTTCTGTTTCCATTCCTCTGTTGGGGGACATCTGTGTTCTTTCCGGCTTCTGGCTATTATAAACTTGACTGCTATGAACCTAATGGAGCAGGTGTCCTTATTACCAGCTGGGGAATCTTCTGGTTATATGCCCAGAACTGGCATAGCAGGATCCTCTTTTAGAATCATGTCCAGGTTTATGATAATTTTTCAGACTGATTTTTCCGAGTTATTGTACCAATTTACGACCCACCAGCAGTTGAAAAGTATTCCTCTTTTTATAATTCTTAGCCAGCAACTCTTATCTACTGGATTTTTGATGTAAGCTATTCGGAATTATGGGAGGTGAAATTTCAAGGTCGTTTTGATTTGCATTTCCCTGATGACTAAGATTGTTGAACATTTCTTTGGCTACTTCTCACCCATTCTATATCCCTCAGGTGAAAATTCTTTTGTTAGCTTTGTAACCTGTTTTAAATAAAAATATTTTGCTCTCTGGAGTCTTGTATCCTGGATATTTCCTTTTGTCTGTAATATGGTTGATAAAGATCTTTTCCCAATTTGTTGGTTTGCAATTAGTCACAGTGACAAGGTCCCATGCTTTACAGTATCTTTCTATTTTATGAGGTATCATTTGTCAATTCTTGATCTAAAAGAATAAATCTTTGGTGTTTTGTTTAGGAAAATTTCTCCTGTGACCATGAGCTCCAGACTCTTTCCTAGTTTCTTTTCTATTAGTTTAAATAAGTCTGGTTTTATGTTTATGTCCATGATCCACATGGACTTGAGTTCAGTAAAAGAAGATAATTGATCTATTCACATTCTTCTGCATACTGACCTGCACTTGAACCAGCACCGTTTGTTGAAAAGGCTATCTTTTGTTCATTGAATGGATTTTGTTCTTTGTCAAATATAAAGTTACCATCGGTGTATGGGTTCAGTGCTTGGTCATCAGTTCTGTTCCATTGATCTACCTACATGTCACTGTACTATTATGATTCATTATTCAACACTATCACTTTTTAGTATCACCTGAGATCCAGGTTACTGATTCCCCTGGAAGTACTTTTACTGATGAAAATAGTTTGACCTGTACTGGAATTTTTGCTCTTCCAGTAGAATTTAAGAATTGCTTTTCTAACTTTGGAAGAATTTATATATGATTTTAAATGGGATTGCTTTAAATCTGTAGATATTCCAAAGAATTAATATTTTGGTAGACATATGAGAACATTTAATTTTTAATTAAAATGAATTATTATTGGTAGTAAAAAATATTATAAAATTAAAAATTGCATTCCCTTATTGCCATGTAAATGCAATTTATTAAATAATACAAATATAGTGTAACAATTAATGAATTCTCATTTTGAGTGACCATTAATCATTGGGAGTGTACAATTCTCATCCGGATTGTTTGTTTTAAGTACCTCCAGAAAATATTAGAAATAAAATATATTTTACTTCCTATTCATTATAAGATACCTGTAGTCTGTGTTGAAAATTATGTTAAAATTGGTGACATTATTTACAAATATAAAAATATATTAGCTCAGCATATTTGGCTTATCCATATGTCCTTTATTATGCAATGATAGAAAATGTGTTTGAGCCATTTTCATTGACTCTGTTCTTAACGTGAGCTTATATTTACCAATTTGAAATACAAAATCATCAAAGAACAATTGCTTAATATAAAGATTAATTTAATTCAACTTAATCTATGCACCAATCTTTTAAATTCACATTATTTATTCGTGATTGGCAACATCTGTCATCCTGAAAAAATTCCTAAATTTTGCTTCAAATCTGAATTTTTAGCTAGGTTGTTATCTCTATTTCACATTTTCTTAAGTGCAGATGGAAAGAATTGTGGTCAGATCCTTGAATTTTATAAATCTCCCTTCTTTGTGCAATTTTGCTTGCTATAATACTCTGAAAACACTCTATGAATAAAAACATTTCATCTAGGCAAGGGAAGTGATGATAGTAAATACCCTGTTTATACTAAATCCATTTAATAAATCGAGAGGTGCAATACATGAAGAGAAATCGGAACTACTAATTCAGTTGAGTTTAATATAAACATTTGTGTGAAATTAAAGCTTTCATTTCAAATAGTTAATTTTTCAATATTATTTCTCCATACTTGTATTATTACATCCACATATAAATGTACTCCTCAACATCTATGATCTACCTAGGTTATCTTCATATATAACATGTCTTTCTGAGACAACCCCCAACAAAAGAAATAAATTAAGCTGGAGAGATTCAAAGAAGAATGAATATGGCCAACAAGGTAAGAGAGCACACCAATGTTCTTTTCCTGTCGAACATAATAATTACACCCTGAGATTCCATTTAGAAAACAAATTTCATAAGGTCAAAGATACAAAAATGTTGGTAGACCATCTTAAAGAATGTTTACACAGGAAATTGAGTCTACCTGTGTGACAAAATTTCTACACCGTATTTTTTTAAGTCCATTATTTTTTTGCCATGAAAGGCATACTGATAAAGACAGAACAAAAAGAGCCTGCCCCTTCTGGAGATTCTTCACATATGCATTCATTCCCCCAAACCAGCCACTATTGTGAATGTCAACAAGCACTTGTTAACATGAGTATGATAGAACTGTGTATTGCCACCACAAATACAGAGGTGGGCGCTCTCTACCACCTATTGAACTGAGTAAAAGTTCCCCATTCCTGGAGCTAGAGAAAGGATCCAAGGAGATTAAGTAGCTTGTACCCCATAGGATGATCAAGAAGTGAAAGTATCAAGTAACCCCAGGTCTTTCAGGGACTAAGCCAATTACCTTTGAGTACACAAGGATGGTTCCTTGGTTCCAACTGAATATGTAGTAGAGGATGGAATTCTTGGACAACAAAGAAAGAAAGAACATTGGTCCTGTGAAGGCTCAATGACCACTTAGAGGGGAATGTTGGCATAGGTAGTTAGCATTTGTTCCTTTGGTGACCATTTGGGAGGCAGTGAAGGGATCAGATGTTGTCAGAGGGATAACAAGGAAATGGGATAATATTTGAAATGTAAATAAAGACTATATCTAATTATAAATATAAGGTTAGCAATAATCTCAAAATTATATATGCAATAAAGAGACCCATATTGTTTCTCTTTTATCATTTGCATGAGATATTGACTTGTCTCAAAATCAGATTGAATCCATTCATTATGTTGTCTAGAAACATGTTTTATGTTACCTCCAAAAAGAAGAGAAAATGTTATTTGTTGCATGGATTGAATTCGCAAAAATTGTATATAAAAAATGCCTCACATTTTTGTTTTAAACTGACTTTGTTCTGATTTCTAAACTAATGGAAAAATATTAATAATCAATGTATTCAAAATGGAAAATTGAAATAGAATATTGAAGCAGAAGTATATAAGAATAAGAGAATTTTTTAATGGCTGATAATTGACTTTATACACCTGAGGACTGATATAAATTCTCCTCCCACAGTTCTTTTATTTTAGTTTTGTTTGAATTACAATGCAATCATACTCTTTCTTCCATTTATGTCTATAACACACACTATCTCATTAAACAAAATAATCAAAATATAAGTTTTCATATGTGATTTTGAGATAAAAAATTTGTGAGAAGGAACACAAGACATGGTTTCATATCCCTAAATCTATAAAATATTTGCTTGGAGGTCTTTAAACAAAAGGAAGTCATAAAGAATGTCTCTTAATGTGACAGATTAAAATCAAGGTAATGACATTCTAAAATGTATCTCAAATAGAATTGAAATTTGGACAGTGTACACAACTAATAATAGACATTACAAGCATAAAATTAGTTTTGCAAAAGCAAACTCTAATGATCTGTAAAGTGTTAGGGATTTCATGTATGTCTTCATTCACCTTTACATTCAAATTGTTAAGAGAATTGATTTAATTGGAAAAAATACATTTTATTTTTGATTAACTTACCCAGCTATATTTTGATCCTTACTATTTCCCATCAACCAACTCAACAGTCATTATTTTTCTAATTAAATGGACACATTTCTTTATCCAAAATGAAGTAACCTAGAAAACCTGAAGAATGTTCTTTGAATCAGAAAATTCAGCTGTGTTTCTTTAATTACACTTAGTTCTTCTGCACGGTGCCTTTAAAATAAGCAATATCCATGTGCTAAGCAGTTTAAAAGTCACTTTAAGATTATTTTCAATTTAATAATTAGCATTTTTAAAATTTAATAATATTAAAAGTTAAATAGCTTCATAATTTTATCTCTTCCCTGACTCTGTATTTTCTGATATTCCTTCTGTACAACATTCACTATATTAACATTATTTTCCTCTTTTGTTTATAACATAATAATAGATATTATAATTAAATTTGATTTCAATGAAACAGATTTTTATAATGTATTATTTGCTAACTCTTAATTTTTTCTTGGAACACACAAAACTGGATTTTTTTTGCCATAGTCTATGTTCTCCATTTAAGTCAAGAATGATATATAATTAAATTTACTTATTTTTGTTGAAGACAAATTCGTAGTAAAAATGTAGCCATGAATATCCATAACATGAATGTTTCTGGGATCTTCTATAATGTGAAATAACTTAAAGTATTGAGAGCTGAAATTTATTATTGAAATTTTTGAGCTTTCTAGGAAGTGTACAAAAATATTAAATGATGGTGTGAATGTTTATTAAATATATATTTGTATCAAAAATGTTTTTCTCCATTCTCAGTATTTCTTACAACCTCCCTTCTTCATTGTCCTGTGAGAGACTGATCCCAAGCAAATCTACCTCGCATCCCCGTTCCCTAAATTATAGAATTTCCACTTGATTGACTCTACAACTAAAGGAGACCAGGGCAGTGCACCTCACCCTAATTTTCCTGGAGTGTTAGATTGGCCACTGTAAGAGTGTTTCTGGTTTAGACTTTGTGAAATCCCGGGATCAAAGATACTTGAAGCTTATCCTCTTTCCCTCACTCTTACATAGTATTCCATGACCTCAGACCAATGTCTCGTTATAAATATGTACATTTGTCTCTGTTTTCTACTAGTACAGCCTTTCAGAAGAAAGTGCTCTTAGTCTCCAAACTGCAAGCACAACATAGTAATAATAATAGTGCCAGGGTTCACTTCCTCCAAATGGGATGGAACCCAAGTTAGGTCAGATGTTATTTTACTTTTCCTTAAGTCTCAGATAAATTTTTTCTCCTGTGATATTTTAAGAGATGAGGAAATCTGGGTCAAAAATATTGAAGCCAGGAATATTGTCCCATCCATCTACTGGGGCTGTGAGATTTAAAAATATACTTGAGGAGTAATCTCACCATGGATGATATTTAAATGTAGGCTTTTTGTATATTGTTTTACATAATATATCATGAAATTCTTTTCAAAATAAGCATGGTAATAATCATAAACATGTCACATAAATAACCCAGATTTACATATAAGGAAAAAAGAAAATTCACACCTATTGGGTCTTAGAAATGTCTTACATCTCAATGGTCTATGTATTTCTGCAAGCCATCAGCCATTACACCTTCATTGAAGTTATTCAAGTGCACATTCCATTCATTTTCCAGAACCCATGATCTTCTATTTTTAACATCCCTAATCTAGCACCTGCCATTTCCCTTACTCTAAAGCATCTTAGAAATGTTTCCCCATTTCTTTCCCTCATGTGCTTGTTGTGTTCCTGTTTTAAAGTTGGACTAAAGTCTCTTCATTTGTACCATACTTCTTGATACACTAATTATGTCTTTTGGGTTGTCACTACTAATCTGTACTGTTTATATCCATTTATTAGTTAACACATGCCCTGCCAATCTTTCTGGGTCTGAGTTTGCTCACTCAGATGATGTAAAATTACATAGAGGTCTGGAAAGGATATACCCGTTTTTTTCAATTTAAAGAAGATTGTTTCTTTATCTAAATATTCTCTCCACTATATTTAATATAAGCCATTGTGACAGATGTTAGGTGGAATCTCAGGGTGATTCCTCTTTAAATTTCTCTAAGGAATAATGATGATGTAAAGTTTTGTACATTTTCCTGGCCATTCTATGTTGTATATTTCTTAAATATTTTCCTGGCCATTAGTTGTTGTATATTTATGCACATATTTCCTGGCCATTTCATAGTCCTCTATGGTGAATTAGGCAGAAGAACTTACTTTTCATTTGTTTGCTTGTTTCTTAGTTTTCTTGGAGACAAGTTTTTCTGTAATGCCCTGGTTGTCCTGGAACTCACTGCCAAATAGTGCCACAAATCCAAACCATGTTGAATCATGAGGAGGGTCACTCTGTCTCGTACAAGTTTCTGAATAATCATCCTTGAAAAGCAGGCAAGACAAATTTCTTTGTGAGATGTTGGATAGAATAATAATCATAGAAGCCATTAAATCCTTAAAAGATGCCCACTTTTCTTTAACTGACAGATAATGTAGCAGTGATGGTGCTGGCAATCATTTGATTAATTCTAGGCAGAGGAAAATGAAATAGTCTAGAAACAGCAAAGAAAATTCCTTGAGCTGAATTAGCTTTTATCTTTTGTACACCTAACATACGAAAGTGTGCCTGGATATAGGTCTCTGTAAGTTATATATTATCTGTCTAAAGTCAGAAACCAATAGATTTTGGCTAAAGGAACAATAGGGTTGAGACAAGACAGTTGACACATTGAGAGCATAGCATGAAGGAAGCCCAAACCTAAGTGACTAGTAATTTCCTCATTATACTTGGTTGCCCCATTTCTTTTTTATTCTTTGTTTACATCACAAATGATTTCAACTTTCCCAGTTCCCCATCTCCCCAGATGCACTATAAGCCTTCTTCTCTCCACCCATATTCTTGGGAAGTAGAAACAGGTTGATTGTGTCTCAAGGATAACCTGTAAAGCAAGGGCCATCAACACTCATTTTAGAGAGGAACATTCTAGTGCTTTCTAATTTATTATATATAAATATATATAATATATAATTTCTATATTGGATTATATGTTTTGTGTTTGGGTATATATTTATACTTGAAATCACAATTACCAAGGGTCCATATTGAAGTCAAAGGACTAATGGTATGATGTGGTTCTCTTCTTTAGCAAATTGTTTAGCAATTCATATATTTTCCATAGGAGAGAGTTCACTAGTCTCCTTGATATACTGCTAGAACCAGGCCATTTTAAAGATTTATCAATTTGTATACAATCCTGTATTGTGCTACATATATAATTAAAAACTCTTCAAAGTAATATAATATAGAAAACTATACTAGAATATTATAAAAATAAATCCTTCCTAAGTTGTGAAAGTTTTGCTCATTTTTACCATAGAGACTAACATTGAACATAATTTATTTTAATATCCCTACATGCTGACTTTCTGTCTTTTTTTCATTGAATATATTCTCTCATATCACATTCTATAACCTTATTTCTTCTACAGCATAAACCACACACAATGCCAATCATTTGTCTATATTTTAAAAAATATGCCTACTAGTGATAATGTTGAAATGAATCTATACAGATTTCTTCCAAAGGATGCTAGGCTAGAAAACCAATTAGGTAGACATGGATATTAAAAAAGCAAAAGCAAAAGGAAAAGGAACAGTACCAATTCACTCTGATCTGAGACCCATATAAACAGAAACTATAACATAAATATGCAGGGTTTCCATAGAGATGCATTGTTTTTTGTAACAGTCAAATAGAACCACTATTAGCAGAGTAAGGTTGATTCTTTAGCTTTGATTTTTATATCCTTGACATCTCTGCCTGCTAAAATCCTTCATTCTCCCCTTCAATAAGGTATGATAATCTTCTGACTTATATTGGGTTGTTGGTATTTACATATGAGTGCATTGTTTTCTTGTGGAGTCATCTATAATAACGGTTGTAGTAGATGCCAATCTAGGAGCATAAGAGAATGTCTTTATACATCATCTTAGTGACTTTTTTTTAACAATTGTGGTTGGTTCATGTACATCTTCAGAACATTTAAATTTATTTACCTTTCTTTCACAACAGTTACGGGGGCTTCATATTATGTCAAAGACATTAGGCTGGAAATAATCTAGATATCCCTGATTGAAGAGTTTAAAATAAACAAATGTCACTCTTACACTTAGCAAAATGAAAGAGTTGATAAATGCAATGCTTATCTTGATTTTTTGTAGAGTTTTATTTTGCTTTTACTTATTTGATTTCAGCAGTGAGTCAATGATTTCCTGCATTCTATTCCTCTTTGATGTATTAGCTTCTTTCTGTTTTAAAGCTTCCAGGTGTGCTGTTAAGTTGCTAGTAAGTGTTTCTTCCAGCTTCCTTTGGAGGCACACTGAACTATGGATTTTCCTCTTAGGACAGCTTTCATAGTATTCCATAAATTTGGGAATGCTCTGCCATCATTTTCATTAAATTCCAAAAATTTATTTTGTTTCTTTATTAACAAATTATTTGTTTTATTTCTATATTTCTAACTTGACCAATATATCATTGTGTAATGCATTTTTCAGCTTGCATGTGTATGTAGATTTTCTGTTATAATTGTTTCTATTGAATATAACCTTTTCTCCATAGTAATCTGACTGGAGGCATGGGATTATTTGGATCTTCTAATATCTGTTGAGGTCTGTTTTGTGACTAATGATATTGTTATCTTTTGGAGACAGTTACATGAGGTGCTTAAAAGGTATATTCTTTTGATCTATTAGATCCATTTGGTCTAAAAATTGTTATTTTTACTCTGTGTCTGTTTATTTTGTGTTTTCCTGATCTGTCCATTGAAGATCGTGGGGTGTTGAAGTCACCCTCAATTATTGTGTGGTGTGAAGTGTGCTTTAAGCTTTAGTAAAATTTCCCTTATGAATGTAGGTGACCTTGTATTTGGAGCATAAATATTCAGAATTGAGAGTTCTTCTTGGTGGATATTTCCTTTGAGGGACATGAAGTGTCCTTCTGTGTCTTTTTTGACAACTTTAGGTTGAAGTCACTTTTATCTGAATGGCTAATCCAGCTCATTTCCTGGGACCATTTGCTTGGAAAAAATTCAGCTCTTTACTCTGAAGTAGTGTTTGTCTTTGACACTGAGATGAGTTTCCTGTATACAGCAAAATATTTGGTCCTGTTCACATATTCAGCCTATAAATCTATGTCTTTCCATTGGGGGAATTGTGTGCATTGATTTTAAGAAATATTAAGGAATGGTGATTTTTACTTCCTGCTATTTCTACTGTAATTTTCTTTGTTTCTGTATTTATCTCCCTGTTGATGTGTTGAAAATTATTATTCAGTAGTTTCTTGCTTTTCTAAAGCATAGTTTCCTTCCTTTTTTTTTTTTTTCGGTTTTCTATTCAGTATCCTTAGAAATGCTGGATTTTTTCAAAGATACTGTGTACATTTGTTTTTTGTTTTTATTATTGTTTTTTGTTTTTGTTAGTTTGTGTGTGTGTGTGTGTGTGTGTGTGTGTGTGTATGTATGTGATGAATTCCTTGGTTTAGCCATCTATGGTAATATAAAGGTTTGCTGGAGATAGCAGTGCAGGTTTTCATTTATATTACATTAGTATGTGTAACTTGGGAAAGGGGAGATATTTGCATTTCAGGGAAGCCAGAGATTCAGTAGAAGCCTCTATAGCTATTTGAAATGGTTTTTCTAATTTAAGGATGATTACAATGGAATGTCCTAATCATCCAACTGCCACTCAAGGAGCTACCACAGTGCTGGTCAGGTAAAAACTGATTACCAAGGGAATGTATGTTTCTTCTGAAATGTTCAGAAGACATAAATATTCTGCAGGGGGATGTTGAGTCTACAGATGTCTATTCTGTCAGCATTAGCAGAAGTTGTCTAAAAGTTTCAAGTACAGAGACCATTTTCAATGATCTGCATATCTCGTTAACCACCCTGGCTGCTAGCATGCTCCTTCAGCATACTTTAGAAAAAATAAAAACATGTCCTCTTCCCACACTCAGGGTACCTAGGATTTGAAATTCTAAAAAACGTGTTTTATGGAGTTATGATTCTCCTCTCTTTTGTTTCGAAAAATATTGTTTTAAAGTTCTCTGGGCCTGCTCCACAATATCCTGTCTTTGAGGATTATAAGGAAAATCAGTAGTATGCATATTATATTGTTATCAAAACATCTCAAATAACGTACTGTAAAAGTCAGTTATAATATTTATAGTAAAATTATTGAAACATATAGTATAGAAAGACAACATAGGCAATCACTACTTCAATTTTAGGTGCTTCTTCTGTTATCACAATTATAATTAGAAAGCTTGAAATCTGTTAATAGTCATATGTAATTTTTTAAATATTTTTTTAAATCACAAATATGAATTACATCTATTTCTCTTGATTATGTACAAATCCTCCAGGATTAATACTATTGTGTAGTATATGTAGAACTTGTGGACACTGAGGACAAGTCTTTATATTTTGACTTGTACATTTCTAGAAATATTAAATTATTTTCTTAAGCTATTATTATTTTGATGATATAGAGAATTAAACCTTTATGTAAAGTCTATAATTTGACTGATATGTAAATCTGTTGTGGCATTGTTTTCATTAATGAATCTGGAAAATGTATGATGAGCTTTAAATATCTTAAAAGCAAGAGAGAGTAATTTTTTCTAAAATTAAACCTTAATTCATATTCGTATAAAATTTGAAAATTAGTAATATCTATAAAAAATAATTTTAAGCAATTGCAAATCATGAGATACTTATTTTAATTATAAGTCTACAAATTAAAGCCTTGATTATTTAACGTTTTAATAAACAGTGGTTATAGCACATAATTTAATTATTTGTGAAGCAGGAGAAATATTTAAGATAATAAACATGCAATATAAATGTTTATATTTCTCTATCATAGTGAACTGTTTATAAGTATAGTAAATGCATTATTTATTGACTGTAGACATATGTTAACCATAATAAATAGAGGCAAATTTTAAAAATTTGTGTCTGATATAATGATTATCAAATTTGCCTAAAAAGTTTTCTATGCAAAAGACCAATTATTAATATTCTTAAAAACCAATGCAAAAGCTCTTTTGACTAAGGAATAAATATCGTTTTTTATTAAACATTTTTTTGATTCTCTCTCATAATTTTGTATTAACATAGCAACAGAGCCATAATAGGGTGCTCAAACTTTACTTGGAGGTAAAGAAATAGAAAGAAATCCAGGAGAATACAAAAGCCAACAAGGAGGAAATGCAAAAAACACTTAAAGAAATACATGAGAATTAACATTAATGGTCCCTTTACCAAAGGACTGTTGTGAAACTGCCAACAATTGAATTTTTTGTAAAGTAAGTTTTCCCACATCAGTTAATTGTCTATGGGATTAGCATTTGCATTCTCCTTGAGACTACCAGAGGTTTATGTTCTCTTGTGGCAAACTTGAGGTCTTCATAAATTAACATTTTCTCAAAGTTTTCAAAATCATTTAAATTAAATAAACTATCTTTTTTATTTGAGTTTCCTGTGCCACAGTTTGTTTAGGATATAATGGATCCACTTATCTGATATTTTTAAATAACAAATATGGATGAGTTAAAATCTTGAGCTTGTGATAGACTTGTAAACTGCAACTAATGGAACATTGGCACTTTAAATATTTTTAAATGTCTTTTTGAAATATTAGAGCATGCACATTATTTTGAAGAATATATGTTTTAAACAATCTATTCTCTTTAAAATAATATCAAGAGCATCACTTTTACATAGAAAGTTTGACTGTCAATTCTTACTTATAAATGCATGACAGTGAAGCTTTTAATGCATTAGTTAAGAGACATTGTTTTAAATTATATCTTTTATAAGTCCCTTTTCTAGGATAAGAGTTACATAAAATATTATCTCAATTTTGAATTATCTTCAGAGACCTGTTTTTCTGGGTTGGCTTATCTCACCTGTTTTTTAGAATGACTCCAACCCTGAGTTACCAATTTTAAGCTAAATTTCTGTGACCAATGCTATAAATTTTTAATCATATCAATAACTTATATTTCAATACTCTATAACTACACATGCAGAACATATTTATATCTTAAAAACCAGTCAGGAACAAAAGTGAAGTTGCTATAAACATATATGTATTTAAACCAGAGAAAAGTTTCTTACATTTTTTAACTGTAATTTCAAGTGAAAAATCACCTTGTAGAAACCAATATTCACAATTACAGAGGTTTTCCTAGGAAAAATAAAGTTATCAGCTCTCTTACTAAAAATGTTGAATAACCATAAAGTTTTCTCTATCCTATGTCCCATCTCCTATTTCTATGAGCATTTTCATCTACCTAGTCACCTACAACTTCCTCTCTACCTCACTTTTACTACATGGGGCTTCCAGTCTTCTTACAACCAAGGGTACCATTTAACAATGATAACACAAATGTCATCCTCGGCTAAATATGTGGAACCATGGGATCCTCCCTGTGTACTCCTTATTTTGGGGGTAGTGTCTAGGTATTCGGGGTGTTTGTGTGTGTGTGTGTGTGTGTGTGTGTGTGTGTGTGTGTGTGTGAGTTCTGGATGCAAATATGTTAACTAGCAAAAGCTGTGAATGGATGGAAAGATAAGCCAACCCATCAATTTGTTAGCAGAAATCTAGTGATATTTTCTTTCTACCTCTGATTTAGCCACAAGATCTTTTTGGAGAAGTGTTCAAGTTTCACTATCGTCTTAATTTTAGAGATATCCAGCAGGGATAAACACATCTGATCCACATAAAAAAAATACAGGTTCTGCCAACACAGAGTATTAATTATTTTATTAAATTTTTGTAATTCTGTAGTTACCAACCATTTAAATAGGGTAAAATATCCCTCATCCATTTTCTCATCTTAATTAATCCAGTAATCAATACTATGTTTTAAAGGCTAAAATATCTGAGTTTATTAAGTAGTTTAAAATTCAATTAATGGTTTCAAATAACAGTTCTCACTAAACAAAGTCAAAGGTAAGATATAAATGAAGATTGGGACACTAAGAGAAAAGTTATTTAAACTCTATAAAAAGCCAACCTAGCTGTATGATTTTTTTGTATGTATCAGACTGCAGGTGTGCCATACAGCTTATCATACTCAAAAACTTTCAAGGTATCGAGAGTCTTTCTTGAGCACTTTTTCAATCTTCCATGGTCTTGTTCACTCTTTTGATATTTAAATTCCAGTCAGATAAATATAACAGGATCACATCTGGAAAAATGTATGTAAATAGAGCAGCAAAAAAGTCACAGAAAATACATGAATTATCCATTTCTTGTTAATACAAGGTACTATCAGTTTGTTTGCAATTACATCACAAAGACATATACTAGAACCATTATGTAAGGAAATATTCCATGAAAAATGAGCTGTTTCTATTCAATGGCATGTCATAGGTGTTCTGTTACCTCATCCTAGGTCATTTGTTCTTGAAACTCTATATCAAACATTTTAACACATAAATCTGTGGATTGCACAACAACAATTCCCCTTAGCATATACTCTCCTACCAATAAGGTGATATTTCCTTCTGCTCCCAAACCATCCTTCAATAAATGTTTTTACTCTATTCTGTGTTTATTGATGTGTACTAAGAATAGAAATTGCAACAATTTGCTTCCTTGAAGAAATGAAAAATTCTTTTATTATCCACACTATATGCAGTCTTATATATTACCATGTGTCTTTTTTCAAACATTGGTCTATTGTGTTTAATAATCTCTTCATTATATTTTTAATAATGCCAAATGATTTATGGGCATGATGCCAAACTAAAAGAGAAAATTAATTTAATATTTGCAAAATTCAATATCCAAATTCTTAAGTCAGAATGAAAGGAATTCTATTGCTTTTGACCAGATCCAATCCCTGGATCTGGAGTTCTTGAAAATCACTAGGAACACCTTGTTTACAGGAGAGGAGAACCTAGAGTTCTCAATGCTAATTATATATTTATATAAACATGGATTTAAATTTATAAGCTTCCATTGCTGGGGATTTTTTCTCCAAAATATGTTTAATGTCATGTTCACAATGAGTAAGCCAATGCATTCATTCCAATCATAAATACATTGTCTGGACAAATGATTTCTATGCGTCTCACTAAGGACCATCACACAGGGTGAGAGGAAAAGTGACTTTTTCATACCATGTCATGCGGAGGTATTCATCATATCATGCTATGCCACTCTGCACTCTTGTAATATGTCCTGAGTTAACCTAGACCACGGAAACCCTGTGTGTTCACCAGAAGACTCCAAGGCATCATGATTGTCATTAGAAGAAATATGGTTTTGAACCAATAATTTAAGCTCTCTTTAATTTTCCCTGAGTGACTTATCTGTAACATCTCACAACTATTGTACCATAAAGATAGGGAATAAGGAAGATTAAGAAGGCCCTCTCCTTTAACCTCTCCAGAAGAGAAGTGACTGCAGAACTACATGCCTCTGAAAATTTTTATGATAGAAGCTTAGTTCCAATATTGTGGCACTTAGATTTTACAAAACGTTTACCTGATAAGTTGATAGAAAAATCTAAGTAAAGTATGCATAAGATTCTCATGTGAGGAATTGATTTTTATCAGTGAGTGTTGTTACAGGACAAAAAATAGTATGTCCAAGTGATATGTGCAATTTTAGCACTGAGGAGATCACCATGAATTGTAGGCCCACATGGTCTTTACAAAAATATATAACATATAAATCAATGCCTACATAGGTTTAGGTATCCTTTCTCAACAATGGTTCTTTCCCAACCTATAAACATGCACTTAGATACACTGGGTGAATGGATTTAGATCAGTGGTGTTCAGAATATTTAAAACTTCACTGTAACTTCTTTACACATTTTATCAAACATGTACAAGTAAACAAATATTTCAACCACAATAATAAATTAATTAAACCTTCAATAACAGACAACTTAAAAAAGGAACAAATAATGATATAAAGAAGATGTAATAAAATATAAGAGTTGGTTTTGGATGATGGCATATTAGTTTGATTGGAATATACTGAATATGTGTATGAGAGCAAGAAGTATTTTATATTTTCAAAATTGTTATTTCTATAAATAAAGGATGTTTGACAATATGATGATTAAATTTAGCCTGTAATAGAAGTTTATGGTCATTTTCGTTTTTCTCTTTTTTTTTTTTTTTTTTTTTTTACTCTATTGGATACATTATTTATTTAAATTTCAAAGGATTTCGCCTATTCTTTCTGACCCACCTCTGAAAGTAGTATAACCTTCTCCCTTTCCCACTTGTGCAATCAACCACCTCAGCTTCCCTGTCCTGGTATTCCCCTGCACTGCTCCATCAAACCTTTCCAGGATATTTTTGTCTCTCCTTCCATTTATGTCCAACAAGTCCATCATCTGCTGCCTTTTTCTCTATAGCCTTGTCTACTCTTTGGTTTTTTTTTTTTTTTTTTTTTTTTTTACATTATGTGTTCTGGGAGTATCAGGAGGCTCATAATGTTCCTCCTATGGTGAGGAAAACCCCTTCATCTTTTTGTGTCATTTCTCTAGAAACCCAACATAGGTTACTGTGCTCAGAACAATGGCTGGTTGAGATGATCCCGCGCTATATTTGTCATGCATTAGCAAAGCATTTCAGCTTACAGCTCTATCCATCTCCAATCATCAAGTGAATGTGGGCCTCATTTTTATTTGTGTTTTCTAACTGTATATGGGATGGATTACTAAGTTTGGTAGTCTTTGGATGCTTTATTTTCTTCAGTCTGTGCTGCACAATTTGTCCCTGAAGCTCCGTCTCTGGGTATTTTGTTCCCACTCTAAGAAGGACCAGAGTATCCATATTTTGCCCTTCCTTCAATTTGAGTTTAATTTATATGTGAATTGTGTCTTGGGAATTCCAAGCTTCTGGGTTAATATCCGTTTATCAGTGAGTGCATATCATGTTTGTTCTTTGAGATTGGGTTCCCTCACTCAGGATCATATTTTCCTGCTCTATCCATTTGCTGGAAATTTTAATGAATTCACCTCTTTTAATGTCTGAGGAATACTCAATTGTGTGTCACGACCACCCTCGCCAGCAATGAATGACACAACACAGGAAGATCTTCTCCCCTGTACTTCTTCTTCTTCTCTGTACTTCTTCTTCCCTGTACTACTTCTTCTCCCCTGTACTTCTTCTTCCCTGTACTACTTCTTCTCCCCTGTACTTCTTCTTCTCCCCTGTACTTCTTCTTCCCTGCACTTCTTCTTCTCCCCTGTACTTCTTCTTCCCCCCTGTACTTCTTCATCTCTCCTGTACTTCTTCTTCTCCCCTGTACTTCTTCTTCTTCCCTGTACTTCTTCTTCTGACCCTGAGAGAATCAGCCCAGCCCTTAAATGCTAATAGCCAGCCAATCAGGCTTAGCCACGTGGGCATTGCTGATAGGTTGTATCCACGCAGAAGGCACAAGACTCTACAGGTTCCACCCAGAAAAGGACTTGTTAACTGTTAACTACAGTTAATGAGAGTTAATGGGCAAGCAGCTCCCTACAGTTCCTCCTTTTTCTTTTTAAACACGCATTCAGGTGAGAGTAGAGGTTTGACCTCTGATATATCATTTGCCCATCGGGTGGACTCATGGACCTTGTTTCGATGCCCCTCGGAGCCATCAGCCCAGTGGATTTCGTCAAACCCATCCGGTACCTTTTGCTCAGAGACGGGTTCTGGGGTACCAACCCATGTGCAATCAAACGTGCTCCCCTCAAGGGCTCTCCAATCATGGGCCCCTGAGTGCAGTGCTTAGCCTCGCATCCTGAGCATGGGAAGCATCTTATTAGGCCTTCATGGCTGACAGCCAAGCCTGGGAGGACTGTCCAGCTTCAATGACTGTGAATGCTTGTACCATCATTGCAACCTGTCTTTGTTGGATACACTTCATTCTGCAGATGCACCACAGGCAAACAATTGAAAGTACTATCAAAAGGATGGCAAGGGAATACTTTTCATTTACACTTCCCTCCTCTTAATCTAAAGGTGAATAAGGTATATCAAGAGACTTGTTAGAAATAAAAAGACAAGGAAACAGCTTAGTATCATGGCGTATCAGCATGGGTCTCAGAAACACCGACAAGATCGCCCATCTTGGCTCCATCTACACCAGCATCAACATCTTGCTGAGAATTAGTAACAGCAGGAGGATCTTCATTTTTATTGCAGCGTCTGGTCAGCTGCTCAGGCACCCACAGTGGATCTTGTTGAGTCTGAGGAAACAAACAAACAGAACATCTCACCCACGCCAACACTAGATTAGGGCCATGCCATAATCCAGTAAGCACATCCTTCCATTTAACATAACCCTTCAAGGTATTATAAGGGCATTGGTGCCGATCAGCTGCAGCCAAACCATCATTATCCAGATTTAAAAAATTTAAATACTGCCAATGAAAGTCATTCTGTAGGTGTTCTACCATACCCAATTCCCTCTTTTTGTTTTGTTAAACAAAGAGCCTCAACATGAGCCACCGTGAAGGCAGCGGATGTTCCATAATTTTGAACTTATTCGGCCAGAGATTTGATAACTTTAAAGTCTAAAGGCTCATGATTCCTTTGCCCTTGTGGATTCTGAAACACTGGATAAGCTAAAGAGAGCTCGGTGCGAACCTGTGACCAAACTTGAGGCCAAAAGGAATTCCCTGTATACAGGGTATTCTCTAGATTAGGTGTAGGAGTGGAAGGTGCTGGCAGGGTGGGGACGGCCATACCCATTGATGGTGCCACCACCCCTGACTTATCTCTAAGTTTCTTCCTCTGTTTTAGGCTCACTCCCTCCAACTGTTCAACCAGAGCATGTATCTCCTCCTCCTCAAGATCAGAATCTTCCGAACTGAAATCTCTTAACCCTTCTGAGGCGGGGTAGAGAGACTTTGCCCCTTTTTCTTTAATATTCTCTGCCTTTTCTGATCTTTCCTCTTGTAAGATTTCTAAAGTAGTTTGTCCATCCTCTACGGCCTTACAGCATGTTTTATCTTCTAAACAGCCTCTAACAAGCTTCCAAATAGGTTTTACTCCTCCTTTGAGTGTGCCCCTATCCCAGGCTAAGTCCAGATCCTTCCCTAACCTATCCCAGCAGGCGACCGTTTGGCTGCCATAAACAGTAAACCAGGGTGCCACGGTATTACATTCATTAAGAAATCTCTCTAAGGTCGATTTCTTGATCTTTAAATTCTTTGATAAAAGCAACTCCTGAAGAGCCAGAAAAATTGGATGAGACTGTGAGGTCCCCATTTTAAAAATTAAGGCTCTAAGTCCTTTTACTTGCGATCACCGGGGGTGCACTTCGGTCAGCAAAACCAGAACACGACTCCCCCAAAAAAAACGCAGGAAAAAATGTAGGGCACTGCTATCAGAGCAGGGTCCATAAATTGTAACTCTTTTTTTTTATTCGATATAATTTATTTACATTTCAAATGATTTCCCCTTTTCTAGCCCGCCCACTCCCCGAAAGTCCCGCAAACCCCCTTCTCTTCCCCTGTCCTCCCACCCACCCCTTCCCACTTCCCCGTTCTGCTTTTGCTGAATACTGTTTCACTGAGTCTTTCCAGAACCAGGGGCCACTCCTCCTTTCTTCTTGTACCTCATTTGATGTGTGGATTATGTTTTGGGTATTCCAGTTTTCTAGGTTAATATCCACTTATTAGTGAGTGCATACCATGATTCACCTTTTGAGTCTGGGTTACCTCACTTAGTATGATATTCTCTAGCTCCATCCATTTGCCTAAGAATTTCATGAATTCATTGTTTCTAATGGCTGAATAGTACTCCATTGTGTAGATATACCACATTTTATGCATCCACTCTTCTGTTGAGGGATACCTGGGTTCTTTCCAGCATCTGGCAATTACAAATAGGGCTGCTATGAACATAGTAGAACATGTATCCTTATTACATGGTGGGGAGACTTCTGGGTATATGCCCAGGAGTGGTACAGCAGGATCTTCTGGAAGTAAGGTGCCCAGTTTTCGGAGGAACCGCCAGAATGATTTCCAGAGTGGTTGTACCAATTTGCAACCCCACCAGTAGTGGAGGAGTGTTCCTCTTTCTCCACACCCTCTCCAACACCTGCTGTCTCCTGAGTTTTTAATCTTAGCCATTCTGACTGGTGTAAGATGAAATCTTAGAGTTGTTTTGATTTGCATTTGCAAAATGACTAATGAAGTTGAGCATTTTTTAAGATGTTTCTCCGCCATCCGAAGTTCTTCAGGTGAGAATTCTTTGTTTAACTCTGTACCCCATTTTTAATAGGGTTGTTTGGTTTTCTGGAGTCTAACTTCTTGAGTTCTTTATATATATTAGATATTAGGCCTCTATCTGATGTAGGATTGGTGAAGATCTTTTCCCAATTTGTTGGTTGCCGATTTGTCCTCTTGATGGTGTCCTTTGCCTTACAGAAACTTTGTAATTTTATGAGGTCCCATTTGTCAATTCTTGCTCTTAGAGCATACGCTATTGGTGTTCTGTTCAGAAACTTTCTCCCTGTACCGATGTCCTCAAGGGTCTTCCCCAATTTCTATTCTATTAGCTTCAGAGTGTCTGGCTTTATGTGGAGGTCCTTGATCCATTTGGATTTGAGCTTAGTACAAGGAGACAAGGATGGATCAATTCTCATTCTTCTGCATGCTGACCTCCAGTTGAACCAGCACCATTTGTTGAAAAGGCTATCTTTTTTCCATTGGATGTTTTCAGCCTCTTTGTCGAGGATCAAGTGGCCATAGGTGTGTGGGTTCATTTCTGGAACTTCAATCCTGTTCCATTGATCCTCCTGCCTGTCACTGTACCAATACCATGCAGTTTTTAACACTATTGCTCTGTAGTATTGCTTGAGGTCAGGGATACTGATTCCCCCAGATTTTTTTTGTTGCTGAGAATAGTTTTAGCTATCCTGGGTTTTTTGTTGTTCCAGATGAATTTGATAATTGCTCTTTCTAACTCTGTGAAGAATTGAGTTGGGATTTTGGTGGGTATTGCATTGAATCTGTATAGTGCTTTAGGCAAAATGGCCATTTTAACTATATTGATTCTACCGATCCATGAGCATGGGAGGTTTTCCCCATTTTTTGAGGTCTTCTTCCATTTCCTTCTTCAGAGTCTTGAAGTTCTTGTCATACAGATCTTTCACATGTTTGGTAAGAGTCACCCCAAGATACTTTATACTGTTTGTGGCTATTGTGAAGGGGGTCATTTCCCTAATTTCTTTCTCAGCCTGCTTATCCTTTGAGTATAGGAAGGCCACTGATTTGCTTGAGTTGATTTTATAACCTGCCACTTTGCTGAAGTTGTTTATCAGCTGTAGGATCTCTCTAGTGGAGTTCTTTGGGTCACTTAGGTAGACGATCATGTAGTCTGCAAATAATGATAGTTTGACTTCTTACTTTCCAATTTGTATCCCTTTGACCTCCTTATGTTGTCGAATTGCCCGAGCTAGTACCTCAAGTACAATATGGAAAAGATAAGGAGAAAGGGGGCAGCCTTGTCTGGTCCCTGATTTCAGTGGGATTGCTTCAAGTTTCTCTCCATTTAGTTTGATGCTGGCTACCGGTTTGCTGTATATTGCTTTTACTATGTTCAGGTATGGGCCTTGAATTCCTGTTCTCTCGAAGACTTTAAGCATGAAGGGATGCTGAATTTTGTCAAATGCTTTTTCAGCATCCAATGAAATGACCATGTGGTTTTGTTCTTTGAGTTTGTTTATGTAGTGGATTGTATTGATGGATTTCCGTATATTGAACCAACCCTGCATTCCCGGGATAAAGCCTACTTGATCATGGTGGATGATCGTTTTGATGTGTTCTTGGATTCGGTTGGCAAGAATTTTATTGAGTATTTTTGCATCGATGTTCATAAGGGAAATTGGTCTGAAGTTCTCTTTCTTTGTTGGATCTTTGTGTGGCTTTGGTATCAGCGTAATTGTGGCTTCGTAGAAGGAATTGGGTAGTGTTCCTTCTGTTTCTATTTGTGGAATAGTTTGAAGAGTATTGGTGTTAACTCTTCTTTGAAGGTCTGGTAGAATTCTGCACTGAACCCATCTGGTCCTGTGCTTTTTTTGGTTGGAAGACTTTCTATGACTCCTTCTATTTCTTTAGGCATTATGGGACTGTTTAGATGGTCTAGTTGGTCCTGATTTAATTTTGGTATTTGGTATCTGTCAAGGAAATTGTCCATTTCCTCCAGATTCTCCAGTTGTGTTGAGTATAGGCTCTTGTAGTAGGATCTGATGATTTTTTGGATTTCCTCAGTTTCCGTTGTTTTATCTCCCTTTTCATTTCTAAGTTTGTTAATTTGGATACTTTCTCTGTGCCCTTTGGTCATTCTGGCTAAGGGTTTATCTATCTTGTTGATTTTCTCAAAGAACCAGCTCCTGATATTGTTGATTTTTTGTATGGTTCTCTTTGTTTCTACTTGATTGATTTCGGCCCTGAGTTTGATGATTTCCTGCCTTCTACTCCTCCTGGGCGAAATAGCTTCTTTTTGTTCTAAGGCTTTCAGGTGTGTCATTAAGCTGGTAATGTATGCTCTCTACATTTTCTTTTTGGAGGCACTCACGGCTATTCGTTTTCCTCTTAGCACTGCTTTCATTGTGTCCCATAAATTTGGGTATGTTGTGTTTTCATTTTCATTGTGTTCTAAAAAGTCTTTAATTTCTTTCTTTATTTCTTTCTTGACCAAGGTATCATTGAGTAGAGTATTGTTCAGTTTCCACGTGTATGTTGGCTTTCTGTTGTTTCTGTTGCTATTGAAGACCACTTTTACTCCATAGTGATCAGATAGGAGGCATGGGATTAGTTCGATCTTCTTATATTTGTTGAGGTCTGTCTTGTGACCAATTATATTGTCGATTTTGGAGAAGGTACCATGAGGTGCTGAGAAAATGGTATATTCTTTTGTTTTAGGATAGAATGTTCTATATATATCTGTTAAATCTAATTGGTCCAAAGCTTCAATTAGTTTCATTGTGTCCTGTTTAGTTTCTGTTTTCCTGATCGGTGCATTGAGGAAAGTGCAGTGTTGAAGTCACCCGCAATTATTGTGTTAGGTGCAATGTGTGCTTTTAGTTTTAATAAAGTTTCTTTTACGAAAGAGGGTGCCCTTGCATTTGGTGCATAGATGTTCAGAATTGACAGTTCTTCTTTTTGTATTTTTCCTTTGACAAGCAAGAAGTGTCCCTCAGGGTCTCTTTTGATGACTTTGGGTTGAAAGTCAATTTTATCTGATATTAAAATGGCTACTCCAGCATGTTTCCTGAGACCATTTGCTTGTAAAAATGTCTTCCAGCCTTTTACTCTAAGGTGGTGTTTGTCTTTGACCCTGAGATGTGTTTCCTGTAAGCAGCAAAATGTAGGGTTCTGTTTACGTATCCATTCAGTTAGTCTATGTCTTTTTATTGGGGCATTAAGTCCATTGATGTTAAGAGATATTAAGGAATAGTGATTGTTACTTCCTATCATTTTTGACGTTATTTTTTAAATTTGAATGCTTAACTTCTTTTGGGTTTGATGAAAGGTTACTATCTTGCTTTTTCCAGGGTGAAGTTTCCCTCCTTGTATTGGTGTTGTCCTCCTATTATCCTTTTTAGGGCTGGGTTTGTGGATAGATATTGGGTAAACTTGGTTTTGTCATGAAATATCTTAGTTTCTCCATCTATGGTGATTGAGAGTTTTGCTGGATATAGTAGTTTTGGTTGGCATTTGTGTTCTCTTAGAGTCTGCATGAGATCTGCCCAGGACCTTCTAGCCTTCATAGTCTCAGGTGAAAAGTCTGCTGTGATTCTGATATGTCTTCCTTTATATGTTACTTGGCCTTTTTCTCTTACTGCCTTTAGTATTCTTTCTTTGTTTAGAACACTTGGTGTTTTGATTATTATGTGACGGGATGTATTTCTGTTCTGGTCCAGTCTGTTTGGAGTTCTGTAGGCTTCTTGTATATTCATGGGCATCTCTCTCTTTAGGTTAGGGAAGTTTTCTTCCATAATTTTATTGAAGATGTTTGCTGGCCCTTTAAGTTGTAAATCTTCACTCTCATCTATACCTATAATCCTTACGTTTGGTCTTCTCATTGTGTCCTGGATTTCCTGGATATTTTGGGTTACAAGCTTTTTGCATTTTGCATTTTCTTTAACTGTTGAGTCCATGGTTTCTATGGAATCTTCAGCATCTGAGATTCTTTCTTCTATCTCCTGTACTCTGTAGTTGATATTTGCATCTCTGTCCCCTGATTTCTTCCCAAGGCTTTCTATCTCCAAAGTTGTCTCCCTTTGAGTTTTCTTAGTTGTTTCTACTTCTGATTTTAGATCCTGGATGGTTTTGCTTAGCTCCTTCACTTGCATGTTTGTGTTTTCCTGTAATTCTTTAAGAGATTTTTGTGTTTCGTCTTTCATGACCTCAGCCTGTTGACCAAAGTTCTCCTGTATTTCTTTAAGAGATTTTTGTGTTTCGTCTTTCATGACCTCAGCCTGTTGACCAAAGTTCTCCTGTATTTCTTTAAGTGTTTTTTGCATTTCCTCCTTGTTGGCTTTTGTATTCTCCTGGATTTCTTTCAATGATTTTTGTGTTTCCCTTGCAAGGGCTTCTAACATTTGATCCATTTTCTCCTGAATTTCTTTATGTATGACCTTCATGTGTTCCTGTACCAGCATCATGACCAGTGATTTTAAATCCAAATCTTGTTTTACTGGTGTGATGGGGTATCCAGGACATATTGGTAGAGAATTGGGTTCAGATGTTGCCATATTGCCTTGTTTTCTGTTAGTGACGTTCCTGCGTTTGCCTTTTGCCATCTAGTTCTCACTGGTGTTAGTTTATCTTGTCAGTGCTGGACTCACCAGTGCAAGCTGCCCCTTCCCAGTTGGCCTCTGGTGCACAGCTTACCTCCTGTACTGCTTGTAGACAGTGTGCTGCTGCCCAGGCTTTTCCGATCCCAAAGCAGTCACCTGAAGGCTCCCGCTGGGGCCCGCTGGATTCACTGGAGCACACTGACTTCTCCCAGCTGGCCACCCGGAAGCCCAGCTAGCCACTTGCAGGACTTGGAGATGTAATGCTGCCGCCCAGACTGATCTGGATCCGGAAGCGGAGAGAGTAGAGCTAAGGGCTTCTGCCTGAGGCCTTGCCCCAGATTGTGTCTGTGGAGCAGATGGAGCCCGTGTGCACTCCCAGGGAGTGCCGATGGTGTATGCTACTGTGACCTCCCTTGTGTTCAGCTCACTCCGCTGGGCAGCCGATCCGCCAACCGGGCTGTCGCACACAAAGTTAGCCTGGCCGCCCAGTCCCTGAGTCCAGGCAAAAGCCTGGGAGGCCAAGGTCCGAGCAAAGTTCCCCTAGGGCTATGACTGTTAATTGGGTCTGCCAGGTGACTAGGATGGCGGGCGTGCGCGCCCGCGCTCCCTGAAAGCGCCAGGAGAGTCTGCTTTGCTAACAATCACCTGGGCGGGTTGACTCACAGATGGCCCACCAAGCCGCACAGTTCTTGGGGTCAGTCCTGTGCCTTTTGGGGCCTGGACCCCCTCTTTGTTAGCCTTAGGCTATGCCTGTTACAGGTCTGCCCGCCTGAGCTCTCTGTCGTCCTGCAGGCAAAATGGCGGCGGTGCGCTCGCAGGCCTGGGCAAAAAACCTCCTGGCTTGGTTGGCACCCCGATGGGCCCCCGACTTGCCCAGGGCCTGGGTGCAGGCCAACGCCCGTTGGGCTCAGACCACCGCAGTGTTGGCCTCGGATTATGTTTGTGTACCTCAGTCTGTCCGATCCCTGGAGTACGGAACCAAGATGGATGCACCTCTCCTGACTGGTGGGAGGCCGAGTTCTGAAGTGGCCTCCTTGCAGGAAAGGCGCCGCACAACTGCAGCTGCTTGCTGCCCGGCTGGTCAGCGAAGGTCAGTGGTCGTGGGCGCAGGGCCTAACTGGTCCCTGTGACGCCTTGGTTCCACTGCTGATGGCCCTTCAGCTGGAGCAGCCACTGCTGCCACTGCAGCTGCCAAAATTGTAACTCTTTACTTTTCACTAGGTTGCTATAAATTGTAACTCTTTACTCTTCACTAGGTTGCTAATCTGCTAACTTAAACCTCTGCAGACTTTACTTTCACTTTCGGTTTGCCTTCTGCAACCTTTTCTCTCCCTCTTTGTCTACAGAGAGGAGCAGGCTGCCTGTTTTTAATGGTTTTTTATGTCCCACCTTGCCTGGGAACTTTATTGTCTCTCACCGAGAACTTTACCTTGTCCCATTTAACTGGGAACTTTATAGTCTCTCAATACCGAGAACTTTACCTTTTCCCATTTAACCGGGAACTTTATAGTCTCTCAGTTCTGAGAACTTTACCTTGTCACATTTAACAGGGAACTTTATTGTCTCTCAATACCGAGAACTTTATTGTCCCATTTAACCGGGAACTTACCAGCGAGCTACCCTGACTGCGAGAAGTTCTGATCTTCAAACCCCATGAACGAGGAGAGTTTCCCGGGATTTCGGCACCAGTTGTCGCGACCACCCTCGCAGGCAAGGAATGACGCAACACAGGAAGATCTTCTTCAAGCAGTTTACTCAGGACCCTTGTACTTCTTCTCCCCTGTACTTCTTCTTCTCCCTCCTGTACTTCTTCTTCTAACCTGGACTATTTCTTCTCCCCTGTACTACTTCTTCTCCCCTGTATTTCTTCTTCTTCCCTGTACTACTTCTTCTCCCCTGTACTTCTTCTTCTCCCCTGTACTACTTCTTCTTCCCTGTACTACTACTTCTCACCAGTACTTCTTCTTCTCCCCTATACTACTTCTTCTCCCTGTACTTCTTCATCTGCCCTGTACTACTTCTTTTCGCTGCTACTACTTTTCCCCTGTTCTTCTTCTTCTCCCCTGTACTTCTTCTTCTGACCCTGAGAGAATCAGCCCAGCCCTTAAATACTAATAGCCAGCCAATCAGGCTTAGCCATGTGGGCATTGCTGATATGTTGTATCCACGCGGAAGGCGCAAGACTCAACAGGCTCCACCCAAATAAGGACTTGTTAACTGTTAAGGACAGTTAACGGGCAAGCAGCTCTCTACAATTATGTATATATTTTTTGTATCCATTTGTCAGTTTTGAGTCATCTGAGATCTTTACAGCTTCTAGCTATTACAAACAGTGATGCTAAGACCATAGCAAAGCATGTGTCCTTACCATATGCTGTGGAATCTTCTGAGTATATGCTCAAGAGTAGTATATCAGGGTTCTCCAGTAGTATCATACTCAGGCTTCTGATGAAGCTCCAGACTGATTTTTCAGATTGTATAAACTTGTGTATAAAGACAGTTTTCAGGAGTTTTTCTAGTGCATTCCCCTAGGCTACCATCATGGGTAAACTTTTAAAAAAGGGAAAGATGAAATGAAGATGAATTGCAATCATTCCTGTGTTCCTTATATATTTTGGAAAATAGCCCTGTTTCAAAGAGAGAGTTTGTCAAGAACTTTCCTAATTTATATGCTTCAATTTTGTTTAATTATATTTGCCTTACATGAACCTTGTAATTTCATAAGGCACAATTTATCAATTGCTGATTTTAATAGCTTAGACATTTGTCATCTACTCAGAAAATGGACTCTTGCAGCATTCTCTATTCAATTCATTGATATTTCTTACTTTTTCTTTTATGAGATCCAAAGTTCCTATTTTTATATTAAGTTAATTTATTCTGTTGGATGTTACTATTGTGCAGGGTGATATGTATGATATATTTTGAATCTCCTATATATGCACATTCAGATAGAGGAGCACAATTTGATGAGGATGCTTCTTATGTCAGTTAAATGACTGAATGTTTATCAAACTTTAAATGTCCATAGATCTGTTTACATTGGGGATTATTTTTTTCAATTCCATTTATCAACCAATGAAGCACAATATCAACAAACAATATCAAACATTTTGACACATAAATCTGTAGATTGTACAACAGCATTGTTCCTTAGCATATACTCTCCTACCAATAAGTTGATATTTCCTTCTGCTCCCAAACCATCCTTCAAAAAATGTTTTTCTCTCTTCTGTGTTTATTGATGTGTTGTACAATAAGAATTGAAATTGCAACAATTGCTTCCTCGAAGAGATAAAAATTTCTTCCATGATCCACATAATATACAAACCTAAATTTTACCAAGCCTCTTGTTTTGCAGACAGTGGTCTATTGTTTTTAATAATCTCTTCAATATGTTTTAAATAATGCCAATTAATTTATGGGCATGATTGGGTTACTTCACTCAGGATCATATTTTCCAGCTCCATCCATTTGCTTGAAATTTTAATAAATTCACCTCTTTTAATGGCTGAGTAATATTCCATTTTGTATATATCACATTTTCTGTGTCCATTTGTCAGTTTCAAGTCATCTGAGATCTTTACATTTTCTAGCTATTGCAAACAGGGCTGCTAATAACATAATAGAGCATATATCCTTATTACATGCTGTGGAATCTTCTGGGTATATGCTCAAGAGTGGTATATCAGGGTTCTCCAGTAGTATAATACACTGGGTTTTGATGAAGCTCCAGTCTGATTTTTCAGAGTGATTGTAACAGTTTGTGACCTACTGGCAGTGAAGAAGTGTTCCTCTTTCTCCCACCTTAGCCAGAACCTCTTATCTCCTACGTTTTTAATCTTAGTCATTTTGAATTGTGGAAGTGAAATCTCAGAGTCATTTTAATTCACATTTCCCTGATGATTAAGATTATTCAACAATTTTTAGCCGCGTCTCAGCCATTCTATATTGCTCCTATGAAATTCTTTGGTCAGCTCTGTACCCCACTTTTTAATAGGTTTATTTGATTCTCTTCAGTCATATATACTGGATATATGTCAGTTTCCCTCTGTCAGTTATATAGTTGATAAAGATCTCTTCCCAATTAACTGGTTCTCATTTTGTCACATTGAGAGTGTCCTTTGCTTTATAGTAACCTTGTAATTTTAAGTGGTCTCAAATTTCAATTCTTGATATAAGTGAATAAACTATTTGTGTTCTGTGTAGGAAATTTTTCCCTGAGCCTATGAGCTCAAGGCTCTTCCACAGTTTTTTTTCTGTTAGTATCAAAGTGTCTCATTTTATGTGGAGGCCCCTTATCTACTGGGACTTGAACTTATTAAAAAGATATAAGAATCGATGTATTCACATGCTTCTGTATGCTGCCCTTCACTTGAACAACACAGTTTGTTGGAAAGGTTATCTTTTTCTCACTGCATGGATTTTACACTTTGTCAAAGATCAAGTGACCATAGTTCATTGCTTGATCATCAATTCTATTCTATTGATCTTCCTATGTGTCACTCGCCTATTACCATGCAGTATTTAACACAATTGCTTTGTAGTACGACCTGAGGTCCAGGGAACTGATTCCCCCAGAACTACATTTACTGATGAAATTAGTTTTACCTGTATTGGGATTATTGTTATTCCAGAAGAATTTAAGAAATGTTTTACGCTCTTTGAAAAATTTAGACAGGATTTGATGGGGATTGCCCTAAATCTTTAGACTGCTTTTGTCAAGATAGACCTTATTGTCTCCAAACCAGGAGGATGTAAGATTTTTCAAATTCTAAGGTCATCTTTGATTTCTATATTCAAAGACTTGAAGTACCTGTCATACAGAGCATTCAGTTGTTTGCTTAGAGTCAAACCAAGGCACTTTATATTGTTTGTGATTATTACAAAGTGCGTCATTTAGCTAATTACTTTCTCAGCATGCTTATCCTTTGAGTATTGGAAGGATACTGATTTGATTGAACTAATTGGATAACCAGCCAGTTTTCTGAAGTTGATTATTAGCTGTGGGTATTTACGGGTGGAGTTTTCTCTTAAGTAACTATCATATTATCTGTTAATAGTGACAATTTTACTTCATTCTTTTTAATTCATATCCCTGTGACTTCCATTTGCATTCTTATTGCTCTCACTATAACTTACAGTACTATATTGAGTAAGGACACAGAGAAAGTGTGAGGGCAGCATTGTCTAGTCACTAATTTATAGGAATTGCATCAAGTTTCTCTCCATGTAGCTTGATATTGGCTACTACCTTGCTCTATATTGCATTTACTATGTTTATTTATTTATTTGCATCCATTTTTTTCCGTTGATGGATACCTGAGTTCTTTCCAGCTTCTGGCAATTATAAGTACGACTGCTATGAACATATTAAAATGATTAAAAGGAGATAAGAATCAATGTATTCACATTCTTCTCCATGCTGACCTTCACTTGAACAGCACAGTTTGTTGGAAAGGCTATCTTTTTCTCACTGCATGGATTTTATTCATTGTCAAGATAAAGCGACCATAGTTGTGTGGGTTTGCTGCTTGCTAATCAATTCTATTCTATTGATCTATCGATCTTCACTGTACTATTACCATGCAGTATTTAACACTATTACTTTGTAGTATGGCCTGAGATCCAGGGTACTGATTCCCCCAGAACAACTTTTATTTATGAAATTAGTTTTACCTATATTGGGATTGTTGTTATTCAAGAAGAATTTAAGAAATGATTTACTAATTTTTGAATAATTTTGACAGTATTTTTTAATGATGATTGCACTAAATCTGTAGACAGCTTTTGGAAAAATGGATCTTTATTTGGTACTGGGGCTTTCAATGAACACATCTATTTGTATAGAGGTTTGGTACTGTTCAGAATATCTCTCTGATCATGATTTAAATGTGCTATTTAGTATCTGGCTAGGAAATTGTTCATTTCATCCAGATTTTCCACTTTTATTGCTATATGCATTTGTAGTAGGATCTGATGATTTTTCTTTAATTTTTTTAAAGATTTCCTCATTTTCTTTTGTGCTTTCTCCCTTTTCGTTTCTTTTTGTGTTAATTTGGATACTTACTTTGTGTCCTCGGGTTTGTATACTCAAGGGTTTCTATCTTGCTGATTTAATCAAAGAATCTGCTCATGGTTTTGTTGGTCCATTGTCTAATTATTTCTCTTTCTATTTGGTTGGCTTCACCCATGAGTTGAATGATTTTCTTCCTTCTACTCTTCTTGTGTGTATTAGTTTCTGTTTTAAATCTTTCTGGTATATGGTTAAGCTGGTAGTATGTGCTCCCTCCAGCTTCTTCTTGGAGGCCCTCAGAGCTATGAATTTTGGTCTTAACACTACTTTCTTTGTGTTACATAATTTTGGCTATGTTGAACCTTTATTTTAATTAAATTTGCAAAAGTCTTTGATGTCTATCCTTATTTCCTTCTTGAACATTGTATCAGTAAGTAGAGCATTGTTTAGCTTACAGGTGTATGTTTCTTTTCAATTGTTTTTGTTGCTATTGATGATCACCCTTATTCCAGAGTGATATGATAGAGTGCATGGAATTATTTCAATCAACTGATATCAGATGAGGTCTATTTTTTGACCAGTTATTTTGTCTATTTTTGAGAAGGTATCATGGTGTGCTGAGAAAATGATATTTTCTTTTGATTTAAGATAAATTGTTCTACAGATATCTATTAAATCCATTTGGTAAAATACTCCTGTTATTTTCAATGTGCTTCTGTACAGTTTATGTTTCCATGACTTGTCCATTAAGGAGAGTCAGTGGTTGAAGTCAAGCACAATTACTGCCTGAGGTGCAATGCATTGTTTGAGCTCCAATAAAGTTTCTTTCATGAATGGTAGTGCCTTTTCACTTGGAGCACAGATGTTCATAACTGAAAGTTCTTCATGCTGTAATTTTTTTGTTTTTTGAAATGTGGACTTCCATGTCTTTTTTTATGACATTTTGTTGCCAGTCTATTTTACTGTTAATTGAAATGCATAATCAATCATGATACTGGGCACTACTTGTTTGGAAAATTGTTTACCAACCTTTAACTCTGTGGTAGAGTTTGTCTTGACACTGAGATGCAATCCTTAAATGCCGCAAAATGTGTTCTGTTTACATATTCAGTCCGTTAGTCTATATCTTTTATTGGAGAATAGAGTGCATTATGGCTGTGAGATATGAAGGAATAGTGATTGTTGACTCCTGTTATTTTTGATAAAATTTTTATGTTTGTGTAATTATATTCTTCTTTTGGGTTTGTTAATAGAAGATTAATTTATTGCTTTTACTAGGGTTTGGTATCCCTTTTTGGTTGATGTTTTCCAATGAATATGCTCTGAAGTGTTGGATTTGTGGAAAAAAATATTATTTATTTTTATTTTTATTTTTATTTTTATTTTATTTTTATTTTTATTTTTATTTTTATTTTTATTTTTATTTTTATTTTTATCTTTATTTTTATTTTTATTTTTATTTTTATTTTTATTTTTATTTTTATTTTTATTTTTATTTTTATTTTTATTTTTATTTTTATTTTTATTTTTATTTTTATTTTTATTTTTATTTTTATTTTTATTTTTATTTTTATAGGATGCTTCACTGAGCCACTGACAAACATTTCACACATATACCATCAGTCCAGGTCAGTAGTGTCAGCTGAGCAAATAATCAGCTGTGGTAACCTTACCTATCACAGACCTCTAGGAAGCAGCAACATACAAAGTAGCAGGAGGAATTTGGAGGTCCATGAAGACAAGTTTTCACCTGTGTCTCTTTCTGTAAACTGAAGATCAGTGAAGATATGTTCCAAAGATTCTTTGCAAAGCTAGCAATATAAGGAACACTATCTAAGATTTAGAGAGTATCCACTGAAATTATATTCTCCTTCAAAATATCACTGATCTGGAACAGGTTTTGCCTTATCATATGTCTTGCCTCATATTGTAATCCTGACTGAAATGAGATTGTTGAAAATAACCCACCATATGCAATAGAAGAAAAAAATTGGGACATATTCCTGGAGAATACTTTGCTATATTTTTCATTATTTTATTACTCCAAATAGATTTAAATTATTCAATGTTAGGTAAACAATTCAAGAATGTCATTACCAAAAACCTTTCTTCCCGTGCTTTATTTAGCCTAACTAAATTATTTCTCATTTGTTTCTTCATCAGTTTCTCACAGCAAAACTTTTTACATAACAACTGAATTTCTAAAGTAATCTCAATTTTCCACTTCAGATTTTCAAAAATGACATGCTCAATAGTACCAATTTTACTAATCCTTTTCTTCATTGTCATTTTCTTCTTCACATAGTTATATTGAAAGATAAGACTAAAAATAAATAAACCATATTACTGGACACATGATCATTTGTGCAACTTACATTTATTCAAAACACCCAGTGTTATTATTTGAATTAATGTTTCAAACAGCTGTAAATAATATATTTTATCAAAGTTTATACATAATTAAAAAATTTGAAGAGTACACTCCTTTCTCATTTTCTAAAATTTAATAATGCTGTACAAGAAATATTCCAAGAAAATGAGTATGTTTTGCAGATTTATGAGGAATTCAATACGCTATGGAGTACAAAATAAATATGATAAAATTAAAAACATATACTTTTTTACTTCCAAAGAAATTTATTATGTAGTATAAATATATTATTTGTAAATACAAACAAGAATTTTTTGAAATTACTGGAAAAAAAGTTGTGATTCTCACACCTTCACATTTACTAATAAGTCAGTCAGAAACAGACCATCCATTGTGTATACCTCTACCATATAAGCATGGCACAGCATATTCTTGATGCCGTAAAATGATTTTTAACAGAAAATTCTAAATAGTATATGTATGCTATTTTACTATATATTAACATTTGAATTCCCATTCTGGATAAGGATTATTCTATACTTGTATCGATTCAGAAATGAAAATACACGGAAGGATTTCTCTTTTTGTGAGACCTTTAATCATTGATAGTGTTCTTGTCTCATCCTGTTAGTTTGACTGTTTCTAGTACATCCTGAAAATATTAGTGATGAAATATATTTGACATTGTGTTCAATATAATTTAAGATACCTGTAGTATATGTGGTAAAGTATGTTTCAATTGCTCATAGTATATGCAAAAATAAAAATAATTTATCTCAGCATTTTTGACGTATGCATATTCCTTTATAATGCAATGAATACATGTCCTTACATACTTTGTTTATTTTTGAATTTGAGGTTAATTTTAGATGTGAATTGTGTCTTGGGAATTCCAAATTCCTGAGATAATATCCATTTGTCAGTGAGCATGTTCTTTTGTGATTGGGTTACCACACTCAGGATCGTATTTATCATTTCTATTCAATTTCTTGAAAATTTCAAGAATCTATTCTTTTAAATAGCTGAATGGCGCTCCATTGTGTATAGATATGTTTGTCACAGTTTCTGTATCCTTTCCTCTGATGGGGGACATCTGTGTTCTTTCCAGCTTCTGGCTATTATAAAATTGACTGCTATGAACATAATGGATCAGGTGTCCTTATTACATGCTGGGGAATCATCCGGTTATATACCCAGAAATTGCATAGCGGGGTCCTCTGGTTGAATCCTCTCCAGGTTTTTGATGAGCTCCCAGACTGATTTTTCAGAGATATTGTACCAATTTTCGACCCACCAGCAGTTGAGAAGAATTCCTCTTTTATACATATTAGCCAGCAACTGTTATCAACAGGATTTTAGATGTTACCCATTCTGAATTATGGGAAGTGAAATTTCAAGGTCATTTTGATTTGCATTTTCCTAATGACTAAGATTGTTGAACATTTCTTTGGATGCTTCTCACCCATTCTATATCTCTCAGGTGAAAATTCTTTTGTTGGCTCTGTAACCTGTTTTAAATAAGGATATTTCGCTCTTATATCTTATAGTCTTATATCCTGGATATTTCCATTTGACTGTAATATGGTTAGTAAAGATCTTTTCCTAATTTGTTGGTTTGCATTTAGTCACAATGACAAGGTTCTTTGCCTTACATTATCTTTTTACTTGTGTGGGGTGTTATTTGACAACTCTTGATCTAAAAGAATAAATCATTGGTGTTCTGTTTAGGAAAATTCCCCCTGTGACCATGAGCTCTAGGCTCTTTCCTAGTTTCTTTTCTATTAGTTTAAATATGTCTGGTTTTATGTGGAGGTCCGTGATCCACATGGACTTGAGTTCAGTATAAGAAAATAATGGATCTATTCACATTCTTCAGCATACTGACCTCCACTAGAACCAGCACCGTCTGTTGAAAAGGCTATCTTTTATTTACTGCTTGGATTTTGCTCTTTATCAAAAGTATGGTGTGTGGGTTCACTGCTTGGTCATCAATTCTGTTCCATTGATCTACCTACATGTCACTGTACTAGTACAATTCAGTATTCAACACTACCACTTTTTAGTATCACCTGAGTTCCAGGTTACTGATTCCCCTGGAAGTACTTTTACTGATGAAAATAGTTTGACCTGTACTGGAATTTTTGTTATTCCAGTAGAATTTAAGAATTGCTTTTCTATCTTTGGAAGAATTTAGATATGATTTTAATTGGGATTGCTTTAAATCTGTAGACTGCTTTGGCAATATGGCCATTTTTAGTATATCAATCCTGCCAATCCAAGAGCATAGGAGACTTTTCCATATTCTGAAGTTTTGTCGATTTCTTTATTCAACAACCTGAATTAACTGTCATACAGATCATTCACTGTTTTAGTTAAGAGTCAAACCAAGATATTTTATATTATTTGTGGTTTTTACAAAGGGTGAAATTTCCCTAATTTTTTTGCAGCCTGTTTTTCCTTTGCGTATAGGAAGACTACTGATTTTCTTGAGTTACTTTTATATCCAGTCACTTTGCTAAAGTTGTTTTTCAGTTGTAGGTGTTTTTTGGTGAAATTTTATGGGTTCATTACATATACTCTCTCATCATCTGTAAATAATGATAATTTCAATTCATGCTTTATTCCATAGTAATCTGATAGAAGGCCATGAAAAAATTTCTATCATCTTATATCGTTTGAGGTCTGTTTTCTGAGAAATTATGTGCTCTATTTTTGAGAAGGTATCATGATGGGCTGAGGAGAAGGTGTATTCTTTTGATTTGGGATTAAATGCTCTATAACTATCTATTAACTCCATTTTGTGCAAAACGTCAGTTAATTTTACTGTGTTTCTGAAAATTTTGTTTTTCTGATCTGTCCATTGAGGAGCGACTGGTGTTGAAGCCATCCACAATTACTGTGTGAAGTTCAATGCATGCTTTGAGTTCTAGTAAATTTTCTTTCATAGACGTGGGTGCCCTTGCTTTAAAAGCATATAAGTTCATATTTGAAACTAACTTCATGGTAAATTTTTCCTTTGATGGTTATAAAGTGCTCTGTTGTATATTTTTTGATGACTTTTTGATGACCAGTCTATCTTACTGGACATTGGCATGCCTAATCCATCTTTCCAGGAAACTCTTCTTTGGAAAACTGTTTTCCAAATTTTTACTCTGTGGTAGAGATTGTCTTTGACACTGAGGTTCATTTTCTCTATGGAGGAAAACGTTGGGTCCTGTTTATATATCCAGTCTGTTAGTTGATATCTTTTATTCGGGATATCGAGTGCATTGATATTATAAAATGTTAAGGACTAGAGATTGTTGCTTCCTGTTATTTTTCCTGGAATTTTTATATTTGTGAATTTTATAATGTTCTTTTGGGTTTATTATTAGAGGATCAATATCTTGCTTTTTCTAGGATGTGGTTTCCATCTTTGTGTTGTTGTTTTCTACTGATTATGCTTTGAAATGCTGGATTATTGGAAACATGTTTAGTAATTTCTTAATTTTATTGAATGCTTCCCTGATCTATTCACATCAGTCTAGGTCAGCAGAATCAGGAAACAAATAAGAATTAGCAGTTTTTACCATACCAAGCAGATGTCCAGGATGCAGCCAACATACAATTTAGCAGGAGTAATTTGTATGAATAGCTGGACAAGATTTCACCTGTGCCTCTCTTTGCAAAGAAAAGATCAGTGAAGATATGATCCAAAGAATCATTGCAAAGCTAGCTCTGTAAGGAATTCTATCTAAGCCTTAGTGAGTATGAACTGAAAATCTCTTTCAAAATAACACTGATTTTGCCTTATCACATGTCTTACTTCACCTTGTGATCCTGAATGAGGTGAGATTGTTTAAAGTCTCCCACTATATGCTACAGCAGAAAGAACTGGAACATACACCCAGAGAAGGTTTTAGTTCATTTCTCATTATTTTATTCCTCCAAATGAATGTAAATTATTCAATGTTAGATGGACCAATACAAGAATGTCATTAGCAAGGAATCTTTCTTCCCCTGCTTTATTTAGCCTATACAATTATTTCTCATTTGTTCCTTCATTTGTTTCCCCCAACAAAACTCTTTCCATAGTAATTCATTTTCTTGAGAAATTTAAATTTCCACTTTATATTATCAAAAATAAAGTTGCTCAATATTACAAATTATGGTAATCCTTTTTCTTCATTTTATTTGTCTTCTTCACAGATTTGTAATTGAGAGATTTGTAATTGTAAAAACAAAAAACAACATAGGAATAGATACCTCTTCAGGTTTGCAAATCACTTACATTTATTCAAAACACCAATAATATTATTTTTATTAAGTTCTCAAACAACTATAATTAAAATATTTTATCAAAGTTTTTATATAATTAAGAAAAACTGAAGAGTACACTCCTTGTTCTTTTTGGACAATTTAATTATGGTTGTACCTGAAATATTCCAAAAGAATTAATATTTCTGTAGACATATGAGAACATTTAATTATTAATTGAAATGAATTATTCTTGGGAATAAAAAAATAAATATCATAAAATTGAAAATTACATTCCTTACTCCCAAGTAAAATGCAATTTATTAAATAGTACAAATATTGTATTTGTATCATAAAATAAATATAAAAACCAGGATTTTATTAGATTACTGGGAAAAAAGCAGTTAAGGTTCTCACACACTCACATTTACTAATAAATCAATCAGAATCAGATTTTTAAAAGAAAATTTAAATAGGCACTTTCTGCTTTTTGACTAGCTTTCAACATTTGAATTCCCATTCTGCACAAGGATTTCTGTGTAGTTGTATCGATTCAACAATGAGAATACAATTAATGAATTCTCATTTTGAGTGACCTTTAATCATTGGGAGTGTACAATTGTCATCTTGTTTGTTTGTTTCAAGTACCTCCAGAAAATATTAGTCATAAAATAGATTTTACTTCCTATTCATTATAAGATACCTGTAGTGTATGTTGAAAAGTATGTTAAAATTGGTGATATTATTTACAAATATAAAAATATATTAGCTCAGCAAATTTGGCTTATCTATATGTCTTTTAATATGCAATGGAAGAAAATGTGTTCAAGCCATTTTCACTGACTCTGTTCTTAATGTGTCGTATATTTATCAATTTGAGATTCAAAATCATCAAAGAACAATTGCTTAATATAAAGGTTAATTTCATACAACATAATCATTGCACCAATCTATTAAATTCACATTATTTAATCGTGATTTGAAACATCTACCATCCAGAAAACATTCATAGTTTTTGCTTCAAATCAGAATTTTTAGCTAGATTGTTATCACTAATTCACATTTTCTTAAGTGAAGATGGAAAGAATTGTGGTCAGTTCCTTAAATTTTATAAATCTCCCTTTGTGCAATTTTGCTTGCTATAATACTCTGAAAACACTCTAAGAATAAAAACTAGGCATGGGAAGTGATGATAGTAAATAACCTGTTTTTTTTTAATTTTTTATTATTCGATATATTATTTATTTACATTTCAAATGATTTTCCATTTTCTAGACCCCCCACTCCCTGAAAGTCCCATCAGCCCCCTTTCCTCCCCCTGTTTCCCCCCCCCCCCAACCCTTCCCAATTCCCTGTTCTGGTTTTGTCCTATACTGCTTCACTGAGTCTTCCAGAACAAGGGGCCACTCCTCCATTCATTTTGTACCTCATTTGATGTGTGGATTATGTTTTTGGTATTCCAGTTTTCTAGGTTAATAGCCACTTATTAGTGAGTGCATACAATGATTCATCTTTTGAGTCTGGGTTACCTCACTTAGTATGATGTTCTCTAGCTCCATCCATTTGCCTAAGATTTTCAATAATTCATTGTTTCTAATGGCTGAATAGTACTCCATTGTGTATATATACCACGTTTTTTTGCATCCACTCTTCTGTTGAGGGATACCTGGGTTCTTCCCAGCAATTATAAATAGGGTTGTTATGAACATCGTGGAACATGTATCCTTCTTACACGATGGGGAATCTTCTGGGTATATGCCCAGGAGTGGTATAGCAGGATCTTCTGGAAGTGAGGTGCCAAGTTTTCGGAGGAACCGCCAGACTGATTTCGAGAGTGGTTGTACCAATTTGCAACCTAACCAGCAGTGGAGGAGTGTTCCTCTTTCTCCACATCCTTGCAAACATCTGCTGTCTCCTGAATTTTTTAATCTTAGCCATTCTGACTGGTGTAAGGTGAAATCTCAGGGTTGTTTTGATTTGCATTTCCCTAATGGCTAATGTAGTTGAGCATTTTTTAAGATGCTTCTCTGCTATCCGAAGTTCTTCAGGTGAAAATTCTTTGTTTAACTCTGTACTCCATTTTTAATAAGGTTATTTGGTTTTCTGGAGTCTAACTTCTTGAGTTCTTTATATATATTGGATGTTAGCCCTCTATCTGATGTAGGGTTGGTGAAGATCTTTTCCCAATTTGTTGGTTGCCGATTTGCCCTTTTGATGGTGTCCTTTGCCTTATAGAAACTTTGTAGTTTTATGAGGTCCCATTTGTTAATTCTTGATCTTAGAGCATAAGCTATTGGGGTTCTGTTCAGGAACTTCCACCCTGGTCCTCAAGGGTCTTCCCCAGTTTCTTTTCTATTAGCTTCAGAGTGTCTGGCTTTATGTGGAGGAACTTGATCCATTTAGAGTTGAGCTTAGTAAAAGGAGACAAGAATGTATCAATTCACATTCTTCTGCATGCTGACCTCCAGTTGAACCAGCATCCTTTGTTGAAAAGGCTGTCTTTTTTCCATTGGATGTTTTCAGCCACTTTGTCGAGGATCAAGTGGCCATAGGTGTGTGGGTTCATTTAAGGACCTTCAATCCTGTTCCATTGATCCGCCTGACTGTCACTGTACCAATACCATGCAATTTTAAAACTATTGCTCTGTAGTATAGCTTGAGGTCAGGGATACTGATAACCCCAGAGTTGCTTTTATTGTTGAGAATACTTTTAGCTATCCTGGGTTTTTTGTCATTCCAGATGAATTTGAGGATTGCTCTTTCTAACTCTGTGAAGAATTGAGTTGGGATTTTGATGGATATTGCATTGAATCTGTATATTGCTTTTGGCAAAATGGCCATTTTAACTATATTAATAGTGCCGATCCATGAGCATGAGACGTTTTTCCATTTTTTGAGGTCTTTTTCAATTTCCTTCTTCATAGTCTTGAAGTTCTTGTCATACAGATCTTTCATATGTTTGGTAATAGTAACCCAAAGGTACTTTATACTGTTGGTGGCTATTGTGAAGGGTGTCATTTCCCTAATTTCTTTCTCAGCCTGATTATCCTTTGAGGATAGGAAGGCTACTGATTTGCTTGAGTTGATATTATAACCTGACACATTGCTGAAGTTGTTTATCAGCTGTAGGAGTTCTCTAGTGGACTTTTTAGGGTCACTTAGGTAGACTATCATATCATCTGCAAAAAGGATAGTTTGACATCTTTCTTTCCAATTTGTATCCCTTTGAGCTCCTTATGTTGTCTAATTGCCCAAGCTAGTACATCAAGTACAATATTGAAAAGATAAGGAGAAACGGGGCAGCCCTGTCTAGTCCCTGATTTTAGTAGGATTGCTTCAAGTTTCTCTCCATTTAGTTTGATGCTGGCTACTGGTTTGCTGTATATTGCTTTTATTATGTTTTGGTATGGGCCTTGAAATTCTGTTCTTTCCAAGACTTTAAGCATGAAAGGATGCTGAATTTTGTCAAATGCTTTTTCAGCATCCAATGAAATGACCATGTGGTCATTTTTTTTTTTAGTTTATTTATATAGTGGATTGCATTGATGGATTTCCGTATATTGAACCAACCCTGCATCCCTGGGATAAAACCTGGGATAAATGACGGTGCAAGGGCACCCTCATTCATAAAATATCCTGTTTGTAATAAAGCCATTTAATAAATCGAGAGGTGGAATACATGAAGAAATTAGAACTACTAATTCAATTGAGTATAATATAAACATTTGTGTGAAATAAAAGCTTTAGTTTCAAAGAGTTAATTTTTATTTCTCCATAGTTGTTTTATTGCATCCACTTATTATTGTACTCTTCAACTTCTATGATCTCACTAAATTATCTTCATTTTTTAACATATCTTTCGGAGATAACCCCCCACCAAAAGAAAAAAAAATCCAGAGAAATTCAAAGAACAATGAATATGGCCAACGAGGTAAGAAAGCACACCAGTGTTCTTTTCCTATCGAACATAAAAGACACACCCTGAGATTCCATTTAGAAAACAAATTTCATAAGATCAAAGATACAAAAATGTTGATAGACTGTCTTAAGGAATGTTTTTCA